>NC_135541.1:66396028-66706653 GCF_045843805.1 Urocitellus parryii
CCCATCAATAATGTACAAATGCTTTTTGCCTCATGACCTTATTAGTATTACTAAAAGGAGTAATGAAATGGGGGAAGATATTGAATCATATTGAAAATTGAGGCTCTGGATGGCAAAGAGCTTTACATGGACTGTTAAACATTCATGTCCTTAAATTGTACTTTGGATTCGTATTTGATGGCATCTGATGTAAAGTCCTAGCTTGCTCATCATGTAAACTTCTTTCTACCTCTCCCAAGCTAGGTACTGGGTAAGGGGGAGCAATGAATAGTGCCAACATTACTTTGTTTATTGAATTAATTCTATGTGCCAGACATTATACTAGCTGTGTTATATATATTTTGTTTCATATTTTTCAATATTCAAAAACTTTCAGTTTACCATAGTATCACAAAAATATATAGTGGAAGAGTATTTTTAGACATAGAAAAGACATAAGAATAATTATATAATAATCCTACATTTGTATGCACCAAATAATGTAGCATTAAATATACAAAGCAAAAGTTGACAAGAAGGAAAGAAAAATAGGCAAATCCATAATCATAATTTGGTATTTTAACATACCTCTCTCAGAAACTGAAAGGATGAGCAGACAAAAATTTGATGAAAATAGAGAATATTTTAATAATATGGTTGTCTACCTTGGCTAAATTGGCATATATCAAACACTATATACAATTGCAGAATATATTTCTCAAATGTGATGGAACAGTTTAACAAAATAGCTGAGGTAAAATAAAAGTCTCAACAAAATTTAAAGGATTTAAATCTTCAAGTATGTTTTCAATTACAGTAGAAATCAATTAGAAATCAATAATATATCAAGTAGAGAAATCCCAAGTGACTGAAAGTTAATCAGTATACTTCCCTATAACTCATATATTAAAGAGAAACTTAAAATGAATATTAGAAAATATTTAGATTAAAATATGACATCATTATGCATACCCATGTTTACAGCAGCACAATTCACAATAGGCAAACTATGGAACCAGCCTATGTGTCCATCATTGGAGGAATGGATAAAGAAAATGAGTACATAGAATATATATATATACATATACATATGTATATATAATGGAGTTTTATTCAGTCATAAATAAAAATAAAACTCTATCATTTGCAAGAAAATGAATGAAACTTGAGAACATTATGTTAAGCGAAATAAGCCAAATTCATATGTTCAAGGATCATGTGTTTTCTCTCATATGTAGAAACCATAGAGGAAAAAGGAAAAAAGTGGTGGGAGGGATTTCATAAAAATTGCAAGTATCTCAGTAGAGAAGAGGAAAGGGACCAGGGAGAGAAAGGAAGGGAGAAAAAGAGGAAATACTGGGGAAAGACATTGACCAAATTGTATAGTTATATTGTGTACATACATGAATATGCAATAAAGAATCTCACAATTATGTACAACTATAATGTACCAAGAAAAATTGCATATCAAAAATTATGTGATGAAGGTAAAGCAATAGTCAGAAGTAAATTTAGGAAGCTAAAAATAGTCTTATACAAACTGTTTCAATAAATAGATACAGAAGAAATGCTTCTCAGCTCATTATATGAGGGCAGAATATCCTCGTTATTAGTACTTGGCAATGACCTTATGCAAAAGGAAAAGTGCATGACAATCTCTCTCATGACATAAAAGCAAAAATCCTAAATAAAATACTAGCAAATCAAAATCAAGTAGAATTTATTCTAGGAATATAAGAATGGTTTAATATTGAAAAGACAATCAGTACAACTCTCCACATTTCTAGAATAAAGAAAAATTAAATGATTATCTCAACAGATATGGAAGAAGTATTTGCTAAAAATCAATACCCACTTTATGATTTTTTAAAAATACTCTTAGCAAAGTAATAATGGAAGGATACTTTCTTAATCTGAAATAGACATCTATGAAATATCTCTAGACACAAACATTCTTAATGGTGAAATACACAATACTTTTTCTCCCTGAAATTGGAAACAAGAAAAAAGATATTCTCTCTACCTATATTCAACATTGTACTGGAGGCCCTTGCTAATGCAAGAAGAGAAGGAAATAAATAAAAGACATAAGATTAGAGTCGGGCATGGTGGTGCACACCTGTAATCCTAACAGTTGAGGATGGCTGAGGCAGGAAGATGTCGAGTTCAAAGCCAGCCTCAGCAATGATGAGGCACTAAGCAACTCAATAAGACCCTGTCTCTAAATAAAATACAAAATAGGTCTGGGCATGTTGCTCAGTGGTTGAATGACCCTGAGTTCAATCCCTGGTACCAAAAAAAAAAAAAAAAAAGACATAAGATTGGAAAGAAGTAAGCATGTTTTATATGTTTTATGACTTTAGATGACATGATTATATGTGGATTATACAAAATCCACAAAAAAATCTACAAACTGCTAAAGATAAGTGAACTTGGCAAGATCTCTGAATTTAATGTCAATACATAAAAATGTATTGTTTCCATACACCGTCAATAAGCAATTAGGAAATTAAATTTCATAAAAATACCATTTACAACAGCTGTTCCCCTGCAAAAAAAAAAAAAAAAAATTCTAGAAATATATGTGATGAAACTGTATAATGCCTCTACCCTGAAAGGTATAAAACACAATTGAGGAAAAATAAAATAAAATTTAAAATGAAGAGAGATGATATAGATTGAAAGACTCAACATTATAAAGATGTTGATTCTCCCAAAACTGATATATAAATTTTGTGCAATCCTATCAAACCCACCGGATTTTTTTTTCTTGGTAGAATCAATAAGGTGGTTCTCAATTTTGTAGCAAAATGTACCTAAAATAGCCAAATAATCTTGAAAAGTATGCTACTGAGGTAAGCATTGTCACATGAACCAATGGAATGAGAAATAGAACAAGGACTTTAGAAGCCGACTTGTACACATATCAAAAGATGCTTAACAACATTAGTCAAAAGGGAAAATCCAAACAAAATCATAGAGCAATATGACTGTACTACCAAGAGAATGGATAAAGACTGAAGTAGCACCCCCTTTCTCCACAGAAAAGTCTTAACTGGGCTTCTCCAGAAATCTTCACCATGGTGGATTTTAGGACTAGCAGCAAAAGAGTCTCTGCAAAATAGTTCAATGCAGATAAACTTCCTGTTTTCATGTTGCCCTATCTTACTTGGCCACTGGCCAGGAAGATACCAGCACTCCAGGTGCTGGACACCCCCTTACTAGTTTTTCACAAACATATCCAGTACAGTAGTTTGTAGAAATGTGCAAACAAGGCCTCTGGCCTTGAGCTGGGCTTCACAGAGATGTCTACATTTTTAAGATAAGTTACCAATTGGGCTCCATGGTAACAGCTTGCAGGGGGAGGAAAGAAAGAAGAGAAGAAGCTCTCCCCTTCTCAGGTGTTGTCCTTGAAGGGTTAACTTGCACAAAATAGTGAGAGAAAAAGCTGCTTTTATGTGAACTTCTACAGACTGTGAACTTCTGAGCTCCTCCCCTTACATGCTGGGTATAAAACTCTGAAACTACCTGAACTGGGGTTTCAGGGGATTGATTGATTAAGCAAAAGCTATGCCCTCTGAACCTGGCTGCAGCCAAATAAAACTGTTTCCTGCTATCTTCGGTGCCTTGCCTCATTTGTTGCTACAACAAGACTAACAATACTATGCACTGGTAAAACTATGGAACAGCGGAACAACTTTGAAAAGTGTTTGAGGGATCCAAAAATTTGTTAAACAATGAAGGAGGGGTCCATGGTAATGGATACAGGGACTACTGCAATGGAGTATTTTGGTGGGGAAGAGAGATTGGACTTAACTCCCACTCCAATAAGAACTAGTGGGGGGTTGTAACCAAGGAGCAGGGTAAGGTCAGGGTATGGAAAATTGCTAGGAGAAAGTATCACGGATAACAAGTTTGCAGCTAAACTAGCTTGATAGTATTGCTGAAAGCTGGTCATGATGATAAGGTGTTGAGGGTGGTCAGATAACAAGCACAGGGATTTTTCCTAAACTGACTTAATTGGATTTTGCTCAAACTGGATTCCATAAGGTCACAGAGGAAAGAGCAAGCCAAACCTAATCAGAAAAGACTCAGGATCCTGAGAAAAGTGTTGGTCAAAGGAGAAAGTCTTTCTCACTAGATACATGGATACCCTGTGACCAGAAATTCTACTCTTGGCATATACCCAACTGAAGTCAATATTTACAACCATGGCAATTTTATTAATAGCCGCAGACTGGAAATAATCCACATGCTCATCAACAACAGATGGTGTCAATTGTGGTCTATTTTTACAATGGAGTACAATGGAAAAAGAAGACTTTACTGCCCTATGTAACAATATGGCTGAATTTCATTCAAAATTTATATTTTTATATAAAAATGTTATGTCATATAAAAATGTTATGTCATAAGAGCCAGACACAAAAGTTCATACTGTAAGTTCATATTTAAATAAAGTTCAAAAATTGGCAAAATTAATCTCTAATTAATTTTGAGAGAGTAGAGATCAGAGTAGTGATATAGATATCTCACTTGTCACTCGTGTGTGTGTGTGTGTGTGTGTGTGTGTGTGTGTCACCTGAGGAAACACAAAAGAGACTTAGGAGGCTGGATTTATTCTGGTTTTGGAGTAAGGCAGTCCCTCAGGGGGTTAACTCCACGTACTTCTGACTTGTGTTATTTGGCACATCTGCACTGGCTCTTCACAGGCTGGATTCCAGCTGCCATTTTGCAGTGCTTTTTCTGAAAAGTCTAGCACTAGACTTGGTCACCAGAGAGTGGAAGGGTACCACAGCCTGCACAGTGGCAGCCACACTTAATAAGGCCCTGTCCTTGGGACAGTGGTTTTAGCAGATAAACAGCAGCCAGGACCCTCCACTGAGAAAACAGTCAAGGCCCAGCCAACTGGAAGAATAAGCAAATCTGTGGAGGAATCTATATTGAGTCTGTTACACAATTACAGGTCTGTTACAATTCTAAGAGTGACTCCTATTAATGAATCTATTAGACTCATCTTATTAAATACCATCAGATTTTCTTGACCCCCCTCTGTCTATGAGACTATCAATCACTTGCTATCTACCTCAGTCATTCACTATCAACACCCTGTGGTTCCCAGTGGTCCCTGAGGCCACCTGGCACCCTGTGGAATCCTTTTTTTTTTTCAAAGTTTCATTTAATTGATATAACTTCTCACACACCGTAGGTCATGGGCTCTCTCTTTCTGTGCGAAAGGCCACAGCTCAAGGCCTGGTTTCTTTCTCCAGTCCCTTACAAAACACACAAGGGTGTTTATTTGAGAGTTACACCCAGAGCAGTAAGAGTGAGGGGAAGGGAAACGAGTCAGGGAAGATTGGGAGGTAATGAAAGGAAAAGCATCATTAAGTTGGCCTCTGTGCTCTGAGGGGGAGACCTAGCAGGCCATGTTTGGCCTTGGGCTCTGTTTGCTAGGGAACTCAGGTAAAGATACATAAAGTTGGGTGTCTGAGGTATTTTGTAACCTAAAATTTTCATTTGGTACGTATACCAAATGTCTTCATCTTTTTTTGTATAAAGACATATTTTGGATGATCTGGACAACCACTTTATAATTTAGTACTTCTCTGTTTCAATGCTACATTTTCAGTTGCTCAGATTTAGGTACAAAATTAATTTTTATGAACGAATGAACCAAAGAAAAGGGAAAGACAAGATGAAATTGGTGCTTATCACTCCATGAAGGCCAAATTAAGTTCAGATAAGGGATATTTCTGAGTAATTTGAATACACGAAAGTGGTGGTTAATTTGGGTTTTCATGGGAGGTTCAGCAAACTTAAAAGAATCTACAAAGTAGCTGACAGTTCAAAATTGATGTTTGGAGTGACATTTAATTTCAGCAAAGTAAATATCAATTTAAAATTTATTGATTGGTAGGAAATGTGGAATAGACAAAGCAGAGATCTTTGTCTAGTTGACCTTTTCAGTGGGAGGAAACCCTGAATTTTATAAGGAACAGGGAAGGAGTTCTCTTTGCAATGTGAGACACAGATTTTATCTTTTTCCCCCTTATATTTAATGATATCTATATTACTTGCTAATGTTTTTGATGGGAGTGGATTGACTTAGGGGAACATCAAGAGGGGCTGAGGTTATGTCAAGTTTGATGAGGATAAAAATAAAGACCACTGTGGATGCTTATTGAAAATGCAGAACAGCCAAGTCTCCCCTGGGTAGGTGAGGGTTGGGGGTAGCATTGGGTGGGTCAATGCCCCTGGCTGGGCAAACATTTGTAAGTCAACAAACCTTGAAATAGCCAGACTGCTTGTCAAGGATGAATGTTTTCCAGGGAATGGGTGTGGGCTCCCTCACCCTGACTTTAGCATCTGGCACACCGGAGGAAGGCAAGCCCAACACTCCTCCTAAACTGAAACATTTAAAAGTACACAACTTGATTCTAAGCAATATTTATTCTCCAATTGAAGACAGTGCAATGAAACAATTTTAGGTCAAGAGGTTAAACTTCTGTGATAATCCAACTTTGATAAGTTGAAAAATTGTGTCTATATTTTTACATATATATAGGGATAAAGCAAGACGTCTCCATAATCCACATTTCCCAAAGCAATGGGATCATTAAAGAGTTCTGCCTTCATCTTGATCCTGTACCTTCTAGAAGGGACCCTGAGCAAGTCCCTCATTCAGCTGAACAATAATGGCTATGAGGGCATTGTCATTGCAATTGACCCCAATGTGCCTGAAGATGAAGCACTCATTCAACAAATAAAGGTAAGTTCAGATGGCAATTATCTGGGGTTTTTTTTTGGTAATTACTAATTAATAGTCTTTATCTCAAGCATAACATTGTGATAGAAGCTGAGTTCTCTCACTTCAGCTGTGTGACACTGGCAAGTTAGATTTTTGTATGAGTTTCAGCTTCTTCTGTAAAATGGAAATAATAACACTTGGATATTAAGATACTTGTAAGGGATGATGTGGATGTAAGGCATGTAACTCAGAAACATTGTTGGCACTTAATAAATCATGTCTGTTTTTACTGACTGTGAGTTATTTCACTGAAAATTATTTCACTTTACACTAAGGGTTAGCTAGCTACATTTGGCAGATAATGTAATTGCACAGAGGGTAGTTCTCTTGACTGATTTACCCCTGGGACACAGCAGACTCTCTTTTTATTCTCCTAAATGTAACCCCCTTCCCTGTGATGCTAAATACAAGCCCAGGATGCAAGCTGTGAACAACTCTGACCTTTTCAGTGGGAGGAAACCCTGCATTTTATCAGCCTCAAAAAAAGGGGCCTCTCAGGGTTGCTGAAGGGCAACACCTTACCTTGTTACCTCCTGTATGGGAAAAGGGAAGAAAAAAAATGCTTCCCATTCTGGCAGAGGTGCCTAAATCGCTGACAAATGGAGGAATTAGTGATGATCTCATGCCACAATGAGCAAAAAATAAAAGGGAAATGCCTTATAAAAGACCATCCTGGAATCTGGCTGCAGCACATCCAGAGGCAGTGTTGTGTAATGAGTAAGAGTGCTAGCCTGCAAAATGAGAACAATAATAAGTATCTCCCTGATAGAATTCCATGAGGATCCAATATAAAAATGCATGCAAGTAAAGGCAAGCTGAGAGAAGGGTGTATAGGAACTCTACAATTCTTTGGATGTCTTCTGCAGTCTGAAATTATCTCAACAGCTTAAAAACATAACTTCAAAATGCATAGTGCCTGGTACATAATAAGCACTCGATAAAGGGGACATGTAGCCATAAGTTACCAATCCCCTTTTATCTCTCTACATGGAAAGTTAATAATGCAAGGGCCCAGGGGGCCCTCCCCTAAAGATTTCTTGCTCCAAGCAGAAGTAAACCCAGAAAAGTGAAGTTTGGAAAGGGAAGCATCTCTGCTTACCAGGAGTTTGTGGGTAGAGTATTGCAGCATCAGGGAATGGGGAACAGAAGAATGGAAGGTGGAGGGGGCTCGTCATAAAGCTTGCCTAGTTAACCCAAATACCATCACACTGTCTTTGGTAAAGGAAATTCATACATTTTGAAATTTCTCAATAATCAGAAAACTTGTGTGAGTTGTTGATTTCCTGTGAATTTGGAAATGGCATCAGCAAAAAATGAAGAAGACACTTGAAAAAAAATGAACAAGGAAAAGCGTAGGAGGAAAATGTGTCCAATGTGTTTCTCTCTCTGGCCAGATGGCGGGTCAGGAATGTGCCAGGAGAATGCAGATCTTTAAGGACAATGGTATCTGTTGGATTTGAGCTCTTAAGTACTTTTACCTCGCTATCTTTGGGGGAAATGTACTTGTAACTACAGTTATTAAATAGGCTTTCTAGAATGAATACTAAACGGGTTGGGTGCGAGATAAGATGGCTTTCACCACTTCCTCCTCTGTGACAAGAACACATAAAGAGTTACGTGTAAAGATATGCCCAAAGTCCCTGAGTCATTAATAAAAGTGAATTCCTCCTCATTTGATGATTCAGATCTGCAGAGTTGAGGGACGTCACTTGGGCTTTGCAGTTTTCCCGCTTACCCCTCAATCTCTGCTTTAATAACCTTTCTGAGGGTGCCCTTTTGAGGACAGCCTCTAGGTCAACTTCTCTTTCCTTTTCTTCCTTCGTTCCTTCTTTCCTTCCTTCCTCCTTCCTACACTAAAGATTGAACCTCACGCATGCGGTCTACCACTGAATTGCCCTCTCCTCAGTCCTGAAGTCAGTTTTAAATACTTGGCTCTGCAGGATGGTCCTCAAAGCTTTTCCTTCACCTACAAGACCGGTAGAGGGCGCTGCCGCGTTCCACCCACAGTACCTGAACTCCTGCCCATGTGCATTGGAGAAGCCCTGAGAATAAGTCTCACAGATGGGGCAGAGTCAGGGAGATGCGTGCACACACACACACGCGAGACAACCCCAAATGGGAGTTATTTTGGAATCTCTTCAATGCAGAGGAGCCCAGGCACCACCTGTCTTGGCACAACTGTGCCAGTTTGCCACTCACCATGACCATTTCATTCATTTAGTCATTTGTTCATTCATTCAACAAATATTTACAGAGCATCTACATCACATCATGTAGTGAGAATCCAGTTGTTCACTACCCGTGTCCTTAAGGCTTTTTGGTCCATCCTGTAAGCCATTAGCCACCAACCTTCTCTCAGTCCCAGAGTTAAATATCTATTTGGATATGAAGTCACCTTCTCAAAATTCTGAACAGATGCCAAAAGTTTCTGTTAAGACATGAAAAGCAAGAGCATTTTCACTGCTTGGTCTTCCTCTTGGGAGACTGAAAGTTAACATTTCAAAAGACAAAGTGTAATGTAATACTCTAATATAATATAATGCTCAGGAAGTTTTACATACATATCTCAAGGTTTTGGTGATTTTTTACTCCATTTAAAAATTTTTGTACAATAACATGATGTTAAGCTATCTTAGCATTTGTTAAAAGTTAGGATTTTTAAAAGAGGAAAATATAAATTGTTAAAAATCCTTTTTTTTTTTTAACAACTGGCAAGACAACCATTATTCTTGTACCTGTTCAGGGGTAAGAAGTTAGGTTTTAAACCTAACTTCACCCATGTCTTAGTCTCATTTCATGGATTCTGATTTCCTTCACATGTACTAGCTGCTTCTTCCAGGTCCCTTTTTCTGGCTCCTACTCTGCTCATGTCTAAATGATGGAGTTCCCTTCTTTCCTCTGTTTATACTCTCAGTCCTAGCTGACCCAATGCCTTCTTTCCACAGCAATTGCTTATAAAACTCTCTCTGCCTTGTCGTAATGCATCTTAGGGAGCCTGCAGAAGCATCTAATGCTGCAGTTCTTAATAATGTTACATGTAATTTGAAAATAAGTAACAATGCCATTGTCTTATATCTCTAGTATTATACCAAAATAAATACTACTATAAAGGTTAGTATTAAATTTAGTTTAACTTAGTATTAAATTCACAAATTATTACAAGACTGAGCAGATGTTGAGGTTATATTCACTTGAGTTTTTCTCTATATTATTTGCTGTGAGATCTTGAGAATTACACTCTCTAATTCTGTTACTCTCCCAAAGATTTATTGATCCTCAAGTGATCAAATGAAATGAAACCAGTAGATGACATTTAATAAACACTTATTTGTGCCAAGTACACACTGTTCCTAGTGCTTCACATGTTTGATTTCATTTGTTCCTCACACCAACCTTATCAGGTAGTTACTGTAAAATCTTCCATTTTATAAATGGGGAAACTAAGGCTCAGGATTAGGAAGTGCCCAGTGTCCCTTAAGAAGTGGTTGACTTGGAATGGAACCACCATTTGACCCAGTCATCCCACTCCTAGGTTTATATCCAAAGGACTTAAAATCAGCCTACTACAGTGACACAGCCACATCAAAGTTTATAGCAGCTCAGTTCACAATAGCTAAACTGTGGAACCAACCTAGATGCCCTTCAACAGATAAATGGATAAAGAAACTGTGGCATATACACAATGGAATATTACTCAGCCTTAAAGAAGACTGAAATTATGGCATTTGCTGATAAATGGATGGAGCTGGAGAATATCTTGCTAAATGAAATAAGCCAATCCCAAAGAACCAAAGGCCAAATGTTTTCTCTGATAAGCAGATGCTAATTTTCTCTGATATTCTAATTCACAGTGAGGGGAGGGCTTGGGAAGAATAGAGGTACTTTGGATTAGACAAAGGAGAATGAAAGGAGGGGAGGGGTATTGGGATAGGAAGGAGAATAAATCGGACATTATTACCCTATGTGCATATGATTAATAGGACTGGTATAATTCTATGTACAACCAGAAGAATGAGAATTTATACTCCATTTATGTATGAAGTATAAAAATGAATTCTACTGTTATGTATAACTAATTAGAACAAATAAAAATATGTGTGTGTGTGTGTGTGTGTGTGTGTGTATGAATTGGTTGATCCAGGGTTAGCATTTGCCTCTAGAGTCTCCACTATTCACCATTGTACCATGACATGTGGCAAATGCTCAAAAAGTTTAGATGCTATTATTGAAAGATATTTCACATTTCCTCTTTCCATTTAGTCTTTTAAAAGGTAAAATACAGATGTAAATTTGAATGATTGGTAATTTAGTCTATTTTCAGCTGTAATTATTGTGTATGTGTTCTTTCTTCCCAGGACATGGTGACTCAGGCATCTCCATACCTGTTTGAAGCTACGGGGAAACGATTCTATTTCAAAAATGTTGCTATTTTGATTCCTGAAAACTGGAAGACAAAACCTGATTATGTGAGACCAAAACTGGAAACCTACAATAATGTGAGATTGTCAAGTTCTTCTTTTGAAAGTCAATTTTCTTCTGTAATTTAGATATTTAAAAATCAAAATCCTCTAGAATCAAGTGGATTATTCCAAAATTCTCCAACATGATAAGGTCAATTTCTTTGCTGAAAGGCAGCCATAATCAAAACCTCTTTTGAAATTTCAGGCTGATGTTCTGATTGCTGAACCTAATCCTCCGGGTAATGATAAACCATATACTGAGATGACAGGAGGGTGTGGAGAAAAGGGTGAAAGGATTCATTTCACTCCTGACTTCTTAGCAGGAAAGAAGTTGACTCAGTATGGACCACAAGGTATGGGTACAGATAAAATATTCTACTATATTACTCGTAATCTAATCATTATATTTTAAAAGTGGATAAACAATAGCATTATCTTTGTGAGTAGCTCACATAAGCCAAATTACACTACTATAAACTGACAAAGCATGTTTTTCCATGCGAAACAGGAATTCAGAACAGTGCATTTCTCAGACATAATTTATTTTTTACTATGTGTAAATTTAATGTTACAATTTTTTAAATTATTATACTACCAGGTAATAGCTGTAAAATAGTTTAATATGTAGTATGAAGTTTCTGTAGATCCAAGACTCAACCTGAATTAAACCTTCTTCCTGCAATTCATATAGCAGCCACCAGATGGCACATATCAACAGTACTCTCAGACTTTTATGTTTTCAAATATAACTAGATCTTCTCAAAATGCAGGTTCTTAAAAAAAAAAAAATGCAGGTCCTGATTTAGTGCACACGCAGAGGGATTCAGTAACATGCATTTTTTAACAGGCTCCCAGTGATGCTGCTGCTGCTGGTCTGTGTGCCACAATGAGTAGCAAAAAAGAATAAATACCCTTACAGTTCAGCTCTCAAAAGATAAAGAAAAAGCCTAATTTTCTTTTACAAAAGAAACTTTTAATCATTTCTTTATGAGCTATATAGAGCAGTCTTTGGAGGAAATATTAAAATAAGCAACAAAGTATTTATAATGTATGCTTTCCAAGTATAATCAATTTGTGATTTACTAAATGACTAGTATTATATATATATTTTTTAACCTCAAGTCTCCAGAATCGGCTTGATTTCCTTTACTTAGACAAAGAAGAGAAAACAAACAAAAGACTTTGGTGTTTCCATGCCCCTCCCCCCAAATACACTAGAGCACTTGTCAGAAAAGTGTCAAATGTATGTCTTTGTTGTTCTCTGTGTGCCCAGATTTGGCAGAGAAAAAGTCATATTGCCTGTTCTCACAAACGGGATTCCAGTGTGGGAAAATAGCAAGATTATGGAAGAATGACAATATAACAAGTGCCATAATTAGAATAATAAAAGAACAATGGTCTAGTCTGAGTATGTCCAGGAAGGCTCCCAGGTGGACAGAAGCTTGATTTTTAAAGAAGAACAGGAGGTATCCTGGCAGAAATAAGGAGAGGGATTCCAAGAAGAGAAAAACCTATAAGGCAGAGATGAGCAAGAACATGAGGTAGCCTGGAATGTAAAAGTTCAAGAATTTAGCACAGAGAATTTTGAAAATGGGTAGGGAACAATAGGAAATAAACTCTGGAGAGGAGCAAGGCCTAAATCCTTAGGAAAAGACAGGAAAGCAGTTTAGATTTCATGAAGAGCCAACTGACATTTACTAGGTCCCTGGTTAACATCTGATGACCCAAAATAAGTATTTGTAGTTTACAAAAATGTACACTTGTCATATTTGACCATTCTCAGGAAACCAAGTCTCTAATATAAAAAAGAAAAAAATATCACAAAGCATAAAACATTAGAAGACTAACTTTTCTTCCAGTGCGAGAAGGTTATGCTACACTGCTTATTGTACTCAGGTGTTTGAAATATTTTCTTACAGGTAGGGTTTTTGTCCATGAGTGGGCTCATCTACAATGGGGAGTATTTGAAGAATACAATGATAACCAGAAATTCTACTTATCCAACGGAAAACCGCAAGCAGTAAGGTACTAAAATGCAAACATTTTCCCCTAACTTGATTAATTTAAAAGTATCAGTCTTGTTTTCTATCTCTAATTCATTCTTAGTGCATTCTTTTTCATCTTTTTGTGAAACTACCACTTTGTTTATTTCACAAGTTCTTCATTTAATCGAGTTCTCTATTTTGCAACTAGAAATCATTGGCTTTTACTTAAGTGTATCAACTATCATATGTCTACAGTCACCATGTGAAATGTCTCCATTTTCCTGTCAGTGACATAAGAACTAATGGAGCTCTTTAAGGCAGAAAGATGTCTCTGTGGACTTTTGTTAGTATGAATGGGCCTGGTAGGGACTGTGGAACTTAGCGAAAAGACAATCCAAATAGTAAAGCAAGGGCTGGGATGTGGCTCAGCAGTGAAGCACTTGCCTAGCATGTTTGAGGCCCTGGGTTCAATACCCAGCACTAAAACAATACAGAAATAAGACAAAAACACCTTACAGTTTGAACTAAACTCTATGTAGTATCAGTAGAAAACAAACTGAATCACATTTAGAAAGTATGCTTGGCTGCCATGGTTTTATGGGGAAGTTCTTCTATACAGTTTCCCTATATATAAACTGCTTTAGTACAAACATAAATGATAGGGAACATGCCAATTTAAAGAGCTGTAATAATTCAGATACTAAAACCTGACAGATGAGTTGGAAAAAATTGTGTACACCTTTGTAGAAAGGCAGAGGCAAAGATTTTAAGTGAAAGGATAATAAGATCCAAGAACTGGTGGAATTAAAGGAATAGGAAACACACTAAGGCTCAACAGGATGCTTCCAACAATTCAGCAATGTTGTGAAATTAGGGAAGTAACTAGTGTAGTACCTAAAGTAAAGCTAAAATATAAATGATTATTCCAATAGATTCTCATAAAGCTACTTGATAAAATTTCACACTTATTCTTGAGTTAAACAGTAATAAACTCTTTTTAAAGAGCAAAAGTTGGTACAATATCCCTTTCACTTCTGCTGCCAGTCCTAGTCAGATGATGGCTCTTTTAGGAGATGTACTCAGCTTTGGTTGGTTTACAGATTTTATTTATTTATTTATTTTGTGTGTGTTGGGGGGTGTGGTACTAGAGATTAAACCCAGGGCTTCATAATGTTCAGTGAACATGCTAACACTGAGCTAGATCCTCAGCACCTCATTCACAATCTTGATTTGATACAGTCATTTCCACCTGGAGCAGGTGGTGTGGTGTAAAGGCTCAGAACTCAGGCTTGATCCCCCCCACACACACACACACTTCTCCCGCATGAGCATTACTGTTCCCTACTTTTCTTTTTCATTACTACAGTCAAGCTCTATGGGCATGAGCTTTCTATTGTTTCCCTCATTCTTGGGAACCCTTCAGCCATAAATGAACACTAGGTACATTGCTGATTCCTAGAACCATGCGTGGTCTATCAGATTCCTTCAGCATATACCTTTGGCACTACACACACCACAGCCTGCGATGATCATACGTTGGTCTGACCTTTCAAATCCCAGCCAATAGGCACCATTCCAAACCTGATGTCTGCCTTTCCTGTTTCCCTTTGCTAAGCTTCTAGAAGGTTGGACACCATATCTTCCTTTGAGAGAAAGTCTGATTAGTATCTATTCCTTTATGAGATATTACAGAAATATCTACATATCAGCATGTTCTTCATTCCAAATGGCATACAAATGGCTATGTATGCTACATTAGTAAAGTGGACATGATTGGCATGTCCTCTTCAAAAGAAATTTCCATATATTAATAATACATATTGCTCCTTATCTTCCTAACTTTTAAATTATTTTTAAAGCCTAGGAAAAAACACAAAAATGACAATACTTTGCAGAACAGAAGATTACTTCCTTAACATGATACAGAACATCTATGAAAATCAACAATCTATAGTATATTTAATTGAGAAACACTTCCTAGGAATAGGATAAGGATGGCCATTATAATCATAGTTATCTAAATTTGTTTAGGAAGGTGTAGCCAAGGCAACAACATAAATCTGGGGAGGTACAAAAAAAGGGATACCAGAAAGAGAGAAAATTGCTTTTTCTGCAGGCGATATGTGGCCCACTTAGATAAATAATGGAATATATTTATATATTGTTATCGAAATATAATGAGTTCAAAAATATAATGGAAAAAATACTCCAGTCAGCATAGCAATTCAATAGGAAAAAATCTTAAGAAATCTGGAAGATATATTTGAAGAAAACTATAAAATCATTCTAAAGGATTTAAAAGAAAACCAAGATAAATTGACTTTTAATATATGAATTTCAACCAAAATTGATATATAGGTTTTATGAAACTCTCATCTAAAGACCATTCTTTATTACCTCACTTTAAAATCCTGTGGTCCATTCAATTAATATCATCTCTGAAAAAGAATCATAATAAAGGGGACTTTTACTTACCAAACTTGAAAGTATACTATAAAACTACACTAATTAAACAATGTGGACAGACAAGCATTTGTTTATATAATAATTAACTATTTAATATACTTTGAATTACCAATCTAGAAGGAAAGTTAGTATTTCTTAAAATGCCAGAAAAATATTAACTATGGAATAAAAATTAACAGAGACTCTTCCAATTGGATAGACTCATTAAGTATAAAATAATCATAATGCAAACCATAAGCCTATGAATAAACTGCAAATCTCTATGTAATGAAGGCCTTTCTGTGCATTTAAGAATTGGGAAAAGACATAACTAAAAGAACAATAAATACTAATTAATTTAAAATTTTGCTGTACACAAACCGAACATAAATTGGAACAAGTAAAAATAGAAAGAAGTTTGAAAAGAAATTTCAAAACATGTCTTTTGAAGCTTACTATTATAACACATTAAGAACTTTGGGAATTCAGTGAAACCTAACAGAAAAATTGGCAAAAGAGAAGAATATATAATTCACAAAAGAAGAAATAAAAATGGCTAATAAACATATAAAATGTTTATACTTACTAGCATCAAAGACATGAAAGTTGGACAAAGATGAGATTCATCTATTACCTAGTAAGTTACTATCACAGCATCGGAGAGCTCCCATGGATAGTTGTTAGAGGCAAAAATTGGAGCAACTTTCTGGCAAGTAATTTGAGAGATACTTATCAATTTTCTAAATTTTTTCTTGACCCAGCAATTTCATACTTAAAAATTCATTTAAGGAAATGATAGAACAAGTCATATCAATTTTAAAACATTCAAATTTTTGGATCTGACAATTCAACTCTGGAAGTCAATCATGTGGCAAACTTGGAAATATAGTCAAAAGTTTATGTGAAATTTTGTTTACTAATTCTTTCTTTTTAGTACTGACAAACTAGGGGATAAACAAAATTAAATAAATTAGCTTGAATTTATATTATAGTACCAAAAGATGATATTATTAAAATCACATTTTGAAAGAATATTAAAATTGTTATTAAAAGTTTAAATATGCTAGCATACTCAGGTTTCTGAAAGCATAAAACAACACTGTGTGTGCAATCTAATGCTAATACGCAGAGCAAAAAATACTTCCATATGTTAACAGTAGTTTATTTCTGATGGTGAGAACTTTTTTCTTTTATTCTTTATATTTGTGATTTTCCAAATATTCTGTAATATTCATGTATTGCTTATACTCAAAAACATAATTAAAAAGTAAGATCTAGGAGGAAAACATTCCATTCATAACACCAATCATCAAACATACAGTATAAAAAGTTTAAATATCCATGAATATACAAGAACCATGCAAAAACAATGTGGAAAAATGAGAAAAAATAAATTAACAAACAGGAAATTTCAGCAAGTCTTTTGGGGAAAACAAAGAGGGTTCCTGATTTTCTAGGAATGAGAATAGATGAAAAGGTACCTAAGTACTTTGATCCTTTCTAATACAGCATCCATAAACTACACTTAGCTTTTCACTGCATAAAAATAAAATCTTCTTTTTCTACTTTTTTAGTGGAAATAAATATTGATATTGTTTTGGGAGGCCCTCAGATTCTTTCTGAAAAACATAAATGACTGATGAAAATTGAATAATTTTGCTATGTAAGGGCATCTTTCTTGGATGATGAGAGCAAATCATAGACAAGGCGATTTGTCAGAAACTGAACACAGAGTATAATGCTTTGGAATATTTTATTTCCTAAACATCTAACTTCAACACATTTTCAGATGTTCAGCAGCTATTACTGGTACCCATGGAGTTCCAAAGTGCCAGGGAGGAAGTTGTATCACCAAACCTTGCAGAATCGACAAATTAACAGGATTGTATGAACAAAACTGTGAGTTCATACCCAAAACGCAACAGACTGAGAAGGCTTCCATAATGTTCCAACAAAGTATTGGTTCCGTAAGTACCTTATTTTCAATTTTTTCCCCACATTTATGAATTTAGAGATTTTTGCCCCCACCCCAAGCAGGTGCTCCAAGAAGATTAAGTGTAGGGAAAATTTTAGGGAAACCATCAGGTTTAGGGAAAAATCACCTGATTCTCTTTGGGACTAGCTGCGAAGACATATTCAGGGGTAAAATCACAGCGTCTCCCTCACTGCTTCCTGTGTCCATTCTTTCTTCTCCACCATCTCTCTCCTACTAGCTTTTATTTTAAGGATTTAGAATGACTTCAAGTGTCCTTAACGGCATACAAACACAAAAATTCTTAGTTATATAAGGCATTTACCTAGGGAGATTAGGCAGTTAATAGTAATATAAACAGTAATTATTTTTATTTCCATATTTTTATTGGTACAGTATAAACCAAAATATTGATAGGATTTATTGTTACCTATTCATACAAGCACACAATATAACAATATAATTTGGCCAATATTACTCCCCAGCATTTTCCTCCTCCTTCTCTCTCTCCCTCCCACACTTTGGCCTCTTTCCTCTACTAATATCCCTTTGATTTTTAGGAGGTCCACTCCCCATACCTTTATTTTCCGTTTTCCTCTCCAGCTTCCACATATGAGAGAAAACATATAAGTCTTAACCTTCTGAGTTTGACTTGATGTGTTTTCAGTACTCAAACTTACATTGAGCTTTTGTTATTTGTCAGACACTGAGCCAGAATTTTGAGAAAGTGAAATTTAATTAGACCTGTTTCTTCCTTAGATAAATGCGCTATAATGTTAAAGGGTACTTGCTGAGGTTTCTACATTGTCTTGTAAGGCCACAAAGGGTTAAGTGGAAATTCTCTAGGGAAGGACAGAAAATTAAAAAAACATTTAGAAACCTCTAGCTAAAAATAAAGGTACAATTTACAATGCAGAAGATTGAGAAGGAACTTCTTGACAAAGTACCACAAGCAAAGGCATAAGTCTGGCAAGTTTAGAAACTAATAGGCTATAGTGGGAAAAATTAGAGACCTAGAAGAACACATAGAATGAGGATGGAGAGTGAGGCAGCAATCTAAATCGCAGAGATTGCTATTTGCTATGTGAAGGAGTCCAGTTGATAGTTGTGTGAGCAACAGTGAATCTCAAAAGGGTATTATATACAAGGGTAAGAGGAAAGAGGCTGCTATGGGTAGACCAGTTGTAGGGAAAACAAATGGAAAAGACAGATAGGAGATAGCAGTAGTTTGAGGGAGGAACGGTAAGGGTTTGGATGTTAGAGATTCCACTGGAAAAGAAGATGAACTGGAGAGCGAAATGTATTATTCTTGGTTATCCTGTAGGGGGGAACAGATAAGAACACTCCCAGTTTCCTGATTTGAGTGATTGGGTGCATTGCTGGTGACATTAAGTTAGGAAACATATGAGGAATGGTAATAATGCTGGAGAAAAGTGATGAGGGAATTTATAAACACATGGAGTGTGAGGAGCCAGTGAGACATCCAAGGAGATTTTAGAGCTGGAATATTGGGTGTTGAAGGTTGGAATGCATGGTGCTGGTAAGTGAGGTGGTGCAAGCTTGGAGAGATAAGATGGCATCAGGAGATATACCAAACTTGAGGAGTAGAAAGGAAGACACTTAGAGCAGGTAAGTGTGTGCTGAGGAGCATTGAGGGTCCAATGAGGTGAAAGATATGGTTTGAAACAGGAACTCTGACTTACAGCTCTGATTCCTTAGCAGTGCTCTACAAGAAGTGGAGCCAAGGTTCCAGGTGAGCAGGGCAGGCTGGGGAGAAAGGCAGGGGATTTACATTATTAAACATCTTAACAAATACTTAACTATTGTCTACATCATTTTATTGACAATTTCAGGTGGTTGAATTCTGTACAGAAAAAAACCACAACTCAGAAGCTCCAAACTCGCAAAACCAAAAATGCAATCTCCGAAGCACATGGGAAGTGATCCGTGAGTCTGAGGACTTTAAGAAAACCACTCCTATGACAACACAGCCACCTAATCCCACTTTCTCACTGCTACAGATTGGAAAACGAATTGTGTGTTTAGTCCTTGATAAGTCTGGAAGCATGGCGGTATGGTCACCAAGTCTTGGTTTGGTTGCTAGTTATAGATAGGGGTACAACATGATCTAGACCACAACTGGGAACTGACTGGGATGAATACATTGCCAGGGTCAGAGCAATTACAATAGCAGCTCAGCCATCAGAAATGCCCACCTATACAGTGATCTGGCATTAACTGTCTCATTTTCTAAATTGTTTTCAGCTAATAAGCCAAGATCTGATAAATCATAACATAAGCGTAACTTTTTTTTTTGTTTGTTTCACTGACAATACATAGGTCTATCGGTCTATAAGTTCCTATATAGGACTTATCTAGAACTATTATTAAAGTATTGTACTTTAATGATTGTGTATTCTAGGTTTACTTTTGGAATTTTAGTCCTAAATTTATATCCAAAGATGCTGCTAAATGGAAAAAACTTCCAGTATGACATGCCTCAAGTTATCTCCTTGTCAGTTACTGTGCATTGAGCCAGTCACTTCCAGAAACCCTCTAGCCTGTTGTTGTTAGTCTTTTCCTCTAACCCCAACCTGACTGCTCTTCTTCTGTTTGTCCACTCAGAATGCTAACCGCCTTAACCGGATGAATCAAGCAGGGAACCTTTTCCTGCTGCACACCGTGGAACAGGGCTCCTGGGTTGGGATGGTGATGTTCGACAGTGTCGCCTATGTACAAAGTGAACTCAGACAGATTAACAGTGACGCCGACAGGGATGTTCTCACTAGAAGCTTACCCAGAGTACCTTCAGGAGGGACATCCATCTGCTCTGGGCTTCGATCGGCATTTACTGTGAGACATGTTCCCCTATAGCAGTTTGCCAATGTTTGCCATTTTTGTTCCTAAGAAATTTCCATACACACCGACTGTCTAATTGATTTAGACAACCAAGGACAAAGTAATAGTTCAAATGATGCAAAGAAAAAGGCCTCCAAAGCTATTATTAACTAATTCATTCATGCGTTTGTACTTTTCTGCAAGTATACCTCATTCAAAATATTCAAAGTGTGCATTCTACATGCCAAATATTTTCTTGGCTCTAAGAAAATATGAAGGCCAAACAGAGAGCATACCTCCTTACAATCTTATTGGGGAAGATGTATTAACCATATAGTAACATGAATGAATGTATACTCATAAACTGTAATTAGTGCTATGAAGGAAAGGGACATAAGGATCTTAAAGAGTTATCTTTTATTGGGAAAAAAAAAAGCTACCAAAATGTTGAAATTCCAAGGCAACTGAACTCTCCAAACTTTGGGAGACATGGGATGACCTTTTAAGAAAGAAAATAATTTGTTGAATCAGGAGGCCTTGGGAACCATAAGTACGATTGTATCGGGGTCATAGCTAAAGATCTTGTCTGACTATCTGACCACATCACCCCTCACTTACATAACAATGTATCCCCATTTTCAATGAAATTATGTAAAACTTCCTGAGAGTTTTCGTGATAAAACTCCAACCTCCCTTTCCAGGCTGAAGCACTGGGGACTTTCTTCCTGGTATCCCTTGTTTAAGCAAATTGAGTCAGCTCACTTCAAAGCATCTGGATGTTTGCCAGGCTGCCTCCTCAAGCACAGTACTTTCTCTTCCCTTCCTTGCCCATTGATCACATTCATTCTTCAAAGAATAGATACCACCTACTTCTTGACATCATTCCTGATCCTCTCAACTGTCTAGGAATCTCTCTTTCTGAATCCTATAGCTCTTAAAAAAAAACCCCAAACCTCTTCAGATTTCTAGGCTCTTCTGTCTTATAACTAATTATGTGTTTCAATCAAACAAAACTTCTTTAGGAATAAGAGTTATCATTTTACCTCTCAGGCTTCTGGCCCAATGTCAGAATGTTCTTGGTAAATAAATTGAGTTATTTGATGCCCTAACACCACCTGATGCTTAATTGTACTAAATATCCTATATTTATTGAGGGGCTATTTAGCTACATAAAACAAAGAACAGAAGGCTGAACAAGGTGGGCTGGCCTAAGGTCACACAACCTCACAGCACCTTAGTGGGTCTGCTTTCTGCCTGCTCATTGGGCACAACACACATATTTGATGCATTTTGGGCCTGTTTCAGCTCTCCAAGTAGCAGCAGAAATGTGTAGTTTCCAGCTTACATAGTTTGATGTGGACACTGGACTGAACCAATTTCTCAGTGTTGTCTGTCCCTCTGGTTCTTTTATTCCACTCTGAAGTACTTTCTTAAAAGTACTTTTAATCACAAATTTAGCAGCAAATTCCTCTTCCAGACCAGGCATATGGATACCATATGGTTCTGTTACCTCTGTCACTCAAGCAAAGGAGCAAGTGAGGTAGGAGCACTGACCAATGGAATCACTGTGAGCTGCACTGAACTCCTGCTATATGAAACCCTGGGGAGATGACTCATGCCAGATGGAGTGGTAGTGATGAGAAAATTTTCCATTTAGATGAGTGAGGGAGAGTGTGAGATCCAACTGGAGTCTAGAATGTTCCTCTTCCCCAGTGGAATCTGAACATGGGGTGGAGGAGCTTATGTGACTTCAGGGTAATAAGATGAAGGGTCTTGGGTTCTGCACTGTCCTCCAGATCTGTGCTGGTCCCCACAGCAGGACCCTGGTCAGGCCTGTCATGGGCTCCTTGCAGTGGTATCTGTATGGTTATAGGACTTTGCTTTGTTCTCTAGGCTGTGTCCTCCATCTAGCTCCAACCAGGTTGTGCATTCCTCAGCCACATGGCAGGACTACCTGTTCTCACCTGCTGACTCAAGTCTATTGCCTTCCATCTTCCCTGTGGGAGATGTGAGAACTTCTTTCTGTTTTCTAGGATACACAGCAATTATGAGGAGGGAGACAAGGAAATCCAAATTAGGCCATATTTTTTTTAGCTTCCCAGGCCCTGCCCTCTACCTGCTCCTTGGACACAACACACATATTTGATACATATTGGAGCTGTTCCAGCTCTTCAAATGGCAACAGAAATGTGTAGTTTGAACAGACCAAGGCCATGATGACAACTGGCAGGTTCTCTGCTCTGCCTCCCCCACATGGCACTGCCACAGTTCTGCTCTCTTCCCATGTTATCAGCTGCCTTCTTTGGTTGCTTCCTCAGAGTTCAAATAAGGAGTGGGCACAAGCCTCCTCTGCCCTTAACTTTCCTTCCAACCTACTTATAACACTTTCTCATTCTGAGATTTGTCCAGAGAGGGAGGTTGCCAAGCCTAAGCTTGATTGTTTGTTTCCTCTGATTCTGAGTCTCTCTCTCAACTCATTCTCATTTAGGGGAAGAGTGGATTCTTGCCTTTATATGTTTAAATGGATCACAAATTCTGTATGTAATTTTCCTCCCATCTTAGTCTTATTCAACCTTGGTATGAGTTTCTCTGTCTCTCTCTGTCTCTCTGTCTCTCTGTCTCTCTCTCTCTCTCTCTCTCTCTCTCTCTCTCTCTCTATATATATATATATATATATATATATATATATATATATATATATATATATATCTGAGTCTAGCAGGGATATTTGAAATATAGGTGTCATAGAAAAACTTGGAATTGGGGATTCATAGGAACAAAATGTTTTGCTTTAATAAGAAGGGCTACTAAAATTTTTAATTACTCCTATGATATGAGTAATGACCAATCAGAACCAATGCCAGCCATAAATAGCTGATATTGTTTGGTGAATATCATACAAGCTAAAAATCTTCCCTGTGTCCAATATCCCTAAATAGAACCCCCACTTATTAGGATGTTTTCTAAAGGTGTCTAGGATCTTCTGGAAGCCTGTCAAAGAGAGCCCTGGCAAAGAAAATAAGAAAAACCTTTGCTGTATCCCTAGCACCATCCACCCCTAGAACTGCCCTGCATCCCCCAGCACTCCTCTCTGTGAGTTGCTGCTCTAAAATTATACCATTGCAAAACAGATTCATGGATGATCCCAGATACTTTTGTTTATTTCCTCTGGAATTTCTCCTCTTGTTCCATAAAAGTGCAGTTTTCATAAACACCCTGGTCACCGGAAGTCTGCAAATGCATGCCCTGAAATATGTCTTTAGGTGATTAGGAAGAAATACTCCACAGATGGAACTGAAATCGTGCTGCTGACTGACGGGGAGGACAACACTATAAGCAGCTGCTTTGATGAGGTGAAGCAAAGTGGAGCCATCATCCATACAGTTGCCCTGGGGCCCTCTGCAGCTAAAGAACTAGAGGATCTGTCCAAAATGACAGGTGAGGGATGACCTGCTGAGGCCCACCAGACTGTGAGCTCCAGTGAACTGGGGAGTCAGGGGAAGGTGGGATGAGGTGAGATGGGGTAATCTTCTTGGCCAGCTAGCTGCTCTTCCTTCAGATGGCCATTAGAACTGACTCCACCCCGGTATTTTAGAGCCTTGGTTCTAGGATTAGAGAATTCTGGAGAAGATGGGACCAGCACAGCACCAAGTAAGGACTCAGGACTCTCTTCCCAGGCATCTTATAAGAATTAGTAGAAATCTACCAGTTGGCAAATTTCCACTTGGTAGCAGGCCAAGAGACCCAGGGGAGACAGGTGACAAGCTACTACATACTACCATGATACAAGTGCTATATTAACAAAAGGAAGTATGATAAAGGGGCTGGGGTTGTAGCTTACCTTGCACACGTGAGGCACTAGATTCAATCCTCAGTACCACATAAAAATAAATTAATTAATTAAACTTATTTTGTCCATCCACAACTAAAAATATTTTTTTTAAAAAAAAAGTATGATGAAGCACACAAATATAGAGTATTTAACTTTACCTGAGAAAGAAGGGCCAGAGAAAGAAGGGAAAACAGCAGGGGAAGGGCAAAGAGTCTGGTGAACAATAAAGGTTACTCTGAAAATGTAGCAGACAATGCAGTTTCTCCATGAAACATTAATGTATTGTATATCTAACTCCCATACGCAAACAGATGGTTCAAATAGACCCCATAAGTCCCTGGCTTCTTTAGCTGAGCAGGTGAGCACAATGTTTTTCTTCTTCTTTTACTTAGTGATAGTATTAGGGAAATAAATTATTAAACTAATCTTCCTTCTGGGGCAACTAAAATGTTGGACCATTCAAGCCTAATACTACCTGTCCTGAGCTGGGTTTCCTATGAGCAGAGCCTGAGACAGGGATTTGGGTGGATAGGATTTGTAGAGGAACAGCTCTCAGGGAAAACAAAGTGAGGAAACAAGACAAAGGGGCAAGTGGCTGAGCATGGATGCAGACTTATAACCTAGCTAAAGGCTGACCCCTGATGGGGCTCTGGATCAGGAACTGCATCACAGAGTTGGTCCCACCAGGAGGCCAGAGGGCTGCCTTTTGTATTGCTGTGTCCAACAGCCACTGGCTGTGAACTGTTAGGGCAGGACAGAGGGGAGAGTCTTTTTCTTTTCTAACTAGGATGACCTTTTTTGGTAAAGTGGTTCTCGGAAAAGGAGACAACCATAGCTGTTAGTAGTGAACACTCAGAACAACAGGAAGAGATGCATTCGCCTAGATAAGGAGATATGTGTGGGACATCAAAAGCATTTCCAATATATTTTCTTTAACTTTGGGTGTCATTTAAATAGTTTAAAAATAATTTCACATCAACTTATCATAGTTACATTTATCCTCAAGAGCCCAAGACTGACAGGTCTAGTATCTAATCTTATTTTTCTGTATAGCCTACTTTTCTGAAACTGCCCTTTGTCTACTGTTATGTATTGCTATTGCCACTTCTTTCCTGATTTTGATGAAAACTCTAAAGCTAAGTTTGTTCGAATTATTTATCAAATAAGATTCAGTCCGTCAACTTGGAATAAGGCTTAATCAATGCTCTCATGTGAAAGTAAAAATGCAGACAGTACGATGTTACTTAGGCCTCCCTTCATGGTTGAATTGCAGATAGTTGAGGTAGTCAGATGACAGAGATGTTGCTAAAGCTATTATTTTACTAGGGTTAAAAAATCAGTATCAACTTCTAAGTTAATCTGGGCATATATTTGATGTTGAACTATTTTTATTTTAATAATAATACAATGGAATATTTACTTTAGGTATTCTTCTTTCTGAACAACAGTTAAAATATTGTAAATACTTGTTTTCTGGAAAATAACTTATGATGGTGTGATTGTGTTTTAGGAGGTTTACAGATGTATGCTTCAGATGAAGGTCAGAACAACGGCCTCATGGACGCTTTCGGGACCCTTTCATCAGGAAACGGAGCTCCTTCTCAGCGCTCCATCCAGGTTGGAGTTCTTTCTTTTTTTGTTTTTTCATTTTTAGACATAATCGTAGCCAAGATGGAGACTTTAATATTTAAAATTTTTAAGTTCTACATTTCTCTATTTGTTAATTAAAATTAAATTAGAAGATTCAGCCTGGTATTAGATATTATTCCTAAAGTATAAAACTACTCATCTAAACAGGCAATTAGTGTTTAGTTGTTTGGAAACAAAACTAAGTGACTCCTTCATAGAAACCAGCAATATAAAATGTATGGGTCCAGAATTTTTTTAAAAAAATACATCTGCTAACAAACACACAGCAGTAAAATTGGCTGAGAATTTTCTTTAGAGTAGAATGTCTCAATTATGAATTTTCTGGGACAAGTGTCCAGGGGATTACTTGTTCTATTTTTCCACTACCTCAAATCCCTAATGTTGGCCAGGATTTTCATATAATGGAGAGAAAGCACTTTTCAGGGTGGAAAGCCTGTGCTGTCCATGCAGACACTGGAACCTCCACCCAGTCTGCCATTAACTGACCAGGGCCAAGAACTGCACCTCTCTAGGTATAGACTAGAAAACCTCCATGGGCCCATTTGTTTCTAAAATTTCAAGACCAAATTATCTTTTGAAAGTTCTTAAGAATATTTTTAAAAAGGTCAAGTATTTTAAAGTGCTCTTTTCTAGTAGATGTAGAAATTACATGAATCTTTAAACTAGAAAAAGTAAGTGATTAGCACACACCCTGGTGTGAATTATAACTTTTATAAATTTATAAAGTTTGGGTAAAGATAAAGAAATACTATAATATCAAAGCCTAAACTGACAGCTTTCAAAACAACAGGGTTTCAGGTCTGCTAATGTAGCATTTGTTCCATCCAGGAAGACAATAATTATATCTATCCAAGTTAACCTATGCCAGAGTTCAGAAAATTAAATGCAAGGGCTTGGTTTGGAAAAGAAAGCAATGAATCTTATAAAAGTAATTTACACCAATGAAAGGATAAGCTCACAGGCAGTTTCTATGAATTATTTTTGTATTTAAGAAACCTAACAGGGAAAGAGAAATGAATAGGACTGGTTTATCAACTTGTCATAAGAACGTATCTAAGAGCCCTTCACATCCAAGAAACTAGAAAACCTGGCCCCATGACCAGGCTACTCTTGTCTTCTAAGAGGTGTCCCCACAGGGAGATTAATACCTAGAAGACAATCCCCCACATCACATTTCCTCCAGAAGACTTGTAATCCTTTCCCACTTCAGTCCCCGAACTGAGGCCCCTCTGTTCTACTTCAAATTCACCTTGGCTTCACAGGCACTGCAATGATGCTTAACCTAGCAATCTATCCATGAATAAGAAATAAGTCACGGTCCTCTTAAGGATTTATAGACAGGAGTTAAATGTACTAGTAACTATGAAGTAGAGTACTACGATGTGATGAACATCAAAGGACTGATAGAAATGATCCAATGGGAGTGCACAGGAAGTTAAGGTGATTCACATCCAATAAATGAGATGGATGTCAGAGAGATCTTCACTGAGAGGGTGATATTTGAACTGAATTTGGAAGGATAGATAAGGATCACACAAGTGGAGAGGAATGCAAAGTCTTCAAAGGAAAGCAAAAGTCATAAAGTCAGGGATTTGGGAGGGAAATAGTCTTGTCTGGGTAGGGGAAATACAATTGTGGAAGCTAAGGCTAGCAAAGTAATTTAGAACTGGATTATTATAATCCTAAACAGCAAAAGGACTGAGGACTCAGGCATCACCAAAGACTTTTTAATGGGCACTTGGGAGTGTGGGCAGAGTGGAAAATTCCTGAGATCTGTGTTCCCCAGAAAGTAAAAGTTGTTTTTCTTAACAGCTGGAGAGTAAGGGATTAACCCTCCAGAACAATAATCAGTGGATGAATGGCACGGTAATAGTGGACAGCACAGTGGGAAAGGACACTTTCTTTCTTGTCACCTGGACAAAACAGCCTCCCCAAATCCTTCTTTGGGATCCCAGTGGAAAGTTAAAAGGTGGCTTTGTAGTGGATGCAGCTCTCAGAATGGCCTCCCTCCAAATCCCAGGCACCGCCAAGGTATGGAGTCAGCTTTATTCCCTCTCGAAATTTGACAAGATAAAACAAAGCTATTACTGAATAACTGCAGCTTTTTAATGTTTGTGGTTGCCAAAAGGACAGTCAGTATTGAATCAAGAAAACAATGAAAAATTTCTATCCAGTGAAAATCACTTAGTCTGCTAGCAGGTCAAGGAAAAGGAAGTTGGTGATGTTTGGCCAGATGCTGAATGGAGAACATTCAAATTATACAGCAGTCCAGATGCAAAGTGATTGTTGGAGCTTTGAAATCATGACAACTTTCTTCTACCTCAGAAACTCATCTCTTGAAAAACCAAGGCAATGATAAATGAGGACACAGCTTTCAGCCCTCATTTTCCCCAAACAGGATTTTCTTGACAAGAGGAACCATGTAATAAGTTCAGACACACTGCAGGTTGTCTTGGCTGACAATATCTAAGGTGCCCACATCTTCTCAGACATGCTTGTGACACGCTTGTATCAGAAAGGCTTTTCCTATAGGTAACACTCAAGCCAAGTCTTTGTCACCCATGTTGCTCACTGAAAATGTCTGCATCTGTTTTTGTCAGGTTGGGACTTGGAGATACAGTCTGCAAGCAAGCTCACAAACTCTGACTCTGACTGTCACCTCCCGTGCATCAAGTGCTACGGTCCCTCCAATTACAGTGATAACCAAAATGAACCAGGACACAGGCAAATTCCCCAACCCCATGAGAGTTTTTGCAAAAGTTCATCAAGGAACCTTACCAATTCTTAGGGCCAATGTCACAGCCCTGATTGAATCAGCAAATGGGAAAACAGTTACCTTGGAATTACTGGACAATGGAGCAGGTAACCACCCCAAAGTTGGAAAATATATCTTTTTATTTTCAAGAAACAACCAGGGAATTACAGGAGGCATGGTCTGGTAAGAACTGTTAGAAGCAGAGAGCCCAGCACTGGGGGTCTGTTTGAAAGAATTCCTTGCCTCCCCATAATTCCCCTATTCTAAAATGTTGGAAAACATAAAGAAGCGCCTACTTTTAGCTTCTGCAAAGCCAAAGTGCTCAATAGACTCAGAGACTCTAGAGAGTTGTCAGACCCCCAAACTAAGGAAAGGAGATAAATTAATAGCTATTTTATGTTTCTTTCTTTCTGTTTGTCTACCTGTCTCCCTCCCTGCCCACACACACAAAGGCATATATACAAGTATATACAAATACACAAATGAAGATATATCAATAGATATATCTTCACTTCACCACACACATTTTAGATATTATTATCATCCTTACAATACAGGTGAAGATAAAGATACTTCCACATTTAGAAATCAGCAGAGATGGATTTCAGGTCATTCTCTGTGATTCCTATAACCATGCAAGTTGTACGTTAGCTTGTCCCTAGAGAAGGGAGAGATATTCTGTATTTCTTTTTTGAAGAAACATGTCTGCTTACTATGATGAAACTATACTTATTAGAATGAATTCTGCAAATGAATTTCCCACCTAAATCTACCTTGGGGAGAAGTCATGAGTTTTATTAAGTAATTATTTCACACTTTTTACTCACACATGATTTACAGCAATTCAGTTTGGTTCAGCAGCAATTCAATTTGGTTTAACACATACTGAGTAACTAGCTTGTGCTATGTTGAGTGTAACAGAGACACATGATACAATGTATGATTTCAAAAAGAAAGAACAATTCAGGGACAGAGGTGTACATAACAAAACCATACAAACACATGTGCACACAGGTACACATGTGAACATCAAACATGTACAGTGGTAAAAGCAGTAGGCCTCATCCTTCATATACAAATCTTAAGTTCTCTTGGAGATAATGCTGAATTTCCCTCTGCTTTGAAAAATTTTAACCCACACGTGAACTGAAAATATACAAATGCTCACCTTTAGGATATTCATTAATTCCTCTGTTTCCCTGTCAAGGGGCTGATGCTACTAAGAATGATGGTATCTACTCAAGGTACTTTACAAATTATGATGCAAATGGAAGATATAGTGTAAAAATATGGGTCCTGGGAGGAATTACTGCAGCCAAACAGAGGGCAATTCCTCATCAGAATGGAGCCAAGTACATACCTGGCTGGATTGAGAATGGTAGGTAATCTGTAGTAGCACATCTCACTTGGGTAAAAGGCTTGGGGTCAAGAGGAAATCATTAAACCTGTGAAGCAGAATAATGCCAGATTAACTCAGGGTTTCTCAGTTTTGGCTTGATTGACATCCTGGGCCAGATAATCCTTTGTTGGGCATTGTCTTGTGCATTGTGTGGTGTTTAGCAGCATCCTTGGCCTCCACCCACTAGGTGTCAGTAAAATCAGGACAATCATCATTGTTCTCCAAGGGGACAAAATAGCCTCAGGTTGAAAACCACTAGATGTAACACTGCTTTTGATTGCTTTGGTTCAAATTTCAGTCCTGTGCCAAATAAAGTATAAATTTTCTCTGTGCTTCACTTTTCTCTGTTGTAAACAGATAGTAATGGTAACTGCATCAGATAATGGTAATGAGGAATAAATAAGGAAATAAACCTAATGTGCTATTGCTAGTAAATAGTTAAGTGTTTGTGTTTTATTATTTTTCAAGATAAATTTTTAAAAACATTTCCTAAGAAAGCCCTTTTGTTTGACATTAGTGTTCCCATAAAATTTAAAAAAAAGAAGTATAGTTCAGGGCTTGTTGTGTACATCAGTATCACAACCATAAGCCCATATTTCTCCTCCTACCCACTGCTCATATCAGGAGCAGGGAGAAGAGTAGATAAATCTGACACTGGGCAGCACACTGGGAAAATCATATCCTTGAAACAGTCCCACACCACTATGGGTTACACACACTTGCCCCAAATAAGAGTCGGGATGGGGACCAAGACGGAGTCTAATGGCTTTTAGGACTTGCTTTCCACCCATGTCCACTGAGCTCTGGGCAGGCCTTTTCCTGACACCTATATGGAGGAAGGAGAACAGCTTCTCCAAGAAGCTTCCATGCCTCTTTTATTAGGTGTGTGCATAGTGAAGGGGGTCCTAGGATATGTGATATTCTTTTGGCAAAGTGATTTTATAGGGAAAATATGCTTTGAAAGATACCATTGCTTCCAAGGTTCTTTCATAGATTTCTACCTATATTATTCATGTTTTCCCTTCTTTTTGAGTTAGGGGAAGAAGACAAGAGGAGATGGGTTTAGTGGCTATTTCTAGACTTATCATAGTATTTTACTCACATCAATATATTTCATTCTCCTGAGTATTCCTTTCACAGATGGGGAAACAGAGGTTAGAGAGGTTATGGCTCAAATAAGTAACAGTGATAATGCCTGTTGTGGCACTGGGAAGCAATCTTCTTCTCTCTATCCCTTAATAAGACTCAATACCAAGAACAAGTCTCTATTGGTGAATCAAATACTTATTTGAATCTGCCAAAGGATCTAAATTGTCTTTTCTCAAGACTCAGTAATGGGTATGAAGATAAATCTGTTTTTATAGGTAAAATTTTTGAGGACTAAAGAAGTGGAGTTTGAGAGAAAGTAAATTCTGAGTAATAGCATGTTAAAATGTAGGAATGTTTGTATTGAAAAGAGAGTTTGAGAACCCCTTTGACTGAGCAGATGGGTAGTTTTTAATCCCAGGGTTACTTTTATACAATAAAAAGAATGTGAAAGAAATTGGGATTGTTAAAGAATAAGGTTGCCAGGCATTCATTGAGAAAATTAAGAGCCTTTCAAAGCATAAAATGTGGAATTCCTAATATAAAACATTTCATGAAATACTATATTAAATAAGAAAGATAAAATACAGATATGGAGAAAGTAAAAGAAAATGCCTAGAACCTAGGCAATTCTTAAAGGCCTGGATGATCCATTACCATATAAAGGGGAAAGATTATGAAGCTCATAGTATTGCCTAGGTAAAAGAGATGTCCTAAAGTAGTTAGTTTTAAGACAGAGTTATTTAAACTGACCTTGTGCTAGGGTAAGATCAGGATGGACAGAAAATTGGAAAAAAGAGACAGTTTAAGGACTAATGTTATTAAAATAAATGCTAAAAGATTACTGCAGTACATATCCAGGAAATATCTGTGAGATAAAGAAATGTGATTCTCTCTTTGCTTTGTTCTCTCTTATGCATCCTAATTTGGAGTCTTGTGACCACACACTGAAAGTGAATATTGTGTATGAGAGGAAAGAAGGGTAAAGGAAGAGCAGGAAGAGGGTAATCCTGTAAGCAAGGAGAGGGAGTGATGTTGCTTCCCATAATTTGAGTAATTTTTTAAATACAGGTCAAATAAAATGGAATATACCACAAGCTGAAATTAGTGACAATACTTCTCAAGAGGAGCAAGTGTGTTTCAGCAGAACATCTTCAGGAGGTTCATTTGTGGTTTCCAATGTCCCAAGTGGTTCCATTCCTGACCTCTTCCCACCTTGTCAAGTCACTGACCTGAAGGCAGAAATCCAAGAGGGCAGTCTCATTAACCTGACTTGGACGGCTCCTGGGGGTGATTACGATCAGGGACAAGGTAAGCTGAACATGAGGTGGACCCTGAAAAGGACTTGACCAGACAAGCTGAGGTACAGAAGGAGGGGATGAAGGCAAGTGTATTGGGATGCAGAAGGGGGCAGCAGAAGATTGGGGGATTTCGAATGTCCTCTGAAATGAAAGGTAAAGATTTTCAACAAGTGGTTTAAATTTTTGAAAAGCTGAGTTTAGTCATTACTCAGTCATTTAATAATGATATTAAATCTAAAAAGAAGTGGTGCTTTTATCAATAAATAGGAGTATGTTTTAATTCATTTTCAGGAAGTTTGCCAGCTAAAAAAAGATATGCAATTGTGTAACTTCTAGCAGAGTTGCCAAGTTTCTGTTGTATTTTGAAGGATGCAAAAAATGCCCACACCAAATTATCTAAACATAAAAGTTTCAGCCAAGAAAGGCAAACTTTGTATTGTTTTGTTTTTTTTCCCCTCTGAAAACTTGCCAAACTATCTCTTAAGAAACCCCATTTTCAGTAGTGATTCCTGGAGAAGGACTAGGATTAGAGCATAAATATCTATGGAGTAGAACTGTCCTTTGGAAGAAATCTCAAGTCCTACCCAACTTTGCCTCTCAAAGTGTGAGCTGTGGATTGTAGCATGGGCATCACAGGGACACTTGTTAGAAATATAGAGTCTCAAGTTCTGTCCCAGACTTAATGAACCAGAATCTGCATTTTAAGATCCCTCGGTGATTTATATGCACATTGACATCTGAGAAGCATTGGTATCAAAAACCCCACTATAAATGCTAAAACAATAAGCAATAATTAAACAGCTGCTTCTCTCAGCCAAGCCTTAGGCCTAGAAAGGCTCACCAAGGTTTAAAGCCATGACCAATCCAATTTTATATTTATTACTTTGTCAAGATATACAAACAAGAATGTAAAAGGGATATTAACCCTGGTAAATATAGACCATTGGTCTATATTTATTCATGGAACTTTTGGGGATGGTGATAGAATTTCTAGATCTGAGAATTACAAGTCACATCCTCTTTCTCTTTTTCTTTTTAGCTCACAAGTATATCATTCGAATAAGTTCAAGTATTCTTGACCTCAGAGACAATTTCAGTGTTTCAGTTCAAGTGAACACTACTCATCTCATTCCAAAGGAGGCCAACTCAGAAGAAGTCTTTGTCTTCAAACTGGAAAATAACACTTTTGAAAATGGCACGGATCTCTTCATTGCTATTCAGGCCGTTGATGAGGCTAATCTTAAATCTGAAATATCCAACATTGCACGAGTATCTTTGTTTATTCCTCCTCAACCTGAAGATACTTCTACTCCTTATCCTAGTATTACTACCAATAGTACCATTTGTGGCTTTCACATTTTAAAAATTATGTGGAAGTGGATAGGGGAATTGCAAATGTCCTTAGCCTTGAATTGAGTTTTCATGAGATATGTAAAATAAATCAACCATTCTTTTGATCAGAAAAAAAAATTCTAAAATGTACTTTAGACTTCCTATAGGGGGCAATGTAATAAAATGTTAAACACTGGGTATATATGTATAAAAACTATCCATCTGAGTTTAAAAGTTTAATCATTGACCAGTCTTTTAAAAATTATTTTGAATATAAGAAGTGATGCTTGTCTCAACAAATGAAAGTATGTTTTAATTCATTTTCAAGGAATGTAATTGCAGTTAATCTAATAGAGTGGTTGAAAGTGTTTCTTTTGAAGGTGCCCAAATACCCAAGCCAAAGTATCTAAATATAAAAGTCTTGACTTGTTATTTAGGAGCCTTGGACTAGCATCACCAGGAATGTGATTTCTGTTTGCAAGATTTGGGCAAGGATGATGCACTTAAGGAAGGGATTGTACTGTGATAAGAAATAACAGCATGATGAAGCTTCCACAGGCACAGAAATGTATGCTGTATGCACAAAATTACAAATCAGTGGTGCCTAAAGCCACAGTAGAGGGACATGAGGTGAGAAAGACAGATTAAGTCCAGATATGAAGAGAAAGTGATTGAGAAGTAAACATTTATTGTGTACCTTGAATCAGGTGCTCTATTAAGGCCTGTGTATACATTCACTATTTAATGTAACTCAGTTCATTCAGAGAATGTTCATGGGCTGACAACCACATTCCAGGTCTATGCACGGTCCTAAGGATACAAGATAAATAAAAGTTGGTCTTCTCCCCAAAAGCAATAAAGAGCTTTTGAGATTGATTTCTGAAATCAGGAGGCAGACATGATCAGAATTGTGCTTGAAAAGGGAGCTTTGAGACCTCATGAAGAGCTCTTCTCCTACCAAGAGCTGTGAGAGAAGCTAGAGGCCTGAAAGGCAAAGGAGGAGAAATCAATGCAAATACAGATCTAGCAGTATGGCAGTCCAAGGGCCAAGGTTTTTCACAAGAGAAAAAGAGTCTGAAGTTCTGTGTACATTAGCATAATAATTTGAAGATGTAGAAGGCTGTCTTTATGATTGAAAACAAACTATCTATGCTATTGCTTCTGCATAGAGGCAACATTAATTAATTAATTAACCTTCCTTATATCAAAACAGGCTTTGAGGAACCTTAGAGATATACACAATAGACACACAAAAAAACTTTAAATGGAATGAAATAAATATATAATAAAAACTGAAGAAAGAATCAGTATATCTAATGCAGTGGAGGGATACTTCAGCATTACAGAATTAATTCTGCAATATAATAACATTTGGTGAAATGGAGGTGTCATCTTTCTTCTTTTTATCTCTTTTATTTCTTCTTTATATCTCTTCTTGCTTTACACTGATGACCAAACATCATGAAAGTGGAGCACTATGTCCTCAGTGGATATCATGTGTATACTAGACATTGAAATTGTGGCTTGGGGCTGGAGTTGTGGCTCAGCGGTAGAGTGCTCGCCTAGCATGTGTGAGACCCTGGGTTCAATCCTCAGCACCATATAAAAGTAAATTAATAAAAAATAGGTATTGTGTCCAACTACAACAAAAAATTTAAAAATATTTTAAAAAGAAATTGTGGCTTCTTACAATGTATGCTTTATAATGTCGACTCTTAATGCACTGTTAATTGCTTGCTTATTTTTGTGTCTCTGGCTATAAACCCCTCTCAAGCAGAAAACAAACCTAGCTTGTTTTTCCATTGTATCCTTGGCATCAACACAGAGCTTGGGGTAGAGTGGGGGTGCTTAAAATATTTGTCAAATGGATAATTGAATGCCTGAAGCCACAACCAATATGCTTAATGTGAATGTAGATGTTTTCAAGGCAGATGTAAAGAGTGGGTAAATAGATACAAAAGATGAGTCAAGGAATGACTTGAAGTGATGCATTAAGACAGATATGAAAAACTGTGCTCTATATGTGTAATAAGAATTGTAATACATTCTGCTGTCGTGTATTTTAAGAAAATCAATAAAAAAAGAGAAAAAAAGACAGATATGGATTATATAGAGAACTGGGAAAAAGAGATAATTCACCTGAGAATAATCTGGGGATATCAACACCAGCAAAAGACTGAGGAAGAGAGAGAGAGAGGGAGAGAGGGAGAGAGGGAGAGAGGGAGAGAGGGAGAGAGAGAGAGAGAGAGAGAGAGAGAGAGAGAGAGAGAAGAAGAAGAAGGAGGAGGAGGAGGAGGAGGAGGAGGAGGAGGAGGAGGAGGAGGAGGAGAGAGATTGATTCAATAGATCTCACTTGCCCCCAAATAATTCTACATAGTTTCCAACTTTTGAGGAAATACGAAAATCTTTCCAAATAAATTAGTTTTTTAAGCATGTATGTTAGAATGATTCATTAAAACTAAGAAAGAGTAGACAAAACACCAAAACAGACCTCAAGAAGGCTCATAGCAAAATTTCACATAATTGATAAAATAGAATAGTCCTGGCAAGAACTAAATAATGAGGAGAGAAAAGTCTTCACATTAGAAATCCTAAGCAATGAATAATTATTGTAACTGAGTAAAATCTATTTAACCCAATTGCTGGAATACAATTGCCAAAGAGAAAACATGTTAAATGATCTTCCTATCTTAATTGTCACTTGCTATAAATCCTTTTCCTAAACTTCCAAAGCAATTACAAATCCATAAGGGACAGAGGATTATAAAATATGATGAGCTGTAGATTGGATAGCACAATTCAAACTGCAGAGGGCACACCAAGTCCATGGAGGATTCAGGCAGGCATGGGAAGCCACTGAGCCTACAGGGAGGTTGTGGCAATGGCAAAGGTGGAGGTAGGATCCAGACAACCAGTCTATTTGTAGAGCAAAGCCTTAGTATCTGAGGGTTAGAAAGCAAAAATACTACCACTGCCACCATTCGCCCCACTGACTAGGCAGGCGGAGGAAGAGTTGAGCAGGATTTCAAGGTCTTGGCCAAGAAGAGAATGGTGTGTTATTATTGTCACTGTTATGTGTTATTTTATCTGATAATTATAATAGTCACAATTACTGGGTGTTTACTAAGTTCCAGGCACTAAGTGCTTCACATCCAGGTCCTCCTCTAATATTTGAGGGTCATAGAGCAGAGAACCAGATACCATGTGTCTAAATATACAACCATTAAAATCAGGCCAACAGGTGGTTAAAGTGTGTATCTCCTATCTTCACAAGTGCACCTTCATAAAGACCTGAAAGATCAAGTTCAAATTTAAATTTCCCAGAAACTTCTCAGTGTCATATTGGAACACAACAGCTCAGGAAGATTGGCCGGAACGTATCCCCTCTTATTCATAGTTTCTCCACTTCAAAGTGAAAATCTCAAAGTGCCTCCTGCACATGAATGTGGCTTCCTTCAGTCCACACACCTAACCAACAGCTGCCCTTTGGCCATCTTTCTAGTCCAATGGTATGCACACCTTAGAGATTATCTGCCCCAGGGAGAACTGACCTTAGTGCCAAAGTCAGTTCTGGTCCATGCAGACTGTGGAAGGAGGATGGTAACAGTTACCTGTCAGGGAATTTTAGTTCAGGTATGAAAAATACATTCTAGAAATTGGAGAGCACTCCAGATGGACATAACTCCCTGGCTATGTGCACCCCATAGAAAGAGGACAAGACCAGCAAGATACTTTGGAAGACCCTGTGCAAAGTGAAAATTCATGATCTTTTGTTCAAAGAGCACGTCAAAAAGCTACCATAATATAAAACTTTTTACTTTCTTCCACAGTGCGTCTCAGCTTGTCATGGTATTTTTGTCATTCAATGTTTTTCAAAGTAAAGAAAAAATATAATTTTAAAGAATTCATATGAATTTCACCATTCATCTTTATGTTATGTGTTATGGTTTGGATGAGAGGTGTCCTCCAAAAGCTCAATGCAAGAAGGTTCAGAAGAGAAATGATCAGATTATGAGAGTCTTAACCCACCCAGTGAATTGATCCTTTGATGGGATTAACTGAGTGGTAACTCAGTGGCTGGAGGAGGTAGGACATTGGTGTCGTGCCTTTGGGGTATATATTTTGTACTGGCAAGTAGAAACTCTCTCTCTCTCTCTCTCTGCTCTATGATCATTATGTGAGCTGCTTCCCTCTGCCACACTCTTCTGCCATGATGTTCTGCCTCACCTAGAGCCCTGAGGAATGGAGCCAGCTATCTCTGAACTAAGACCTCTGAAACCATGAGCCCTCAAATAAACATTTCCTCCTCTATAATTGTTCTGCTCAGGTCTTTGAGTCGCAACAACAAAAAAGCTGACTAAAACATTATGTAACAACAGTTTAAAATGCAGATGTAAGAACACTTAAATTGTTGAATACACAACGTGTGTTTTGTAGCTAATACATTCATGTGTACTTTGTTTTGCAAGAACAATGAAAACACAGCACAAAACTGCCTCAAGTATCTTCATTTCACTTTTATGTTTATATTCTAACAATGCTCTCTACCTTTGGTTTACTGGTGGTGAGGAAGGGCTGACAGGAAAGGGAAAAATGGGTTGTTCTATCTTTCTCCTTCCGTCTATGTCTTCATTTTTTAAAGTAGTTGGCTGACAGGGGACGGGGGCGGTGGGTAACACAAATAAGAAAAGATAGAGAGAACTCCTCAGTCATTTATGTTTCTTAGAATGCCACTGCATACTTCCTGTGCTTTAAGGAAGTTCTGTTTTGAGCTGGAAGCATGGCTTCTCTGGCTGGCAGGGAGCCTGCTTTCCCCGTCCAGGACTGATATGCTTGCCTGTACTCACTCCAGGTCTCTCTGAACTCCCATGCATTGTGGGCTCACCTGAATTCTGTGCACATGCAGCATCTGAGCCTACATACAAATGACACAACAAGGAACCGCAAACACGTAAATATGTAGCTCTACTTATGCCATAAGACTTCCCTTATAAACTGAAAGTTCAGCAATTAAGTTATTAAAAATTTCCAGACAACTACAGCAAAACATTAAAACAAGCATAGGACCCTTCTGAGTACAGGGTGATTCATGAGTGCCCAGTTCTGATGACCAGGTAGCCAGACCTGGGAGAATCATAGCCAGCAAAGGGTCAGAGCAGGGCCCTCTAGGAAGAAGTATCCTATCAAAGTCTGTGGGCAACTAAGACTTCAAGTTGAATAATCTGCCTGCAATCTCATTTGGTTGCAAATTGAATAGTCTTGATTGAATACTGCTCTGCAGACCAACCTCTTTAATCAGTTTATTATACTACCTCTCTGGAAACAAAAGCCTGATTGCATGACCTGGGCTAACACTGCACATTCCTCAAATTTTCAGGTGTTCTATTCCTCATAGCCAAGAAGCATTTTCAAGTTAATTCATTGGCAGGCCAGCTCCAGAAACATAGTTACAATTATAATAATGGTGTTCATAAGACATTAGTTTGATTATCATACTTAAAGTAATAAGAATATTCATTGTTATTTAGTAACAATAATAGCTTAGTATTTACTGAACATTTACTATGTGCCAGGCACTACTCTAAAAGCTTCTGCTAGAGTATCTCATTTCTCTTCACAGAAACATTATGATGATAGCAATATTATCAAGTATATTTAATGAATCAGGAGATTGAGGCAAATAGTGGTTCAACAAATTGAGGAAGCTATTTAGTGACAAAGTCAGCATGTTGAACCCAGGCAGTTCTGCAACTCTGAACCATTCCTATACATGGATCCATCTCTGTGTAAATGAGGCCCATTTGCAGGCAGATAAAATGAAAGTCACTGATGCAGACAAGGTCATCAATAGCTTTCTAGAGGAAAGCAGAGGAACTTTAGTAACATTTTAGTGTTTCTGACATAACTAAATAAAATCACATATTAACCAATTTTTCTTGCATTTTACTCTTCAGAAAGTAATTTTTAAATACCTTCACTATAGATCTAATTTCTTATCATTTAGCCTAAGTTCCATGTGCAGGAATCCTTCATTTGCAGAAAAAAATTTTACATTTAATGTTTCCATATGCAAGAAACATTTTATGAAGTTCCATATGAGGAAACACTTTATATTTCTCCGGATGTCCCTTGTACCTTTCTTATCTACTTAAGATAAAAACCACAAACCAGGAAATAAAGGGAAAACCCCACTGACTCACAGAAGGGACTGTTTCAACACAGCTATTAACTTCAGTACTGTGTGTCAATCAAATCTGCTAACAACATGCATGGTTGATTACCTACCTTGTTTGTTTTGCTTTGTTTGTATGCTGGGTACTGTGTCAATGCAATTTGTTAATTTAGCATAACATAGTTTTCTAGTTTGTTTGTTTTGTTGCTCTGTTTTGTTTCTAGAGTGGATCAAAACTATGTGGAAACCCATGCATCAAATATGACTACCTAGTTGTGAATCAGTGGCCCTGAATAATAAGCAACCACAAAGGTAACCAAGAATAACAAACAGAAGATCCTATGGACTAGCAGTGATGTTGGTTCATTTGCTTTCTTCATCTGAGAGTAAGAATATCTTCTAGTCCTAATTTCTGTATGCTATGAACAATCTCAATGTTTAACAACTACAACAAAGTCATGTTACCCAATTAATTTATGTTTACTTTTCTAACTAACAGAGGTAGCTTTAGTGTAAATGCTAGTTAGTGTGCTGAGGGACATGCTCTCACATGGACTATAAATGAACACTGTCTTTCTAAAAAGCAATTTATAATGTTAGCAGTCATAAAACACTTACCCTTTCACATATAGTTTATGTCGAGATACATATCACAAAGAAATAACCAAATTGCTAATGAATATGTTCATAACATTATTTGGAAGATGCCAAATTGAAAATTCTCTCAATATTTGACTATAATCATACATTTTGATGTGTTTGTGTGATGAAATTCTACTCAATCATTTAAATGGGATTTATTAAATAATTTACTGACATAAAATGCTTTAAAATAAATATCCACTCACTAGTTATATAACATTAGGCAAGTTAACTTATTTCTCTGAGCTTGGCATAGAGGAAGCACTAAGTCAACATTCATCATCTCATCACTTCTTTCATCATCTATCTCATCATTCTCATTCTGAAACAGTCTTTGGTGGATTCCTTTTAATATAATGTCCAATTTTTAAATGTTTGAATATATAGTTTAGTCTTGATGGTTTAAGGAAAAGAGTGTGTGTGTGTGTGTGTGTGTGTGTGTGCGTGTGCGCGCGAATGCATGTGTACATATAAAATATAGGTAATTAAAATTTCTTTCTTTAAACTTTACAATGTTTTCCAATTTTTTTTTACAAAAAAGTATTATTTATTATCAGAACTTTTAAAAAAATATTTATTTTTTAGTTGTAGTTGGACACAACACCTTTATTTATTTATTTTTATTGGTGCTGAGGATCGAACCCAGGGCCTAGCACATGCTAGGTGAGCGCTGTACCACTAAGCCACAACCCCAGCCCAGAACAAATATTTTTACATAAAACAAAGAAAGAACCTACATAGTACAAAGGCCAAAACATGTTGAGAAACAGAAAATTCAAATTCTAGTTCTGATATCTTCTTTTAGAAAGATAGCCATAAAGACAGTTTCCAGACTAAATGACTTATCTGGAAAGTTCAGTGACATTGTTTATTCCTTATTAATTCCAGACAATGAGGCTACCACACATTCATTTAAATGGTAACAAGGAGTAACAGATAGGCTGAAAGCAGTTCTCTGCCAACAGCAGACTGATGTTTGACAACCAGCGTGCTTTTTGCCTAGGACAGTCTCAGACTTCAGAAAATCAGTTGCTGAATTGTTCCAGAATTTGGTCTAGATTGAAAAAGTTGCAGCAAAACTGACTTGATATTGGTTCCTGGATAATCTGAAGTCTAGGTTGATCCTGAGTTCTTTCAAGGATTTACTTCTAAACCAGAAACAATTTAGCTGCTGTCCAGTAAATCTTTGGAGCAAAAAAGAGGGCACCTGGTTACTTAGTTCAAATGGGTAGTTATTACTTGGAAACAGTCCAAGCGTGTTTTCAGAAAATGAAAGGGAAATGTTTCAGCAAAGACGCCCAACAGTTAGCTATGTTCCTTTAAATTACTAGAGAAAATTACAGGTCATATAATAATTCAGCCAAGCTCAATGGCATTACGTTGCAATATGGAACCTCTGTTTATCATTTCGAACTTTCCATGAAGTTTCCTGTAAGTCATGGATTCAATGGCACTCAAATGAGAAGAAGAGAATCAGTTGGGACTCACCTGGCAGGCCAACTTCCTTTTCAGGGTATTGGCAATTTCTTTCTGAAGTGACACAAAGTATTTGGTAGTTATGATCTTTAGAAAGGTCAGGAAAAACTGGAGAAGACAGATGCATAATCTCTCCTTTATCACAGTGTAGAAGTCTCCAGAGAAACTCTCAATTCGTTTTTCTTTGTATATAGATAAATACTCTGAGAATTCTTCTGTATTTAAAACTGATTAGCCTAACTAACTCTATCTTCCTCCATAAAAAATATGTTAAATAAAGTTACATTGAAGAAATTATTCTCAAATCAGGAGACCTGGCATCTTGACAAATCCTTATCATTGTGGGTTTGAAGGTTTAAGAACCTAATGAGATTTTAATCTGAATCCCGAAAGTGATTTCAGATACTTTAATTTCTTACCCTTCCTCTGTCTTAAAAATTCACCTAAAAAGATTACATTAACCAAAAAGTAGCACTACAAGGAAAAAATATATACTTTAATTCATTAATTATAAGTGGTATAAACAACTCTATGTAAAAAGTCAATGTTCCTTTGTAACTGTCCTTTAATTCTTCGGAGTCTGTCATCAATCTCTGTTTTTGACTAGTAGCAAAGACACAATCTGATTTTTTTTAAGTTCCCATATTCAAGAATATAAACAGAGTGACTGATTCTTGGAAATATTTCTTTCATTCAACCAAAGAACAAATTCCTTCCTGTCAATAAGAATTTTCTAGACTTTACCTGGAATGCACTGGAAGAGAAGATTGGTAAATATAAGAAACCTGTTACTAACTCGATACACAAGCAAATTATTCCCTTGTTCTTCCCATGAAAAGCTTCCACATCAATGGGTACAGCCCTTCGTACAGAGGAACCCGAGTCTCACATTTGCTGACTTGTTGACATTGGTCATTCTTATACAAGCCCAGAGGTGTATTGATACTGCCATGGGGCCTCCAGGTAGATTTCACAATCAATGTCCAACTGTGTAATCAACATCATCTGGGGAAAACATAGTGAGTGTGGGGCCTGAGGAAGAAGCAACTCATTGGTATAGAAATGAGGATTTCTAGGAGTCAGATGAGAGTGTGAGATAAAAGTAGGTGAATGGGTCATGAAAGCGACAGAGGAAGTTGAAATGTCTGTTTCTTTGCATATGTGACTATCCCAGAGAAAATTAGTGACTATTTCTCTGCATAATTTCCTACAAGAAAACATTCCAAAACATTCTAGAATAGTTTGTTTTAAACACTTAAAAGGAACTTGCAACCATTTCCTTGCAATACTTCCTGATACAACCTAAAACCAGTCCTACAGCTTTGTATGAAATAATGAACAGCTGCTTCTTGGACTTTTATGTGCACACAAATCACCTGGGGGAACCAGTTAAAATACACATTCTAGATCCAGGGCCCCAAGATTATTCATTTTGAATGAGCCTCAGATAATTCTGAGGACCTTATCTAAGGAGCAAAGTTTGAAATCAACCCCATATTCATATCTGTGGCAATCTGACTCATCGCTCCATTCTTCAGTTGATTAACCTAGGGTAGGCACCTGAGGCAAGCAGATAAGAGTCTTATCCTAGTGACAGTTGATTCAGTGTGAGTATCTGACTCTGAACAGGCTTATCAGTGTTCTTCTCCAGGAATTTCTGAACAAGAACCAGGGAAGAAGATCAATGTCTCTCTGACAGCAAAGCAGTGTGGTGTGAAGTTCAGGTCTAGTCTCTCTATGCTCTTTCCATTGAAAGGGGAACCCCCAGGGTAAGGCCAATAGACCAAGAGATGGGCAGAGAGACCTGGCTGTATTCATTCCCAGATTTTCCTAGTTCTCACTGAACTTGAGCTTAACAGGCAGGCTTGCCTTTGCAATACCATGTGAGACATGCCCAATACCCTTTATAGATGCATATACTTACTTGAGTTGGTTTTCTTGAATGTACAATCAAGAGTGCTGCCTAAATACAATATTCACCCAATGTAATTAACATTTCAGAAAATAACTTCATTCCTTCTTGGAGCTAAATAAACTATGCACAGAATATTTCCTAAATTTTTGTTTCTTATCTCTTGGTCAGCATTTAGCAGTGTCTAGTGCCAAGGACATGATATTTGTTGACAAGTTTATCCATCAAATATAATTTGTACTATATGGCAGGCACCATGCTGAAGGCTGGTTTCGCTTGGTACCTGCTCTTCCAGTGGCTTACAGTTTAGTAAGAGAGACTGACTAACAAGCAAAGTAATCTCACCTTATGTGATATATCACTGGAGCCCAAAGGAGAAAGCATTGTGGAGGACGTGACATCTCATCTAAGTCTTGAAGGATACACAGAAAGAGAAGAAAGATATTTTAGTCAGAAAGAGCCAAGAAGGCATTAAAAGTGAAAGCTAGAATTTAGAAAAGTGTAAATATTTTGTCTCCAAGCATGAAGAGAAGGCAGGAAGTTCAAGGGTAAGGAGACAATAGGGAAATAGCCAAGATACAAATCAAGACAATTTGAATAATATGTGATGTATACAATGTGTAATGATAGCCAAAAGCAGCAACAAGACAAGATTATGTTTGAAAGATTGTGCTGCAGACTATATCGAGAGAAATCAAAATAGAGACAAAGTTCTGTTAAGACAGAGGACAATCTTTAAGCTAGTGAGCTACTGTGCAAAGTTAAAACAAGGCAAAATAAATTTTCTCAGGGTCAACTAATTTTTGTCATTTTATTTCTTGTTACCAACATCCCACCTCTCTAACAATTTGTTTTACACATATATAATTTTGTAATTGCTGTAACATTATTATTTTAAATGCATTTATGAGCAATATATTACTGCATCTTTTTAAAATCTTAGAGTCTCTATCTTACTAAATGTGACTTGAACCCATTCAATGAAATATTTCTGCCATCTTATTTCACATTTTCTATTTATTGAATTACAGCTGGGCATAGGGATATACATCTTTAATCCCAACAACCTGGGAGGCTGAGGCAGGAAGATCTCAAGTCCAAGACCAGCCTCAGCAACTTAAACCCTTTCTCAAAATAAAAAGAGCTGGGGATGTGGCTCAGTGGTAAAGCTCCATAGGTTAAATCTTCAATACCAACACAAAACAAAACAACAACAACAAAATAAAGAACAACCCCCTCCCACACACAATTATGTGGATTTCCTTTCTGTTTCTTCTATTTCCTTTCTTTCCTAATTTCCATTGAACAGATTGAATTTTACTCTGATGGTTTGAAAATCACACAATGTGATTTTATCCTTCTGGTGACTTCCTCAACTTGTGACATAATCTTATATTTATTATTCACTTATTTATTTTTGTTAAAACAGAATTCTAAAGCTCATCAATAGCCAATTTTCTCTTATCCTCTTATTTCCAATAAAAATGCTTTAATAGTCTCTTATCTCTCTCTGGACTGTACTACCAATCTGCCTCATGTTGGTAGTTTTTAGAGTTTTAACAATTTATTTAAAAATTTATTGTCATATTTGTTCATTGATTATTTAGACAAAAAAATTACTGTTATTTACTGACATTTAAATTTTTATCACATCTTATTGATCCTTCTTAGATTTATTTTGTTGCTTTCTAGAGAATTTCCTCCAAGAGTGTTTTTTCATAGTGATTCAAGGGCTGGGGATTGAACCCAGAGCCTCAGGCCTACTGAGCACACACTCTACCACTGGCCTGCAATGCAGGTCCCAAAATGCTTTTAGCATGTGTGTTAGGTCATATGAGGCTAAAATATCTGACTTATTTTTACTTAACCCTAATATTTAAGTGATAATTAAAGATGCTAGATCTCACTGTTTCTTCTTTCAACACTTCAAAAGTACTATTCCATTGCCTCTTGCAGCAAGGGTTGCTGCTGAGAAGTCCAGGCTGGACGTGAAGTTGGTCATCATCAGCTTACAAAGGACAATGGAAGCATGAGCCAGAGTGAGATAAGCAACTGCAACAAGAGAGGGAGGCAAGCAGGGAGCCAAGAATCAATTCTTGAGCAAAGCTGACCTTTAAGGAGGTGGTCAAGAGGGGGCATTGTGAACTGGACTGAAAAAATATAGCCAGAGATTTAAAAAGGTAAAAAGGAGGAAGCTGTGTATATGAGCAATCTGGAAGAAGGGTGCTAGCAGCTTAAAAGAAATAGAGGTGAGTGGAATTCTGATTCATCCAAGAAGTCTAACTGCAAGAATTAATTAATTAATTAAGAATTTTTAAAAATTTTGTATAGGGGTGAATATTATCAGATAACCAATAATTGATAAGAATTAGTGAATGTGATCCTGATAAATTAATAGAACTTAAGAACTGAAAAGGAATTTGGGATCATCTAGTCTAATACTTTCTTTTGCTACATCATACTATAGAAGCCCAGTGAGGTGGCAAAGTTAGACCCAGAATTCAGCTCTCCAGATTCCTAACCTAGTGGTCCCTCTTTTTTTTCTCTAGTGATACCCCGTGAATTCTACATAATAAATAAATCAGTAAGCACTTGCTAAAAATTCTTAACTATAAAAGAGGGTAAACTATAAGGCATTACTGATACTTCCAAGCAACAGTGGGATATAAGCATACTGAGGATATAAGACATGTGTACCATATAAAGAATGATAGTAGGTAATTTCAGGTTACATTCTTTCTGGAGGAGACATGTATCCCACATCTAGATCTCTGTTACCTTGGAAACCATCCTTCTTTCATGGTCCCCTCATTCTGGTCATCGTTGATTGCTTCAGGGATTGGCATCTGATCCAAATGAGCCAATCTTGTTATCTCCCTCCCACCCAGTTGACTGTTAAAAGAAACTTTAAATAATAAAATTCAGTTCCTGTTATTGTCTCTGTTTATTGCCATATGGACAAGGTCAACCTTTATAAGAAGAATGAAAACGCCTGAAAGAAGTAGAAACAAAGGAAGGAGAAAGAATATTATGCCTGATTTGCATTGTTTCTGAAATTAGCTGCATCTTAATCTGACCTTTCCCTGCTTCCCAACAAGTGAACACGCTTTTTACTTTCCTTTTGATTCACTGAGTCAATAATTTCTACTCAATTTCTTGAATCAATTTTAATTTCTTTTTGTTTTAACCTAGAGGATTGATAAGTTAATGTGTGACTAGTGCAAATGAACAGGCCTGATAAAAGCACTCCAGTAATTTAGAAGAGAAAGATTTCTGTGAACTAGGAGATTAAGGAAGATTTTATAGCCTTTCTTGGGGCGGGACAAAGACCAAGTCAGAATTTGGAGAGACAGGTAAGCAAACATCATGATAAAATGGAGAGACATTTAGACTTGGAAAGTGAATGAACACTTTTACAGTTTGGATAGGAAGTGTTCCCTAAAGACTCATGTGTTATAGGCTTGGTCCCCAACGCAGCAATGTTCAGAGGTGGAGCTTTGGGAAAGTGATTGGATCAGGAAGGTTCTAACCTCACCAATGGATTAATCCATTGACAGCTGAATGGATTCTGGGAGGCAATGGAAACTCTAAGATGTGAGACTTGGATGAAGGAAGTATGTCACTGGGAATGTTATACTGCTGGCTTTGAAGACAGAGGAAGAAGCAATAAGCCGAGGCATTCAGTTTGTCTTTAGAAATTAGAAGAGGCAAGGAAATGATTTCTCCCCTGGATCCTCCAAACCAGTCCCAAGGACACTTTAGGACAATGAAACGCATTTCTGACTTCCAGAATCATAAGATGATAAATTTGCATGATTCTAAGTTACAAAGTTATAATAAAAAGTTATGACAAAAAGAGGAGACAATACAGCGGGACAAGAGTGACAATGTTATAAGACATCTCTCTCTGAATCATGTTTAATTCTGGTTGTGAATGTGCAGACTTTGAGACCTGAGTCAAGATGCCATACATGTCCATTGCCAAGAATTTTACCTATCCAACTTTCAACACAGAGCCTGACTCATCGAAGGAGCTCAATAAACATTTTTTTATAATCATACATATATACCACATTCTAGCCTAATTAATCCAGATCTCTGTTTCTGGAAACCTTTCCCCAAAATTACACACACACACATATTTATTTACATGCTTACTTATTTTGTAAATGCATGTGTGTGCTCATTTGTATAATTGGATAGATAGATAGATAGATAAGGTCTCTTCTACCTAGATGTTCCTTTGATGTCTCAGACTCAGCTCATTTAAAACTGAATCACCAAATATGTTTCTTCCTCCATCTTCTTACTGCTCTTCTTACTTTATTCCTTGAATGGGTAGGGCTAGGGATTCCCAACATTCTATCTCCCTAGGCAAACTATCAAGCTGAGAATCTGCATTTCTAACAAACCAACAGGTGAGGCTAAGGGATCTGGCCCATAGGCCGTCATCTTTTAATAGCATGATGTACACAATAAGAAGGTCTAGCCAATTATATCCAAGTTGACATCTTATGGAGATTTGGTCAAACTCTTGCTTTTCTAATGAAAGAACAAACATTGTTGGGGTCACCACATTCCTGTGGAATAGCATAGATACGGGGCCTGTGGCTGCAGCAGCCATCTTTTGATTGTGAGTAAAAGCCACCAATCCAAGGTTGATGGAGAAGAAATTTGGAAAGAAACTGTGTCTTTAGTGCAATCATTTTGCCACTGCACCAGCCCTGAACTACCGTGTATGGATAATAAACCAATATTTGAGTAAGCCACTATGAGTTTGATTTTATAACTGAAAACACTCCTAATGAGTACAAATAGGCCTTGGTACTAATATGTGAAATACAGACAAAAAAGCTAGCAAAATGGGGAGAAAGAAGAAGAGTAAAGGACTGGGTAATCCAAACCAAGATAAGCTTCTTCAGGTAAATAAGGGCCTGTTATAGAATAGTGATCCCTAACTTGTAATATATATATATATATATATATATATATATATATATATATATTTTTTTTTTTTTTTTTTTTTCACAGCAAAATTGAGAGGAATGTCTAGACATTTCTTATACATCCACTGCCTCAACACATGTATGGCCTCCCCATAAACAACATCCCTCACCAGAGTGGTATATTTGCTCCAATTGGTGACCTACCATTGACACATCATTACCACCTGAAGACCACAGTTTACACTAGGACTCAGTCTTGATTTTGTACATTTTATAGTTTTTAACAAACATATAATGCCGTGTGTCTACCACTATAGTATCATACACAGTAATTTCACAGCCTAAAAATCCTCTGTGCTCTGAACTATTCATCTCTTTCCTGAAATAACCCCTGAAAAATCTATGTAATATGTAATATATGTAATATCTCCACAATTTTGCCTCTTCCAGAATGTCAATGATTGGAATTATACAATGATTGGAATTACACCTAGTGATACAGTATGTATGTCTTTTGTCCTATAGTCCTTGGATATTCTTTTCTTTTTTTTATCTTTTTTTTTTTGTTCATTCATTTTCTTTTTGTTCTCTCTAGTTTTCAGATTTGGAGATTTGTACTGATATAACCTTAAACTCAGAGATTCTTTCCTTAGCTGTGTCAAATCTACTCATAAATCCACCGAAGACATTCTATATTTTGGTTATACTGTTCTTGACCTCTAGCATAACATTTTTATCTTTTCTCAGAATTTCAATCTGATTACATTGCTCTTCTGTTAACACATGTTGTCTTCTTTGTCCTCTAGATCTTTTAGCATAATAGTTGTTTTAAATTTCTGACCTGATAATTCCCATAATCCTGTCTTATACGGTTCTCATGCTTCTTCTGTCTCTTCAAATTGTTTCTTGCCTTTTATTATGCCTTGTAATTTTTTCTTGATAGATTGACATGATGTCTTGGATAAAAGGAACTAACATAAATAGGTGTTTAGAAACATAGTGGTGAGGTATATAGGGTGAGATGTTCTATAATCCCATGATTAGGCCTCAGTCTTTTAGAACCTATCTCTGACTCTAGATTGTGAACGTTACAAGTGTATCTCAGCCTTTTTTTCCCCCACCATTGTTGGGACAGGATAGCTAGAGTGAGTTGAGTTGTGTATTTCCTTTCTCCATGTCAAAGTCTAGGCCTAAGGGGAATCGGGTGTTGTCCTTTCCTTCTGACAGGCTAGGACAAGACTCCCAGCAGGGAGTTTCTCCAGAGGGCACACCTTATTAAGAACAAGTGCTCTAGCATATTCCAAAATGGTGTGTCCCCTCCTCCTACTAGAAGCACCAGGTATTTACTGTAAGAACATGGTCAGAGTCCCTAAGGCAAAATTTGCAAAAGTGTGGGTCAAACTCTGATTGGCTGACCCAGGAGTTTTTGATTGTCAGACTTAGCCATACTGAATTTCCAGTACTTTATCAATTACAGTTCAAGTTTTCCCACCTTGCCATCAGTTTGCAAGGTGTTTTGCACTCATCTCTGCTCCAGTAAGAAGACTCCCATTGTGGCTTTCCCTACTTGGGACACCAGTTTACTTTGTGTTCTCCTCTGTCAGACAGAGCCAAGAAGAATTGTTGATTTTCTAGTCTATTCAGCATTCTGCTAACAACTGGCAACTTCCAAAGTCCTTGTATGCAGAATCATAACTGATGTCAATCTGCAGCTCTTTCAGAAACAATCTAGTAATTTTTCAATGTAAAAAAAAAGATGGTTATCTATTTCCCCAACTCATAATAGTAACAATTGGTATTCATTGAGCACTTACTACAGTGTTCTGTTTTATATTTAATTTATTTATATTTTAAAACTTTTTAAAGCAGGATTTACAATTACCATTCTCTTGATGAGGAAACTGAAACACTCAGACCCTGGAAAATAAGTTTGGTTCCCAACAGGTGGAAGAAGATGCCAGGCACAGTTGGGATAGTAGACATGCTTTATTCAGAGGTAGTAGTAGTCCCCTAATTTCCAATGTTCGGTTACCCAGCCCTCTGAGTCTTTCCATAAGCCCCTTTTATATGCAGGCTAAAGAAAGCAATTGCCATCAGGTTATATAAATGGGCACATGCTCACAGCAAATGTTTCTGACCTTAAGTACATATGCTGAATCAGGTGTTCATGACCTTAGCTACATACTAAAAATTTACCCTGCTGGAAGCCTCAGTAAGGGAGCCTAACTATAGCCATCTTGGGCCTGCCATACAGTAAATTAGATAAGTTTGCCTTTTTTACTAAGTGATGGAGATGGAATTTGAACTCAGACCACACAACTTTAAATCCTTTACTCTCATCTGCTTTGTCTTATTGCTATCCTACAATATGAGAATTCTAGTATCTTTAACTTGGAAAAGGAGTCACATATGCATAGGCTAAACTCAATATACTTGAGTCTCCCAGGTTCTCTTAATCCACAGGCTGGAAATCACTCTCTTTTATCCATTCTTGCCATAAACATTTCCAATTTCTCATCTCCACATTAGAAACATTTGAAAATTTGAAACCTCAATTTTAGGATCACACATTAGATATAGCTATAAATAACTATGAACTTAAGCAATCACTACTTGGAAGCAAACATGCTAATTATACAATTATTCTGAGTCATTTTAAAAACTACAGTGACACTGCCCACGATAGTAATCAATCAGAGAAAGAAGCACTGCTCTTGCACTCATCAAAGGAAGTACTTTGGAATATATATTTTTGTGTTACAAATTTAATTAGGAGAAGTAGACCTATGGGCCATTTTCTAAATCTGTCATTTTGGTCTCTCTTTCAAGTACAATTCTGGTACTGTTCTTCTTTCATAAAAAAATAGAATGATAAAATACTTGATAAACTACCCAAATCCTGTCTACTCTTTATGACCCAGCATAAATCATCATTTCTCAACTTTATCACCAGTTCTGACTCACCCAAGGAATCACTAGGGTGTGAATCCTTGTACCATTCTCCTTGCTATTATAGATTTTTATTATGGTATTCATCAGTTTATATGATAGGTCTTTGTAGTCCAGATTCCTCCACCACATTGGAGATTTCCTAAGGGAAAGAACGTTTTATCTTCTTAGCTTATTGCAGAATATATGCTGCATAAATATTTAAGGGATTAGTATAAAGCCCACATGACCTGTTATATATGTTTTCCTCAGACAAGAATTCTATTTCTTCTGAGTTACAAAACACTAGATCTTCTGGATCTGGAAAAAAATTGTAAAATTGTGAGAATTTGTTTTTTTTACACTGGAATTTTAATAATTTGTTTTTAATATTCTTCCTCAGATTGACGGTATGACAAAATATGAATTGGACTCCTTACCAGGGGAAAAGATGTGTACTCAAGGAATGCAGAATAAGGGATAAAAGATGACTTTGAGTCAGACTAGAATTTCCATTTGGTTCTAACAACTACTGTCTGTATGACTTTAAGCAAGTTTTCTCATTTGTAAAATGAGAGATATTGTCCACTTCTGAGATTGTTTGAGGGATCAAATGAGTTAATACTTGCAAACAGTGTCACACAGTGCTTGGCATACATTAAATGCTTAATAAATGTCATTCTATATTTTAAAACTCAACACCCAATCTTAGATTGGGGTCAGCAGAAGCAGACTTAGAGACAAGAATTTATGTATAGCAATTTACAAAGGAAGTTTTTAGGGGAAAAAATAGGGAGTTGGGGGAAAGGGCAGTAAAAAAGAAACAGTCAGACAGAGATGTGATTACAAAGTCCTACTGAGGCTGATCCACAGGGATCTGTGTCATACCTTAGAACTTGTTCTAATCTAAGAAAAGGCACTGAGATTTCCTATCCCTGCACTCTCTGGCATTGGTTAAGGACCACTTCCATGGAAGTAAGCTACTTCTAGCTCTCCACATGAAGCAATGTCAGTAGCCTGAGGGTTATTGTCCAAAGAAGAGTTGCAGGTGTGGACCCTTGGAAGAAAATGCATATTTAAGCAGGGAGAAGAAGTGCACAGGTACAGGAAAGAGGATATGAAGGGACTTGGGCAGAATACCATACCCCAAGGTATAACTGTCAGGCATAATATAAATATTTAATAGCATGGCATAGAGACAGATAAATAGGTTCAGATCCCATCTCCTCCACTTTCCTGGACATACAAACTTGGATAGTTCACTTAACATCTCTGAATCTTTGTTTCACCATTTATAGAAAAGGGTAGATGACACCTATGAAAACTAAATGAATTAATAATGTAAAGTAACTATCAGAGTATCTGACATACTCATGTAGGCTCAGTAAATATTAGTTCTCTCTATCCTTTCAAGATTCTTGATCTAGCCCAAGAATGGATTGGAGGGATCATGGTGAATAAATGAATTTGTAAGTACTCACTCCTGGTATAAATTTCTTCAGACAAACTCTGTCTGAAAGCAAGTTTGTTCAAAGGTTATTTCTCCTATGATTTCTTCATTCTTTTGATTATATGAAGAAAAATTTCTTTAAGACTCATGTGTCATAATATTTCTATGTATCCTCTTAAGTTTACAGTTTCTAAGAAGAAATGAATGCCCTGAACTCAGATACAGCAGGTATAACAGAATTAGCAAATGAGAGTGGCCAGGGAAAATCAGGAGGAGCTTTGCATCGCTGACCAGCAGGAAGCCATGAGAGGAGATCACACTGTCTCCAGTCTAAGTTTTGGTATTGAGTTAGTCATTCCTGGGACATCTGGGCTCTCAACTTCAAGTCAGTGTTTGCACTAGAAGCTCTCTCAGATAATTTCTAGTGCTAAAACTTTATCATGTGTCTTTTCAAAACCTCAACTCCTTACCTGAATCTAGGGGATTTCTCTGTAGAAAAATCCCTTTATGGTATAAAGGATACAGAAGTCCAGGGAAGGGGAATGATAGCCTGGATTGCTCAGAAAAGTTCATAAGGGATTAGAACTTGAGCTGGTTATTGAAAAGAAATCAGCATTACAAATATGGTTATGTTTGAGGATATATAGTGGAAAAAATTGTAAAAATCAAAAATATTAATATATCAGGAGTTATGACAGGAGGGTGAGGCTTACTATATGTAGTATTTTGAGATAATCGTGGAAATATAACTTGGAAGCAGATTATGATGGGTTCTGAATAGCAAGTAAGGAATTGTGACAACCTAAAGTAATGATACGCTCTTGAAGAATTTGAAAAGCAAAGGTGGTATTGTACATGATACCACTGGATGATGTGTAAGATACGTCAGAGCCATAAAATATTGCTGGATAAGAAATCTTTTAGAAGGCTGCCACATTGCCCAGTTATACATGAAAAACCTTTGAAACTTGAGATTTTTGTACCATTCAGTTAATAATGTAAAGATATTGGTTAACCAGAGCACACTCAACCAAAAGAGAGAGAAAATGCAATCACCTCCAACAGTCCATTCCCACAGAGAGAACCTACAGGAAGTTGGATTTCCTTTGTTTATATAAGACTATGTGGCCCTTTGTAAATGTAATCACCTTCCCTTGTATTTGAGGGTGAAAGTTTGGGAGGAACAGGAAAGAGCTAAACTATAGCTTTATAGAATAGATAGAAAGTATTTGAAATTTAGCAATCTAAGAAATAAGAAGAGAATAAAGGGAGGAGGGGGAAATGGACAGTAAGTGTATTGGGGCTTTAAACTGGCAAGAACAAAGCACAGCCATTTTCTTTCAGAGTTGGAACTAATTTGGAAATAGACCTAAGAGTCAGGCAAATGATTAGAACAGTAATTGTATATATAGTGAACTTCAACAAGTGTGGTTTGATCTAAAGCTACAGTTGAGATTTCTAATGCTTCTCCTCATGTCTGAAAATCACAAAGACACTTTCTTTACCACTCCAAAGGCATTGTCTGAAAGGCAGATGCTCAACTCACTATGTACAAAGGGAATCACACCTTACATTAATTGTGCTCTGGTGAGATAAAGAGAAACTGGTTTCCAGATCTGCCTCTTGATGGTGGACCCTGACCATGTGTGCTCAACCCACAGAATCCAGAGCAGGAGATAGACACTGAGGATGGACAGATACAAATAGAAGGAGGAAGAAACTAAGTTTCCTAGACAAATTCCAGATTATTTATATCCCAGGTTCTGTGTTAATGGTGAATAACTTATAATAACTGAAATCCATATCACTTTCAGAAAGTGTAGAAGAGCGAGTAACTAGGCTTTGCAAACAGAAGCTCTTCCCATTTTTAAAAACTAACAATCTCATAAATATGATTCCTTTAGGAGGTGAAAATTGAAATCACAGACCACATGCCTACTTCAATAAAAATATAAATCTTTCTGTCATAATGAAAGAAAGTAGCTATTACTCTTCTAGAATGTGACTGATCCATGATTTTGAAGTCCCATGACAGAAGATCCCTCTGTCACCATGATAATCAAAAGTTCTGACTCTCCCAGGAGAACTCAGTGTTGTTCATCTGAAAAAAAAAAAAAAAGAAAAAAAAAACCTGGAATAGGATGTTAAAAACAAAACAAAAAACAAAAAAGAAAAGCTAGCATCTCATTTTCTGTTTTTTTTTTAATTTTTTTATTGATTGTTCCAAACATTACAGAGCTCTTGATAAATCATCTTTCATACATTTGACTCTATTGGGTTTTGAACTCCCATTTCTATCCCAAATACAGATAGCAGAATCACATCTGTTACATACTCACATTTTCTGTACTTGGCATTTCCATTCTCCCTTTGAGGAATATATAAACAACTTCTCTGAAGATAAATGTAACATGGGAAAGTACCAATAAGTTTATTTTATGGCTGTTGAAAAAAAAGTGTTATTGAGTCAATAAAATGTCTGTTAGAGATATAAAGGGAGTAGAAAATTATTAACACAGCAAAGGTAAGTTTTCCTAATATCTTGAATGTTCACCCAATCTATCATTACTGTATCACAGAATCTGTTACTCACGGAAATCAGTTTCCCTTTTATTTTGTATTAACACACACTAGTTGTATATACTAATGGATTTCACTGTGATATTTCCATACATGCATACAGATTGCATTGAGCATACTGAAATCAATTAATTTAACTTTATATACTGATTAACTTTTTGAGTTATGATATGATAAATAAATAAAAATGTATTTTAAAGTTGAATCAATAGATTAAACATAAAAAAGATTTTTTATAGGAAAAATGTATAGTATTTATATTTTAAAAAATAAAACATTTACCAATTTTGTAATGGTGTACTTATAAACTTAAAGATACTATTAAAGGTAAAATAAAAATGACCACAACCAAAACTAAATTTATGTATGATATTCAAGGACACTGGGAGGATTTTAGCAAAATAATTTCAGCATTAAATGCACCAAACACCCCAAGTCTGGTGTAGAATTAGAGAGAAAATCAAAATTGAAATTCATCTTAAAAACTATGTGGAAACAAATGTTAAGTATATCAGTTGAATAAAAAAAGACTGTCTGTCTACACTGGAACATGTTCTACTTGGGGGGATGTGCCCCCCCAAGTAAAAAACTTGAGGGATGTGGCCAAAATAGTATTTAGTGTACTTATTTTAACATTTACTCCTAAATAACAATAAAATAAACAAATAAGCTAATTAATTAACTTGGGAAGGCAGCTAAAAATTACAGAAATCATAAAGTAACAAGGGAAATAACTAATAATAAAAGAAAAATTAATGAAATGTAAGCACCACCAATAACAACCAAAACCTCCCATTTTTTTTTTTTAGATGCATAATTTCTGGGATGAGCAAAGGCATGGGGAAAGCTTTCCTTACATTTTATAATTCACTGAATGCAGATAAATGTTCATCAATAATAGATTCTTAAATTATAGTTAATTTATATTACAAAATTGTGTTCAATGTTTAAAATTGTACATACCAGTGACCACCATTGCTACCATTGTGACAATGCTCCTATAACCATTGGTACTATTTTCCTAATATTTTCTTTAACTCTATTTATTTTAAAAGAAAATAAAAACAAACTTGATGTCATTTTACCAGAAGTATCTGTGGAAGCACAAGTTTGATATGTTGGGTACATTTTTCTGTCACACATGAAAATGAATTGAAAAAAAAAATGACACTTTCAAAGCCCTTCCTTGACCCAGTCAGAACAAGAAAATCCAAGCCTCTCAAGTGATGCTAGCCAATCTGTTTACCTAAGTTGGATCTGGTTCTGACCCACTAAGCACAGTCCTTTATAACTTGTGAGGAGCTGGCCTCTGCCTGAATGCCTTCCTGAGCTGGGTCTGATGGAGACAGTGGGCTTGTAGCTGCACCAGCCACTCGGGAATATGTAAGAAGTGGACTAGTCGTGGAAAGGGATGCCTTGGGGGACACTGGAGCAGTTCCCCACTTCCCTCTCTACCAAGAAAGTAGAACTCAGCCAGGGAGATGGATGGAAAATAAGTCAAGTCTAATTCAAAGTTTCCCGAAATATGAGGAACTAGTGGAAGGGGATTGTTAGAAATATTCACCAGGCTGCACATGCTCAGAGCCAGTGCTCAGAGGAAGATTTTTCCAACAGCTTTGACCAAGAAGTCTATCCCTTATGAACATATTACAAAGACCTTCCCAAATTTATTGAGGAGGTAATAGCACTTCCTCAATTTAACTAGATAATTCACCAAACACTGGAGAGGATCCAAGTCCCCCAGGTGTCTCCAATGTTCCAAAGACCTTGGACAAGATTATGTTTAAGCATTGTGATGTGTTGTTATTTTTGGCTTTACTGATAGTCATTCAGGCAACCACTTAGCTGAAACAATTTCCTAAGCACCAATTCCATAGGCTCAGATTGTGCCTGATTTGCTTGAAGCAAGTTGAGAGAGAGGTGGGGAGTAATAAGAAGGCAGCTCAGGAAGGTTACCAGGGCAACCCTGCATAGGACGTGTTTGTTAACACCCCATCCTCTACCTACATCACAGTTTCCCTGGGGTTGCCACTGCAAGAGCTCTGGCCAGAATCTTCAACAACACAGTATATCTGTGAATGTAGAAATATCCTGCCAGATTCCCAGGGAGATGGAAGGACAGCACAGGAGCCACCTGAGAAGGCAAATTCTGGGCAATATGACAAAGCCCATATCTTGGGAATATGACCAAGAATCCAACCTTGTATCCTGTATACATTGTATCCTGTATCCAAACTTTGGAGGGTATTCTCTCCTAGTCTATTTTCAGTCCTCTTTTGGGTTCTGATGTATCCTGGCTCCTTCAAATTCAGGATAAGACTTCTGGATTTATCATCATAACTCTGAACCTGACCCCTTTTCTCCTTTTAAAAAACTTATTATAGTGTTTGCCTTATAAAACCATATTGCCTCATTATGGAGTGACTAGATCCTGGTACCTGGTATAAGAATGCTGGGTTTAGGTCCTGATTCTGAAATTCCATGGCTGTGTGATCTTGGCAAGTTTTAAACTCTATATGCCTCAGATTATCCATACATAAGATACTATATGTGTTTACATTAGAAAGTTGACTAAGGGAATGAATCTGTGTCTTGGTAAACAATGAATAAATGTTAACTATTAATGTTATTTATCTGCCAAAATAGTTACCAGCAAATTACCAGGTGTTTTAATATGTTTGGATCAGAACATTCTTTTCATTTTTACTAGAAAGGACTTTTTAGTTAATACTAATAACTGATTTTATCAAATCTTCAGTTTATAAAAGTCATTAAGACCTTTAATTTGAGTTTCAAATCTATTTTATCTAATTTGGGGTTATTTAAATTTAATGCCTTAAATTTTCTTCCATTATTTACACCATTATTATTTAGATGATAAACAATCCAGATAATCCTGTTCCTCTGTAGCACTAAAGAGTAGCATTAGCACTACAGGGACTGCTCATTTTATTATGAGTTTTTATGAATTTTCACATTCCACTTGATAGAATATATAGTTTATGTTTATATTTAGGAAATTAATCAAAATTAGGAAGAATAAACCAGCTATTGCCCTTCTCGGACTATTCCCTGAAGACCTTAAAAGAGCTCACTACAGGGATACTGCCACATCGATGTTCATAGCAGCACAATTCACAATTGCTAGACTGTGGAACCAACCCAGATGCCCTTCAATAGATGAATGGATAAAAAAATATGGCATTTATACACCATGGAGTATTATGCAGCACTAAAAAATGACAAAATCACAGAATTTGCAGGGAAATGGATGGCACTAGAGCAGATTATGCTTAGTGAAGCTAGCCAATCCCTAAAAAACAAATACCAAATGTCTTCTTTGATATAATGAGAGCAACTAAGAACAGAACAGGGAGGAAGAGCAGGAAGAAAAGATTAACATTAAACAGAGACATGAGGTGGGAGGGAAAGGGAGAAAAAAGAGAAATTGCATGGAAATGGAGGGAGACCCTCATTGTTATACAAAATTACATATAAGAGGTTGTGAGGGGAATGGGATAACAAACATGGAGGGAAATGAATTACAGTAGATGGGGTAGAGAGAGAAGATGGGAGGGGAGGGGAAGGGGGATAGTAGAGGATAGGAAAGGTAGCAGAATACAACAGCCACTAATATAGTATGTAAAAATGTGGATGTGTAACCGATGTGATTCTGCAATCTATATACGGGGTAAAAATGGGAGTTCATAACCCACTTGATTCTAATGTATGAAATATGAGATGTCAAGAGCTTTGTAATGTTGTGAACAACCAATTAAAAAAAATGTATCTTAAGAGGAAAGTGTGCAGTGCACTTTGTAGAAAGATCTCATTTCTATTATGATTCTTTTTTAAAAAATTGTGTTAGTTATTGATGGACCTTTATTCATTTATTTGTTTGTATTTGGTGCTTAAAATCGAACCCAGTGCCTCATTCATGCTAGGCAAGTGCACTACCACTGAGCCACAACCTCAGCCCCTCTATTATGATTCTTGATCACTCTGATAGTAACATACAATAAAACCATTGTGTAAATTGATGTCAAATATTTTCCCATACATGTGATATTGACCTTTAAACAGTCAACATCCCACAGTAAGTCAACACTGATAATTTTTAGAGGTATATATAGATGGAGAGACACAAGATGAAAGAAACCTTTTGAAGAACCAGGGAGGAATAATGGGCTTATTCAGAGGTTTGGTCTCCCTCTTAGTCCTATTCCTGCTGCAGAGGTCAAACACTTCCCTTGTGAGGCTGAATGACAATGGTTATGAAGACCTGGTCATTGCTATAGATCCTGGTGTGCCAGAAGATAGAAAACTAATTGAACAACTAAAGGTAAGATAGATGGAATTTCTTCGGTTTGAATTATGGAAAAGAAAAAAATGTTAATGGTGAATAATTGTTATAGAAACTTGGAATTCTCCATGAAGGTCAAAAGCAGCATGGTGCAGTGGAGACAAATGTTGGGATGGGCAGAGAAAGGTAGAGGTTCTACATGGGGTTCTTCCCAATCTTACCACAACACCTACAATAAGGCACAGGGCCTCCCTGATCCTCAGTGTCCTCCTCTGTAAATTAGTAGTTGTACTTATCTCTTTTTAAATAAGTGTTTAACTCATGGTATGCTAGAGGGAAGCAGTGAATAAAAGAAAAAAGCCCCTGGTCTTATGGAGTATATATATATTTTTTTCAGAGATCTAATTAATAAAAATTAGTAATTTAGCAAGCTGGTCAGGTGTTAGCAGGTTGCTCGGAATATACCAAATCCAGAGAGGGAGTTTAGAGTGTGGGTGGGACTGGAATCAGGGGAGAATTTTAGTTTAATGTATGATCATCATGGAAGACCTCAGTGATGAGGTGATGTTTCAACAGAGATGGAGGTAAGTGAGGGAAGAGTCCACTGACAACCTGTGGAATGGCACAGCATGGAGGTGACAGGATGCTTGCTGTGACCAAGGAAACCATATGGATGAATAGAGTTAAGCAAAGGGCTCTCTAAAGTTAGAGAGGAAGCAGGGCTCAGACCACAGGAAAGACTTTGGCATCTTCTCTGAGATGAGAATCCATGGAAGAGTTTGTCCAGAGGAGGTGTACACTCTCCTACATGTTCTGGGATGGCTCTGACTGTGGTATGGAAGAAATGGTGAAAGGCTTGCACTTGTCACTCAATCATGTATAAATACTATTGTAGCATAGAGGTATAAAAGGACCCAGGTAGAAAGCTGTAGCAGGTGAGTAGTGACAGTGATGAGGACAATTAGACTGTGGTAAAGAGAGTTACTGTGTATGATTCTGAACATACTCTGAGGGCATCATAGACAATATTTCCTGATGGTTTAGATGTGTGTGAGTAGGAGAAGGTAAAAAAGAAATGTAAGAATCAAGGAAGGCTCTACACTTTTGCCTAAATACTTGGAAGGGTGGGAGTCTTATCAATTGTAAGGAGTAAGTGGGAAAGTTGTTGGGAGATCTGGAGTTAGTTTAGAGTATTTTGAAATTAAAATGCTTATTAGACATCCAAGTTAAAGAGGCAGGAAACTGAAATTAGTGTAAAAATTTGTGTGTATGTAAAAGTTTGAGGGTCCTCAGTGTGTAAATTAAATGAGTTACTAGGTGGGTGCAAACAGAAGAGAAAGGCTCCAGTACCCTGATTTTAAATGAAGGACTTTGATTTTCTAAAGTTTTTCTCAACCATAAAATCTCACATAATACAGAGATTGGGCTTACTGTGATGTGAGTTTTTCTCTGTACATGACATCTATATGTACTTATTCCTCGTATTTAATTTCCAGGACTGTGTCCTGATGCTACTTTTGAAGCCTTCTTTGGTGATTCTATGGTTGCTATTTATTTTCATTCTCTATAAATTCTGTTACAGTTAGAGGTGTTTGCTTATTGGTACCTTTTGAATTCCAGAAAAGATAAAAATTCTTTTTTATTAGGGAATATGGGTTAGAACAGATAGCACAGCTAATTATTAATGATAGGTTCTTAGTGTTCAGGGCTAATTGAGACTCCAACATAAATGCAATCCCTTGGAGCTGTACAATGCCCTACCCACACAATCAAACACAGCAACCCTGCTCAATAAATAACTCAATTTGAACCAGTAAATACATTTTCTTCTTGTATGCAAAGAGAGCCATCACTTTGAGCAGAAGGCAGAAATCTATTGGGACCTAAGTATCATATCCCCCCGGCCTTCACCTCGCCCCGCCCCACAAGAAAGGAGAGAAGCATCCTTAGGAAACACAGATAATTCTTTCATCTGAATTAGGTCAATTTTAAACATTTCTGAACTCAGAAATCAGCATTTGATAAACTGTTTTGTTGGGGTAAAAATTTCTTAACCATGATCCTCTATTGAACACCAAAATGGTAAATTCAATTCCTTGCAGACAAGCCTAGATTTCACAGTGTTTTTTGACATTCTCTCAGCCCTCAACAAAGTACATACATTTATAGAAAGCAACTCTGTGAAACACATCCACATTACACAGAAAAATAAAACTGGGGTTCTGAAAAGATAGGTAGCTTTTCCCAGGTCACACTAAATACAATCAGAACTGAGATCCTGCTCATGAGCTTTGAAGACTGATAGATCTGGGTTTAAATTCTGACTTGAATAAAATGGCAAAAACCCAAAACCAAATACTCTTTCCTAAAAACTTATAAACCAATGTGGTCTTAAATCTATTCTTAGGGATACCTGAGATGTTCAATTTTCAACTTACTCTTTTCTGTGTTTTTAAATATTTCTTCTTAGTTTGAGAGTAATTACTTTTGCAAACCCTGGTACTTTCATCGTCTGGATTCAACTAGGTTATTATAGGAACTCTGAGAAATAATGTAGAATATTATTAAGGAATATTATGGGGGTTTTGCTTCCAAAAACTCAGTGTCCAATTATTAGTTATTCCAGGATACTCTGGGGATGACAGTCATCTAATCAAGTCTCTGACACCACTCTCAGACCTCAGAGCCCACCATTATCCAAGACAGCCCACTTGGACTATTGAGACACCAATATAAATGCAATCCCTTGGAGCTGTACAATGCCCTACACACAATCAAACACAGCAACCCTGTTCAATATATAACTCAATTTGAACCAGTAAATACATTTTCTTCTTGTATGCAAAGAGAGCCATCACTTTGAGTAGAAGGTAAAAATCTACTGGGACCTAAGTATCAACTCCCCCCAATCCTCCACCCTCTGCCAAAAAAAAAAAAAAAAAAAAGGAGAGAAGCATCCTTAGGAAACACAGATAATTCTTTCATCGGAATTAAGTCAGCAAATCAACTCTGCAGCTCTCCAAAGCCAGTTTTCCTAATTCTCAGCTGGTCCACTGGGCCTTTAGTTCTCTGAACCCTGGCCTTCTGACTTACCATGGTTATGAACAAATAAGGTTACTGACTTCTTATAGTACCTGTGAGTCAGCACATTTGACTCTCTTACAGATAGCCAGGAAGAAGTCTTAAAATTCCTGAGGAACAGTTCTATTATAGCTTTATGTTAAAGCAGAAATAATCACAGAGGAGCCTGTCTTGAAATAAAACAACACTGATGACAGGGATATTTCAAACTGATGAAGAAGCTGACATTACCATTTATTACCCAGGATTTTAGAATTATTCAGGGTCTTGATCATGTAGAATAAAACACCTTAAATGTGTTTTACCCATCAATTTCTCCCACTGGAGAGTTAAGTCTGTGGAGAGACAAGTTCTTTTATTAATCATTGTAACTTCGGGCTTAGTAACTTTATATAACTAAACATTAGGTGAAATTATTTCAGGTTAATGGCAGAGCCACAATTTCACAATCAAAATTTTACCTCTACTATGGATTTTTCCATAACCCTACCCATTGACACCCAATCCTGTTACCTTCCCTATGGATAGGATAGGAAAAGAATTCCTCCGTGCAACTCTAACATCAGCCTGAGAATGTTTAAAAAGATCATTAAAACACGAAGAACAGAAATGATAATATTCCTGTAGACCATCCTCCTCAGCTTGCATCCATTAAAGCTGTTCTTGACTCAGATTTTTAGTAATGATATCAAGCAATTTTAGGGTTGCTTGTGGGCACAGTACTTTTAATTCATCCCATCTTTATGACAACCCTAAAGATAGGTATGTAGCAATGATCCATTAAAGAGGTGAGGAAACTGAACTTCAGAACACTATATAAATCAACCAAGATCTGTGAACCCAAAAGTACTAACACCAGTACTGGGACCAAGAAAATTACCCCAAAGTCCATGTGCATATTCATATTAATCAGTTCCTTTACACAAAATGCATAAGCACTCGCCTTTCAGGGTAAGAGAACAGAAGACTGAGAAGCCTTTCAATGTGTAGGACAAAGCATTAGTTTGAGTTTGACAGGTTGCAGAAATGGAATGGTGGGCAATCATCAAGCAGGTGCTTTTGTGTTGACAGGTACCGGGGGAGATGTCAGAGATAAGCTCTGCTCTGTCAGTCGATTCTTGCTCAGCAATACTCACATATTGTTTTTCATTGAAATAGGACATGGTCACTACAGCATCTACCTACTTGTTTGAAGCCACACAGAAAAGATTTTTTTTCAAAAATGTTTCTATATTAATTCCTGAGAATTGGGAAAGAAGTCCTGAATACAAGAGGCCAAAACATGAGAGCTACGATCATGTAAGTGTTGAAAACTTCTCTAACTGAAAAAGAATATTTTCAGATGTTTCCCAGTTTTGCCACAAATTGATTGTTTCAGATCTTTCTAACTAAATATTACCATTTGTGTTCTTCATGTTTTAATGATCTTTTGAAATATTCTCAGGCTGATGTTAGAGTTGCAGCACCAGCTTACCCAGGCAGAGATGAACCCTACACCAGGCAGTTCACAGAATGTGGAGAGAAAGCAGAATATATTCATTTCACCCCTGACTTCATACTGGGAAAAAACCAAAATGAATATGGACCATCAGGTAGGAAATTTGGCTTAAACATCTCATTTTAAACAAGCATCTCTGTTCCTGGGTTTAATGAACCAGCCTTGGAGCAGAAGTCTTTAGGTTCACATCCTGGCTCTTCTGTTTATTTGCTGTGTATGAACTTAAACAAGTGACCACATGCTGGGTGCTTATGTCTGGTGAAATGGTGAACAGTGAAGTTTTTGACCTTGTGGAAATATTATGAATATTAAAATAGAGAATTCATATAAATGTACAAAATACAGTAACAAAAATTTCTTTAGTAATTTGGACAGAGCACATAAAAATGTTTCTTTTATGTCATACTTTTAAGATTTCAATTTTCCAGTTCTCTACATTTGGATATATATTTTAAAATTTATTTATTTATTCTAATTTGTTATACATGACAGCAGAATGCCTTTCAATTCATAGTACACATATAGAACACAATTTTTCATGTTTCTGGTGGTACACAAAGTAGAGTCACAGCATTCTTATCTTCATACATATACTTAGAGTAATGATGCCCATTTCATTGCAACATCTTTCCTTCTCTCATGCCTCCTCCCTTCTCCACCCTCCCTTTTGCCCTATCTAAAGTTCCTCCATTCATCCCATGCTACCCACCCCCATCCCCATTATGAATCAGCATCCACATATCAGAGAAAATATTGGCCTTTGTTTTTTGGGGATTGGCTTACTTCACTTAGTGTAATATTCTCCAGCACCGTCCATTTACCTGCAAATGCCATAATTTTATTCTCTTTTAATGCTGAGTCATATTCCACTATGTATATATACCACAGTTTCTTTATCCATTGGTCTATTGAAGGGCATCTAGGTTGGTTCTACAATTTAGCTATTGTCAATTGTGCTATTATAAACACTGATGTGGCTGTGTCCCTGTAGTATGCTGTTTTTAAGTTCTTTGGGTATAGACGGAGGAATGGAATAGCTGGGTCAAATGGTGGTTTTATTCCAAGTTTTCCAAGGAATCTCCATATTTCTTTCCATATTGGTTGTACCAATTTTCAGTCCCACCAGCAATGTATAAGTAGACCTTTCTCTTCACATCCTCACCAATACTTATTGTTTGTATTCTTAATAGCTGCCATTCTGACTAGAATGAGATAAAATCTTAGTAACATATAGAACACAATTTTTATTTGCATTTCTCTAATTGTTAGAGATGTTGAACATTTTTTTCATATATTTGTTAATTGTATATCATCTTCTGATCAGTTCCTTGGCCTGTTTACTGATTGGGTTATTTGTGCTTTTTTGGTTTTAAGTTTTTTGGGTTCTTTGTATATCCAAGAAATTAGTGCTCCCCCGATATGTGTGTGGTAAAAATTTGCTCCCATTCTGTAGACTTTCTGTTCACCTCACTGATTGTTTCTTTTGCTGAGAAGAAGTTTTTCAGTTTGAATCTGTCCCATTTATTTATTCTTGATATTATTTCTTGCACTATAGAAGTCTTATGAAGGAAGTGAGGGCCTAATCTGACATGATGAAGATATGGGACTACTTTTTCTTCTGTTATATGCAGGGTCTCTGGTTTAATTCCTAGGTCCTTGATCTACTTTGAGTTGAGTTTTGTGCACGATTAGAGATGGGGGTTTAATTTCATTTTGTTGCATATGGATTTCCAGTTTTCCTAGCATCATTTGTTGAAGAGGCTATCTTTTCTCCAATGTATGTTTTTGGCACCTTTGTCTAGCATGAGATAACTGTATTTATATAGGTTTGTCTTTGTGTCCTCTATTATGTACCATTTGTCTACAAGTCTATTTTGGTACCATACCATGCTGTTTTTGTTAACATTGTTCTGTAATATAGTTTGAGGTCTGGTATAATGATGATACCTACTTCACTCTTCTTGCCAAGGATTGCTTTAGCTATTCTGGGTCTCTTATTTTTTCAGATGGATTTCATGATTGATTTTTCTATTTCTATGAGGAATGTCATTGTGATTTTGATTGGGAGTGCATTAAATCTGTATAGTGCTTTTGGTAGTATAGTAATTTTGACAATATTAATTCTACCTATTCAAGGACAAGGGAGATTTTCCATCTTCTAAGATCTTCTTTCTTTCTTTAGTGTTCTGTAGTTTTCATTGTAGAGGTCTTTCACTTCTTTCATTAAGTTGATTTACATTTGGATATTAATCAATTACACATATGTTACTTGGAAACCCGATGTGTAGCAAGCTGGAGAGAGCCATGATGCCACTTACTGATCAAGAGAAAAATGTATAGGCTATTAGTTGGTGATATTATCATTTAACTATTTGCTTGCACCAGATGAAATTGTCTATAGTTGATCATTTGGCCTATTAAAAATGGAAATTTCATCTAGTTCAATCTAAATGTTAAGATAATTTGTTCAGATGAATGAAATAAATTATTTTACAGGCAAAAATGAAAATTACTGTTAAATGAGAGTCCAATTCATAAGTCACTATTCAATGAAAAGTTTTATGAAACCCGAAGACTCAGAATTGCCTCTCCCTCTCCTATTGCCTGTTCTGTGAGTGTTCATTAAGTCTTCATGTCTGCCAACACAGCTGCCTTAGTCATCAATATCTGGACCACTTTCCTACTCTAATTGTGAAAGCTCCATAATCCCCTCCATCCCAATCTCATCTCTCTCCCATATGTTATCCTGACAAGAAGTGCTCTCCTTGGCCCTTCTAATCTTTCTCATCTTTCTAGATGTTCCTTCTTTCTACCCTGGCATGTCCAGCAAACCTAGTCACTTCAACCACCAGTACAAATAGCTCAATTCTCCAGCCACTCTTATCCTATGTTACATCTCCTATATTGTATGATCTTGCCTCTTTTTTGCTTCTATTACACGTTTCCCAGACTGTTTAAGTGTAACATCAATTGGCATCATTACAAACACACAGTTTCTAAGCTCAGTTATGCTCTCAAATCTATTTAACAATATTCTTACTTGGCTTTTCTCAGTTCCCTTTCTCATTTCCCTTCGTAGCTGTTTTAAAGCATCCACCATTTTTCTCAAGATCTCTAGCCACTCCTCTCCAATTTTCAGATGCCTTAATGAGCAACTGAAGTCCCTATTTTTTGTTTGGTCATTCAAACTCATGTCCACCTTCCACCTCCTCTATATAGTTGCAATACAAAAGAAAAACTTTTACAATTTTTACATCCAATTTACCCATTTCAGCTCTTGATCCTTCCTTATATCCTATAATCTAGACCTATTCCATTACCGACAGTCCTACCTATCCTCTCAGACAGTTCTTTGTTATGTAATTTGATATAAGTGTTTATAAAAAGAAAATTCACACTCTCTAAACCATCCTCTAAAACCAACAAGGCTTTTGAGAAAAAAAAAAGATTAGAAAGACAGCCCTCAAAATCTACATAATTTCATACCAACAACAGTAGTATAGTGTCTATAAAGATCATTTGGACTAGGCAGCAACTTGATAAGGCTGGAGGCTGCCATAGCAGATATTAAAAATGCTCATATGTACACAGACACACACACACACACACACACACACAGTAGAATTCTATTAGAAATGAGAGCAAAGTAGGTTGAAATGACATGATTTCAATGGCAATGGAATCTTAAGTCAGAAGGGCTGCTTTTTCAGGTGGGTGTGGGAAGTAGAGCAACCTGAGGAAGGTAGAAGTCAGATAGTGGACCTGTCTAAGAAGACAGTCACAGATGCAGGAAGTTTTAATTTTTAAAAAAATTCACCAAATGTCTTTAGTAGCACTTGATATGAGGGCTTTTCCCTCCCTTACTGAAGGTTATAATTCCACTCCCATTAACCAGGTCCAATTTGCCCAGATCTCAAACAAGCAATTTTAAAGTTTAATGTGTAAAGAATAACTATTTCTCAATATTTTTATTACCACTTTCTCAAGAGTATTTTTAAACAAAATTCTTCTAATTACATCTCATGGCATCTTAATACAATAGTATTACCGTATGTCTGATTACATTGTTGGTAGAGTTAAAGTTTGAGGAGCCATAAGCTGTTGTATTGTCGTTTTACTCATAAACTACCAATACTCAAATCTTCATTAACTTTGACCATAGCATATACTCCTTAAAAGTTTTGTTGATTTAACATATAGGAAAATAAAAATACAATATACTATTTAACAATATAGTCATTAAATGCCATAAGCTCTTTTTATAAACAAAAAATGTTAGGAGTTATGGAGATCCTCAATCTAAATATAATTTATAATGGGAAGATCTTAACATTTTTTTAGATATAAAATTTGTCACTTGAATTATGATCATGCATTTGAAATATTTTCCTACAGGTAGACTGTTTGTCCATGAGTGGGCTCATCTCCGCTGGGGAGTGTTTGATGAGTACAATGAAGATCAACCTTACTATAGTGCTAAGTCAGAGAAAATTGAAGCAACAAGGCATGGCTATTTATATTCTCTTAGACAACCTTGGGATTTTAACTGGTTGATTTTCCTATTTCACATTCTTTCAAATGATAACTATTTATTTTTGTCTCAATGAAAATACTAGATGCTACATTACAAAACTGCCTCTTTTTGAGGGAAATTTATCTTAGAGCAGTTGGTTGACTTTCTAAAATACACATAATTTTGATGGCAATTATTTGACTGATATTTTGATGTATTTTACACCTATCTACCATAACTGCCAGAACTCATTTAGACTAAGAGTGTACACTACATAGATGGACTAACTACATGTTGATCAAAATTATTTCTATTGTGTAAGTTTAAACAAAAATGAATACATACTGCTAAATGTGGGCTAAGTAAGAAAGAAAACACTCTAAGAAACCAACTAGTAACTTCTTAGAGGTAAATAAAGGTTATTTTGGAATATCAGTGTAGCATGGTAGTTAATAATAGACTATTCTCTTGATTCTGAGATTTGGAGAACAAAGTGGCTGGGGGAATCCACTTAAAATTGGGTGCGTTATCAATGATTAATGTCCTGCTAGGGATAGGGTCTTGTCACACAAGTACAAACTGTTAATGACTAATTTGCCTCAAAATGAACTGTCACATATTTTTCAGGTGTTCCACAGGTATCACTGGCAAAAATAGATTTTATAAGTGTCAAGGAGGCAGTTGTATAACAAGATCATGCAAAATTAATTCAACAACAAAATTGTATGAAAAGAACTGTCAATTTTTCCCTGATAAAGTTCAAACAGAAAAAGCTTCCATAATGTTCATGCAAAGCATTGATTCTGTAAGTATGTCAATCTTTATTTTCAGAATTTATAATCAAAAGGCATTTCTAGTTTTATTCATTTTTATTTTTATTATTTTGTGGTGCTGGTGGTCAAACCCAAGGCCTTATACATGCTAAATGAGTACTCTATCCATTGAACTACATCCTGAGCCCCACATATCCTATTTTAAAATATCTGTCCAGGTGACATAAGGATTAAATATATTAAGAAAGAATTCTTTGAACATTGGTTGACATATGTAAAGAACTCAGATAATGTTACCTGTTATCATTATCACTATTGTGGTAAAGCTACTTGATTCTCATTCATTATATTTTATTCAATAAAAGCATATTTTTCAGGGTGTATTTTAAATTTCTTCCAGTTTTGTAGTTAAGCTTTTTTAGTGCAGGGTATAGTAAATTATTTTTTTATTTCATTAATCTTTTAGGTGTTGGAGTTTTGTAACGCAGAAAACCATAACCAAGAAGCTCCAAGTTTACAAAACATTAAGTGCAATTTTAGAAGTACATGGGAGGTAATCAGCAATTCTGAGGATTTTAAAAACACCCCACCCATGGCAGCACCACCTCCTCCACCTGTGTTCTCATTGTTGAGGATCAGTGAAAGAATTCTGTGCTTAGTTCTTGATAAGTCTGGAAGCATGTCTGTAAGTTCATGGGTCCGTTTTTTCTCAATGTGGGCATGGAAGTAATTAAATGCAAGTAACACACTGAACTCTACCTGTACCTGGCTTATTCTAAATCACATGGTGACATAAAACACCATCACTTCCTATAATCATGACCTCATTTGTTGCAGCAAAATATTGTAACCAAATCAAGATGTTAGTAAAGAACTAATCTGAGGATCTCTAGTTTTTTTTTTTCCAGAAAATGGATGGGTTTTTCTAGAAACTGGAAAAGCTCTGAAATCCTTTAATCAAGCTTTATTTGAAAGGTTAGAACTAGAGATTGAAAGATGAAATTATTTTTAACCATGGTCCTTGTACTGAAAATGCTTCAGCAATGTAAAGATAGAGTGGATTAGTAGATACTAAACCCCATTCCAATTCAAAGAATAAAAGCTTTCGGTAGAATTCTGAACAGGCCTTTATTTTATTTGTATCAACTATACAAGTGACCTCTTTATGCTCAAAAACACAAAGAAAAATCATTATAAAGAATATCTATCTAGAGGCAGCCATTCATTCCATTATATTTTGGTGAATGGAAAGCATTGTATTAGGCTCTGAGAATATATGTCCATGTTATCAGAAGTTCAGAGTTCAACATAAAAATTTTCTCTCCCTTTTCTCATTACCTGAACAAGTTATATTTATTCTACAAAATTGAGGCACTCACCCAGGAGATGCTCTGGGTTTATAGGCTGCTGTAGGCCTATCTGTTGATTCCCAACACTGCCCTATGCATACTTCTATTACTGTGTATTATATTTAAATCACACATGTCTTTTCCAACTAGCTTGGGAGTTCTTCTAGGAAGTGGAATCTTGTCTGAAGCACCTTCCCCCTTAGCTTATAACAGAGTTAATCACATAAGGTGATAAATAATAATTGTTGAAATTAATGGACTAAAACAAGAAGATGCAATGTGATAAAGCACCCAGAACATATATTCGGCATATTTGAGGCAGAACAAAGCATGCTGAAGGCCAGGAATAAAAGCTTCAGCAAATGGAATATGGGTAGTTATTGAAAAAGGGCAGAGAAAGACACAGATTAATGAAATTAACCACAATAACACACAGTTTCAGAGAGAGCAGCAAAGTGCTAGATAGTAGCCCATGAAGTGGTCAGGAAATGTCACTGAGGAGAGAAGAAGAGGTTCCCGATTGGCAGATGAATAGTCTCCCATAGACAGGTTTATGGCAAATTCAGTGTTAATGTCAAAGCAAAATAGTGGAGAGCACTAAAATTGGGGGGGTATAGTAGTTTTTTTCCTATAATTTGGTCAGGAAGTTCAGAGGGAAACTTGGGTATGAGTTTTGGGGAGGAAGGATGGTGATGAGGGATGGAAAAAACAAATGTATATATCCTTGGAAATCCAATGCCAGGGAAGAAGGATGTAAGTCCTGAAGGGTTACCAAAAAACCAATTCCAATTAATCCATTGTCAAAGAAGTGGTGGGAAAGGTTTGGAGAAGAGGAAAGGAGGGGGGTTAGGACTGGGCTTCTCGGTATTTAGCTTTAGCTCAAGGAAGTTTCACATTTTGGGTAGAATAGTCCCCAATGAATGGACCATTTCAGTTCCTGGGTGGAAGTCAAGATAGTCTGTTGGATTTGTGAATTCTGGGGTGTGATGTCATCCTAGGACAACAGGCATAGAGACTCCCAGGAGTAATTAGAGAGGCTCTAAAATGTGTATCATCACTAGCAACTCAATCAACCTCCCTAGCTTCCATCTCTAACTTGAATGTTTAGCTGCAGGAATCAGCTCTAATTAAAAAAAATATGAGCTCCTTACTCTACTGTATGAGTTCCATAATACAAATAATAATATTTTTCAATTTTACCAATTGAATAATTGCTTTCTTCAATAATACCAGTTAATATTGGTAGAGATTTCTTACCAATAAAGTTCATGCACTCATTTTGTATTGTTAGCTATTATTTCATTTGAAAACCACATGTTTGTTTTCTTATCCTTTTTTATTCAGATTTCCAGTCGCCTCAATCGAATGAATCAAGCAGCAAAATATTTCCTACTACAGACTGTTGAAAATGGATCCTGGGTAGGGATGGTTCACTTTGATAGTGTAGCCAGTGTTAAAAGTGAGCTAATCCAAATAAAAAGTAACAGTGAAAGAAACAAGCTCTTGGAGAGTTTACCTACGCTAGCTTCTGGAGGAACTTCTATCTGCTATGGAATTGAAGCTGCATTTCAGGTGAAAAGCATACCACAAATGCATTTTGTTCTTTTTTGGTTATTTGTTTTCAGGATATTTTCATGTGAAGTGCTGCTGCATATATGTGCAGCCTAGTTATGGCATAATTAATCTTAGGAGACATAGAACCACAGAAAAAATTCTTTTGATTTTTAATGGATTGGCAAATCAATGAATAAAATGTGGGGGAATAAATAAGTATAAAAGTGCCACTACTTTATACACCCAATAAGGTCAAGGACTTTGCTTTTGTTACAATAGGAGAGTTGGTGCTAAATACATCAGTTAAGTAAATAAAAAAATGTGGCATATATACACAATGGAATACTACTCAGCAATAAAAGAGAATAAAATCATGGCATTTTCAGGTAAATGGATAGAGTTGGAGAAGATAATGCTAAGTGAAGTTAGCTAATCCCAAAAAACCAAATGCCGAATGTTTTCTCTGATATAAGGAGGCTGATTCATAGTGGGGTTGGAAGGAGTAGCATGGGAGGAATAGATGAACTCTAGATAGGGCAAAGGGGTGGGAGGGGAAGGGAGGGTGTGTGGGGGTAGGAAAGGTGGTGGAATGAGAAGTACATCATTACCCTAAGTACATGTATGAAGACACGAATGGTGTGAACATACTTTGTATACAACCAGATATATGAAAAATTGTGCTCTATATGTATAATATGATCTATAATGCATTTTGCTGTCATATATAACAAATTATAATAAAAAAATTTTAAAAATGCAAGCAAAAAAGAGTATATGGACAGAAAAGTCATCAACTTTGGGGACAATGAAGTGTGATTCCACTTTAGGCCAATTCTCCTTTTTGTTTATGTGGCATTCAGACAGAGCAAAGTTACACCTATCTATTAAAGCAGACAGAGTACTGACTATTAATCCTATCTAGAGTAAGCCTGTGAGTTAGGGTATGAACTTTCATGTCAGAGTACTGGCTTGGCCACTTGCTAGCTTTGTAATCTTAGGCAAATGTTTTGGTCTCTATATCTATAAATTAGAGGACATGGGAATGCCAACCTCATAAGATCATTTTGAAGATGAAGTGAAGTTTTTCAGTTACATACTTATAATGATCTTTACTGTATTATAAATTTTATGCAAATTGTCATCTTTAACACAGCATTAGTATCAATTGTCACTTTCCTAATTAGAAACACTCTCTACTCCTTCACAGTCTATAAGTTGTCTGAATTCTTCAATCTGAAGTTTCCCCAAGTCTACAAACACTAAGATTGCCCTCCTTTATCTCCCAGCCTTTTTTCTCTGTTTTCCCCTCCTGATGCTCTATACCCCAAGAACTTACTGTGCACATTTTTCTCCAATCCCCACTGTATGCTATCTGTCCCTGTACCTATGCACATGCAAATCCTCTACCTAAAATGCGTCTTCTTTCCCACATTGACATGTTAAAATTCTACTAGTTCTTCAAAATCTCTCTCCTTGTAGCTTTTTCTGCCCCTCCACAACCCTATATAGTCTCTTTTATGAATTACATGGAATTTTAAGCGTAGATTTATCAAATGAAGGACTGCATTCAAATCAATTGTCACTATTAGCTTTGTACCCTAAACATGATTCTTGACCTCTCTAGTCCTTCACTTCCTCATTAATAAAATGGGATAATTAAAGCCAGCACATAAGATTGTTCATGTTTTCATTTATTCAACATGTATTTAATGTCTAGCTGGTATGGGCCAATCAAAGCTGCTTCCCTCTGTGGTGTTTGCTGTATGGGGAACAGATTTTACCATATAGGTGAATACAAACAGTAATGAACATTATGGAGACAGTGTTGTGAAAGAACCCAAAAAGGTGATTTTGAGTAACTGGGAAAAGAGGAATCATTGCAGAAAAAGAGGCCATTGAGGCCTTCCCTAAAAAGTGACATATAAACTAAGACTTGAAAGATGAGAAGGAGCCAGTGGTTAACATATAAGGAAAGCACAAAGTTCCTTGGAAAGAGGTGAGGAAAAACTGGATTATTCTAAGAAATGATAGAATCTGGTGGCACTGGAGAATTGCAAAGGAGGAGGTATGAAATACGGTTGGAAAATTAGATGACGGCTAAATAATTCAAAGCTTCAAAAAATATAAGAGATTTGTAATTTGTTTTAAGCACAACAGATGCTACTGAAGGATTTGAAACATCAGAATCTCATTATCAATTATATTTTAGGAAGGTGACCTGGTTGCCCCATGTAAAACCAAGTGTAGGGAGCAAGAGTGGTAACAGGGAGACAGTTTAGGAGCTTGGGCTTTGTAAATTACATACTATGTAAAACATAGTTAACCTAGTCAATGTTCAGTAAATGGGAACTCTATAATTTGTCATTTCTCTTGAATTACAGAGTACTCTGTTGTATTTTTTCTTATTCATCTTCACATTTCCTCAGTCTCAGACACAAAATTCAGTGAGGACTATTGAAATGAATTGAATTCTCTCCATGAATTCAGGAACTCTGTAGTTCCTACTAAATTTCAGCACAGTGGCTGACCCACTGCATGTGGTCAGTGAATAAACTAATACAAAAAAGGGAGAGATGAAGGAGACAGAATGCTACTTCATTTGGATCTTCGTTTGCCTTTGTCGGGGAGGAGTGACTTTGGGATGCTGTATAAATGTCATAAGTGTATAAAAGTTTACTCTTAAGTTTGATTTCAATGCAAGTCAGAGCATATTTTCCATGTATTAAAATATATATAAGTCACTTTTGCTCAAAACATATACAAATTGTAATGAGGGTGATGATTTTTCCCCAGATGCCAGCTTTATTAGGGATTTCTATATTCTAAAACCTCTTCTGTAAAACTATACATGCCTCCACTCCATGAGCAGGGAAGCCACTGAAAACCTGACTTTTTTTTCCCTGCTGACTGGACTCAGTTTTCCAAAATGGTGCTCAAAGAAGCCACTACTAATTAAAATTGACAGAGAAGATGAAATAGAAATGCTATTCTAGGCTCAGTTCTCTTTATCCTCCATCACAGCCATCTGGATTCAGAATTCTGAGGTTCAAACTGTTGGTCTTTTAGGAAAGCAATTCAAATTGCAAATAAAATTTAATAAATATTATTCATGTAGTTTTTGAATACCATTAATATACTTAGTTCTGTGTCAGTTACTCTTAAAAGTAAAATAAAGTTATACAAGGTCTCTAACCCCAACATGCTTAGAATTTAACATATCTTTTTTTAAAAGTATGCTGAGAGTTTTCTAGTTGGAATTAATGAATTTTTTTAATATTGAGGGGGATTGTTTTCTTTATTAGTTCATTTCAGTTTTACATAATATTATTGTTCTTTTTGACAGAACTATATAAGCATGGAATATAATTAGCTCAAATTTAGTCCCAAGTATTTCCCCTTCTCTCCTCCTTCCTGATGTTCCCTTTATTGAGATGAAATCTTAATGCATCTATCTGTATGTACAATAGAAATTTTTCACTAAAACTTTGTTGTAGAATAGTCCAGTCAAAGAAAGCAGAAAAATATTTACTGCTACAGTCCACAATTATATTTTAGGTGTCTGGTTGACCTGAATTTTCTAGGCTGAGATATCACTGTCATTTGGTCTAGGTGATTTTTCAAAGCCCTGCTCCCACCTACCTACATTAGAATAAATAATCCATATAATGAGCAGGGGGTCAGAGAAACAGAAAAAGATAATGTTTAAGTTTCCCTGGGGATTGTTGATTTCAGATTCTATGATTTTAAAAGAGACTATCTCTTCTGTTCTTCACTCTATTGTTTATTTCTCTATGATTTTTCTCTAATTTCCCATTGGTCTTTTGGATCTAGGATGGTAATTGTGGTCTGAATTATGCTTGCAGGTGATTAAAAAGCTAAACCCCCAAATAGATGGGTCTGAAATAGTGCTGCTGACTGATGGGGAGGACAGCACTACAGGAAGATGTGTTGATGCTGTGAAACGGAGTGGGGCCATCATTCATTTAATTGCTTTGGGGCCATCTGCTGAACAAGCAGTAATACAGATGAGCACTGAAACAGGTAAAACATGATCTGTATATTCTAGACCTTTAATACCAATGAATATAAAGAGGCTAACAACTCAACAACTTCTCTTAAACTCCTAGTTTGAAAGTCCTGGGCCAGGAGTTGGAAACCACAGTCAAACCAGACCCAATCTCTGTTCTCACAGTACTCAGAATTCAGTTGTATGGAGAGGCAAATAAAACTGCAAATTATATCATAATCATATAATATTCCTTCATAACAGTAGGACTATCCAAGAATAAAATTCTGTGTGTGCAGAGGAAGCCATCAATTCTCCCAAGGTTGTAGAGTATAGGGGCAAGGAGGTCTCAGCAACTAGGTGACTTCTGAGCTAGACCTTGAACAAGGTATTAAATTTCCCTGGGAAGGAAAGAGGGTGAGAGAAGATAATCAGGCAATGAACCAAAAAAATCGTGTTGGAGTGACAATGTGATGGAAGCAATGTGATGGAAGTAATGGTATTCCTGTGAGGCCAGAGCATATGTGCCCATCTGTGAAGCAGGCTGTGAGGTGGGAAGCCACAACTGACATTAGCTCAGCCAAAATATCCAAATAACAGAAATTTATAGATAAATATTAACAATAGTAGCTGTTATTTTAGATACAAAGATGTGATGAAAACAGACTATGTTTCTAATATCTTCTAAACATAGCAGAAAAAAATATAATTCACAACATGAGTGCCAAATATTTTATCAAATTAGCTTTAATGGCACAAATATAAACTTTCTGTTAGTTGTATAAACTCATCATTTTAAGGTGTTTCTGATTTGTTTTGTTTGTTTTTTTTTGGTGTTTTGTTTGAGACAGGATTTTATTTCTAAAGTTGCCAAGACTGGCTCCAAAATTGTAATTCTCCTGCTTCAGTCTCCCAAGTAGCTAGTTTTACATGCCTGAGTTGCCATGCCCATCCAAAGTGCTTTTATAGCAAAACTAAAATTTAAATCTCTTCCAAGTATTCTATTGAGTAGTAGTACTTTTTGAACTTGTCTTTACTGCTTACTTTTCTTCTATCTCCTGTCAATGAGATAGAAGATATCTCATTGTCAGGATACCTCAGCATATAATATCTTACTAATTTATATATTATCTTCTAATTTTCTGTTTGATCTACTATGCCTGTAATATCTAAAAACCACTTTGATAGAACTATATCCTAAATAAAATTAAATAATTCCTGAAAGGGTTGTGTAAAGACTGCAAGCTTAACCACGTGTAACTGTAACATTTTCTGTCATTGTCCACGATTATTTGATGTATTTCAGGTAGCTGATATTTTGATGTTGAGGTATTAAAGTAGCTTCTGCTTCCTAGTTATATTTTTAAATTGGCATTTCAGAGTTAAAACTTATAGCTATCTGACATTACTCTATTTTAATAATATGTACTGAAACGTATTTTGTTTAAAATGTTACCTTATTAATCACTAAAATGTACTTATTTTCTAGAAAGCAAACTAATTAATGCATTTACATTTTAGGAGGAAAACATATTTATGCTTCAGATAATGCGGAGAACAATGGCCTCATTGATGCTTTTGGGGCCCTTACATCAGAAAATGCTGATCCCACCCAGAAGTCATTTCAGGTCAGAGTTCCCACTACTGGGGCTTTTCTGCTTGCATTTACCATAACTGAAAAGAATTTGTAGTCTTAAGTTTTGAGTTCTATGTTTATCGCAAAGTAAATTTCTAATTAAAATCAAAACTTAAGCCAGAAATAGAAGTTATCCTAGAAATAATCAACCCAATTGAGTGCTAAAATCAGAGGAAAATACCAGAAAAAAGAAAGAAAAAGAAAGAGCAGAATTAGAAAAAAAAATAATAAACCTTTGAGGAAAATGAAAAAAAAGAGTAAAATAAATGGTAAGAGAGCTAAGATTTTTTTCATATTCCCATAGAATTTGGTTAAGGAATAATATTAAAACCTAATTACATACATTTTCCATCAAAGGACTTCATTTAAAAAAAAGCAACCATTTTTGAATGAATGTATTTTTTTAAAAAAATTCATGTTTTCAAGCTTTCCTTATCCTTCACTCTTATAAAATAAATTTAGACAAATGAATTCAAGTGCCTAATTTGGAAACATAAGAAGCGTATCTTGGAAATAAACAGGAGAAAGAAAGGGTGAAAGATTATTCTGTATCTACAAGGCTAGGGCTTCTCCCACCTCTTCAACCACATTTTTTGCTGGCATTTTATTTTACTCAACTCTCTTCTGAACTCAATTCTTTTTCTCATCTATGTTACAATAGCACCATCATTTTTTGTTACTTAGATTCAAGAACTTTGATTAAGCATTTGTTCTTTAATTCAGATCCCATCTATGATGTCAACATAGGCTATTTCCATCAAAATTTCTCTTCTTTCCAAAAGTCTATGTCATACCTCCTATGTCAAGACTTCCGTGTTCAGTTTTTCTATTCATCAAGTTACTCTCTACATTAAAACTTACCATGATCACCTAGACGGACCTATTTTCCAACAATAAGTAGAGCATAGATGCTGTAGCCTGTGGCTTAGAATATTTGCATTTTGCTTTGGAGATTTTACAGCATAATAATACTTTCTTAAATAAAAGACATATTCACTTAACAGGAGATGACGATTTTTATAACAATGATGCTTCAAGTAGAATCCACTCACTTTTATCAGCATGAGGGTGTGTTTTGTTGTGGAGTACGTTGAAGTAGAGATGAGATTTCTTATTGTTCTGAAAATGCTCTACTTAGGAAGCATGTAGTGAGTGGATCAAGTTGGACCTTCTGAGACTTTATGTTACCTGAAATGAGCTAGGCCCAGAAAGACAAAAGTGCATGATCTTAAATAGTTGAACTCAGAGAAGCAAACAGTAGAATGATCATTATCAACAACTGGTAGAATGTAGGAATTGGAGAGATGTTAGACAAGGATACAACATTTCGGTTAAATAGAAATGAGTTCAAAAGATCTATCATACAAACATGATGATGATACTTAATAACATGAATGACATCCTCATTGAGAGGACTTCAGTCCTATCACAAACACACACACACACACACACACATACACACACACACAATGACAAGGATGTGAGGTAATGCTCATGTAAATTAGCTTGATTTAGCCCTTCCATGATGTGTATACTTTTCAAAACATCATGTTGTATATGATAAACTTATACAATTTTTGTCACTTTAAAAAATAGTAATTAAGCAAAAGAGGGCTCTCCTAGACTATGTGCTACCCACAAAGACTTGAATAGCTTCTTAAAAGTTCCTCCTTGAGATGGTCCTACATTTTACTTGGTCTTTGTCTCAAGATTCCATCCTGTACACATCAGTTTCCCCTTTTGTGTTTGCTGTCGAGAGCTTCACTCTCTATCCTGTATGAAAAAACTATTTCAAGATTTCAGACCAGGAAAATATCCGTGAGAGTGTTTTCCCAATGATTTATGGTCCTTATTTGTAAAGCTCTCACTCTCTGTCAAATGCTCAAATGACCCATAAACATCATTTCTTGGATCATCATGAAAATGGGTAAACTAAGGGTAATCAAACATGCATGCACACAAACACACACACATACATACCCCCAATAGTCCTTCGCTGTCTATAGTACCCTTTAATAGTAAAGACTAGTATGGGTCTGGGAAAAAAATAATCACTTCCTGTGCCCAACTGTAAATTCATTCTCCTGATCTACAGCTCTTTTATATCCTGTTTTTCTCTCAGATCCTCTATTTCCATACATTCTAGCTAACAACTGCTACATATCAATGAGTTTCAGAAAGATCCCAAGAGTAAGGTGGCCATATATAAGATTGTATTTAGATGAGAAATTGAGACTGATCTTTAAAAGAAAAAGAATAAAATTATTCTATTCTACAATCATTGATTTTTAAAATATATCTAAACAGCTCGAAAGTAAGGGATTAACCCTGGACAATGATCTCTGGATGAATGACACTGTAATAATCGATAGCACTGTGGGAAAGGAAACATTCTTTCTTGTCACATGGGAAAAAAATCCTCCCAGTATTTCTCTCTGGAATCCCAGTGGGACACTGACAGAAGCTTTCACACAGGACACTATTTCCAAAATGGCCTATCTCAGCATTCCAGGAACTGCACAGGTAAGTAATCAGTTTTTAGACTTCCTCTGAATTTTTGAAAGCTGAAAATAAATTGTTTAATGTCATAAGTGTGAGTATTGATGATCATATCATCTACAAAATCATTTTGTGATGCACTCTCCTTGACTTTGTGACCCTAAAGACTGTAGTAGATAGCAGGAAAATGAAATAAAGAACTCTTGCATCAGGAGAAAGTCTAACAAGAACTTTCAGGAAAAACTATGGGAAGATTTTGTGCAGTTAGTGTGCAGATTGCTGATGAGGTCAATGAATAAGACCAAAGGCAGACTGTCCACTAATTACTTTTTCCAGATGAGGATGTCACAAAATACAGTCACCATACATGACAATAATCAGAGTATCTGCCTGAACCCCAACTCACACCATTTTAAAACCTCACGCCATCAAAACCCTGTTTATCATACTTCATACTTCTAAGATTTATTGTAGATTTGAATAATAGAAACCAGAATATGATTTAACTCTGGAAACTTACTATCTTTCCACTGGAAATTTTAGGTGGGCACTTGGACTTACAGTCTTCAGGCCAAAGCAAACACAGAAACACTAACCATGACAGTAACCTCTCGGGCAGCAAGTTCTTCTATGCCTCCAATCACAGTGAATGCTAAAATGAACAAAGATACAAACAGCTTCCCCAGCCCGATGATCGTTTATGCACAAGTTCTCCAAGGGTATCTCCCCATTCTTGGAGCCAGTGTGACTGCGATCATTGAATCAAACAGTGGAAAAACACAAGTTTTGGAACTTTTGGACAATGGTGCAGGTAATTCACTGGTTTTATGAATAAGCCTATATTTTCAAAACTCAGGATATGGTAAGGGTCCTGTGTCAAAATGGGGCAGTAAGATAGATACCCAAGGAATGGAGAAATAGCAGAACCTGCAGGGAATTCTATCAGATAAAACCTGTAATCAATGTTGACAATAAATGTTATTTGTTATTATTATTGGCCATAACCATTTAAGTAGATCTCATTCAGACAGTTGAGGACAGCATCAGAAATGCCTGGCAAGTGTTTCATAGGGGAACATCATCAAGAAAGTCTGCTCAGAGACGGTTAAGCAAAAGCAGTCAGATGAGATCTAGTGGTACTACCTGGGCCCCTGGTAGGAAAAGGTAGAGAAGCAAGAGTAACTGCCAACAACTGAAAAAAAATGACAAGAGTTTTGAGAGCTAAGGCCCAGGGGCAGCAGGAGCTAACTGAAGAAAGGAGGGCTCCTCACTGGGGCATCAGATACCAGGTGTTACAAGTAGGAAAGAAGGAACTGTGCTGGCTTCTGGTAAGAGATCAGTGAGCAAGGAAAGAAGCAATTTGATTCACATATGAATGATTACAGATTTGAATCAGTACCTTCCACAATGTAATTTATTCACTCTTTTGATAATACTGTCTTCAACTAGAGTTGGCAAAGTATCCTTACATGCAACTCAATTCCTTCTTTAGGCATAACGATATTTACACAACTGTCCTTTGCCTTTTCTTTCCCTTTCCACAAAACTATCTGCAGTATATAAAACCTATCTGTATCTTGTTTGATTTCTTAGCATTTTATCAGATGAATATTTAGCTAATTGGGAAGTATCTAGTTTGAAATGCCTTTACTTAAGAAGGCATTGGTGATTAACAATGGCTTAGTGTAGGCATTCTCAAACTTTAGCATACAGGGAATCATCTGGAGAGTTTGATTAAAATATGGAATGCCAAGGCCCTTCCCTAGGTAGTATGAGAAATTTACATGTCTGATAATCCCTATACTTATAGACATACAGATAGTGGTGGTTCAAGGACTTCACTTAATACCCTCTGATTTAGAATTTATACCCCACAAGATACGTGTTTTGCAATATAACAGGTGACACCAATGCTAGTGTTATCAAGAAGTATACTTATGATATAGTGTTCCTGAAATCCTCCAATTTTTATTCCAATAGAAGATGGGATTTTTCTGTGTCAGAACAGAAAATTAATGGATCAGCAAAGACCAGAGAAAAGAAAAAGGAAGAGTTGTTGAAGATAAAGCAGAACAAATAATTGTAGTTGGCTTGAGTGAGAATTAGATCCTACACAAAGTCACTTTTTTTTTTCCTATTGTGGACATTTTTTTATTTAAATACAAGAATGACATATGACTAGATAAATTAATATGACTAGATAAATTAAGGTGAAAACAAAGCAAATGGCAGAGAAATGGTAAGAGTAGTACCATAAAATATATTTAAATTGATAAAGGACAAAAATATGAGATATTTATGTATTTATTATACATACACAAGTATAAATGTGTATATATGTGGTATATGGATATAAAGGTATAAAAATAACTTGAGTCTCAATTCAACAATATTTTGAGCTGACAGAGCATAATGGAAATATTCTCCAAAAGATCAAACCCTAAATATGAAGCCTGGTGGAGAGGACATGTTATAGAGGCCACAGCTTGTTGTTTTGGAAAATGCATGAATTTCTCTTTGTATTTACAATCATTTATTTCTTCATTTCTATGAAAAGGTGCTGATTCTTTCAAAGAAGATGGGGTCTACTCCAGGTACTTTACATCTTATTCAGAAAATGGCAGATATAACTTAAAAGTGCGAGCTCACGGAGGAACAGACTCTGCCAGTCGAAGCTTGCGGCACCCACGGAATAGAGCTGCCTATATACCAGGCTGGGTGGTAGATGGTGAGTAGCTCATGGCGTCTGAATTCATGCATAGATAGAATAATATTTGGGGTTTGGTATAATTGAGGCTTCAAACATCTTACAACTCAAAACGTAGCTTTTCCCACTTCTAGAATAAAGTTCTTAGCTAATTGACTCCAAATTAATCTAGGCTTTAGAATAATGTCCGGCACCTAGTAAGCACTTAAAAACTGTTAGCTAGCATTATGTCAGTTTGGGAAACCATCATGATATCAACAAAAATATGCCAAATTTTCAGCTCAGGACAAGAAAACAAATCAATATGTTTGAGCCTAAGTATAAGCAGAATTTATCCTTTAGATTACATGTGCTATTAAAAATAATCATTGGGCTGGGAATGTGGCTCAGGCGGTAGCGTGCTCGTCTGGCATGCGTGCGGCCTGGGTTCGATCCTCAGCACCACATACCAACAAAGATGTTGTGTCGGCCGAGAACTAAAAAATAAATACTAAAAAAAAAATTCTCTCTCTCTCCTCTCTCACTCTCTCTTTAAAAAAAAATAATCATTTATTTGTAATGGTGTTTTCTGGTTTGTTTGCCTTTAAACTGCTTTTATATTTTAAAAGTTAATATGCATATTATAGGAAACAGAAAAACACAAGCAAGAACAAAGTCATGGAGTCACAAGTAGCTTAGCTGGACATGTCCTTTCAGAACCTGCATGTCCATATACAACATCTCATTTTGTGTGATTGAAATCATAGTGTGCATCGGGCTTTTCTGTGTATCATGAATATTCACCAGTTTAAAATCCCAAACCTACATGAGTATTTTTGATAACCAAGAATACACTATAGCAATACCTTCTGTTAGAAAAAAAATTGCAATCCTGCCTTTCCTGGGACAAAATTTTCACTGAAGGCAGAAATAACAACAGGTCTCTAGATAGATATATTGGCAATGTTACAACTACAATAATCCATTCCTTTAATGCTCAATTTAAAATGAGACATAAAGCAACAGAATACACCAAGCATAATGTTTCTCAGAAGGTTCACTGTCAGATTTCTACTACTAAAATACTAGCAAGAGAGCATGTTCCCAGTGAATTGAAGTATTCCTACAGTACAGCCAGAAGTTGCACACACATCAGTAGCTCACATCAAAATGAAAATCAGTGTTTGCTCCCATGATAGTGGAATGCATTACAATTCTTATTATACATAGACAGCACAATTTTTCATATCTCTGATTGTATATAATTTATGTTCACAATAATTCGTGTTTTCATACATGAACTTTGAATAATGATGTTCATCACATTTCACCATCCCTGATAACTCCTGACCCCTCCCTTCCCCTCCCAGCCCTCTGCCCTATCTAGAGTTTATCTATTCCTCCCATGTACCCTCTCTCTACCCCAGTATGAATCAGCCTCCTTATATAAGAGAAAACATTTGGCATTTGTTCTTTTTAGGATTGGCTAACTTCACTTAGCATTATCTTCTCTAGGGTCATCTATTGACCTGCAAGTGCCCTGATTTTTTCTCCTTTATTGCTGAGTAATTTCCATTGTGTATATATGCCACATTTTTTCTATCCATTCATCCATTGAAGGGCATCTAGGTTGGTTCCACAGTTTAGCTATTATGAATTGTGCTGCTATAAACATTGATGTGGCTGTGTCCCTGTAGTATGCTGTTTTTAAATCCTTTGAGTATAGACCAAGGAGAGGGATAGCTGGGTCAAATGATGGTTCCATTCCTAGTTTTCCAAGGAATCGCCATACTGCTTTCCATATTGGCTGCACCAATTTGCAGTCCCACAAACAATGTATGAGTGTGCCTTTTCCCCCACATCCTCTCCAACACTTATTATTGTTTGTCTTCACAATAGCTGCCATTCTGACAAGAGTGAGTTGATATCTTAGAGTGGTTTTGATTTGCATTTCTCTAATTGCTAGAGATGATGAACATTTTCTCATATATATGTTGATTGATTGTATACCCTCTTCTGAGAAGTGTCTGTTCATGTCTTTGGCCCATTTATTGATTGGCTTATTTGTTTCTTGGTGTTTAACTTTTTGAGTTCTTTATATACCCTAGAGATTAGTGCTCTATCTGATGTGTGAATGGTAAAAATTTGCTTGTAAGATTTAGGCTCTCTGTTCACCTCACAGATTGTTTATTTTGCTGACAAGAAACTTTTTAGTCTGAATCCATCCTATTTATTGATTCTTGGTTTTAATTCTTGCACTATAGGAGTCTTATTGAGGAAGTTGGGACCAATTCCCACACGATGGAGTTTAGGGCCTACTTTTTCTTCTATTAGATGCAGGATCTCTGGTTGTATTCCCAGGTCCTTGACTCACTTTGAGTTGAGTTTTGAATATGGTGAGAGATAGCAGTTTAATTTCATTTTGATGCATATGTATTTCCAGTTTTCCCAGTACAATTTGTTGAAGAGACTATCTTTTCTCCAATGCATGTTTTTTGGTGACTTTGTCTAATATAAGTTAATTGTTATTTTTGTGAGTTAGTCTCTGTGTCCTCTATTCTGTACCATTGGTCTACCAGTCTGTTTTGGTGCCAATACCATGCTGTTTTAGTTACTATTGCTCTGTAGTAGAGTTTAAGGTCTGGTACAATGATGCCACCTGCTTTACTCTTCCTGCTAAGGATTGCTTTAGCTATTCAGGGTCTCTTATTTTTCCAGATGAATTTCATGATTGCTTCTTCTATTTCTATGAGGAATGCCATTGGGATTTTGATTGGAAGTGCATTAAATTTGTATAGTGCTTTTGGAAGTATGGTCATTTTGATAATATTAATCCTGCCTATCCAAAAGCAAGGTAGATCTTTCCATCTTCTAAGGTCTTCTTTGATTTCGTTCCTTAGAGTTCTATAGTTTTCATTGTATTGATCTTTCACCTCTTTTGTTAAGTTGATTCCCAAGTTTTTGTGTTTTTTTTTGTTTGTTTTTGTTTTTTGCAGCTGTTGTAAATGAGGTAGTTTTCCTCATTTCCCTCTCAGAGGATTTGTCACTGATATACAGAAATGCCTTTGATTTATGGGTGTTGATTTTGTATTCTTCTATTTTGCTGAATTCATTTACTAGTTCTTGAAGTTTTCTGGTGGAGCTTTTGAGGTCTTTTAGGTATACAATTATATCAACAGCAAATAGTGCTAATTTAAGTTCTTTCCCTATACATATCCCTTTAATTTCTTTCATCTGTCTCATTGCTCTGGCCAATGTTTCAAGAACTATGTTAAATAGAAGTGGTGAAAGAGGGCATCCCTGTCTTGTTCCAGTTTTTAGAAGGAGTGCCTTCATTTTTCTCCATTTAGAATGATGTTGGCCTGGGGCTTAATGTAGATAGATAGCCTTTAGGATGTCTAGTTTTAAATTCTTTTAACTTTTGTTTATCAGGGAAGGTTTTTATTTCATTGTCAAATCTAAAGCTTAATTTTGCTGGTTACAAGATTCTTGGTTGGCATCCATTTTCTTTCAGAACTTGATCTATGTTGTTCCAGGGTCTTTTAGCTTTTAGGGTCCAGGTTGGAAAATCTGCACATAACCTGATTGGTTTTCCCCTGTATGTAATCTGATGCCACAGTCTGGCTGGGCACAATTCAGGAGCCACTTGTCAAAAGAAACGAACTTTATTTTTAGAACTACACAGGCCAAACAAAATAGCTCCTCAGGAAAAACCCTCAGAGCCCAACTGCCACCACCTGCTTCCCACAAGCCTCTCTCTCAACCACAAGCCTCTCCACCTCCCACAATCCTCCTGCTCTTGAGGCCGATTGGCTGGGTTGCGTGGGCAGAGCCAAAAAAGTCCCCCAATGAGCAGCTCCGTGGTCTGAAAGGGCAGGGAAACAGCTCAATGGGCATCACAGCAGAGGAGCCAATCAGCTAGAAGTTGCTGGGGCCGCTGTGAGCCAATCATCAGCTGGCAGTCTGAAAGTTTGCTGTGGCCCCTTTGGCTGTGGCTCTCAACATCTCCCCCTCTCTGTTTATACAACAAGCATGTGGCATAGGGACTGTGCCTGCCTTAGGTTGTCCAATAGTACATATGGTCCTTACCCGTTAAGGATGAGCTGACCTCAAGGTGTCAGCCTCCTGTCTTAGGTTGGTACCATTGCAATTGGATCTTACCTGTCACTGACTACCAGTCCAGTATACAGCCACACCTGTGGATAGGTCTTTGTACCAGCGGGGGGGGGGGGTGAGGTTCTTTGCCTCACCTCTGTTGGCCCCAAAATTTTAGCTGAATGATCATGACAAGCAGAAGGGAGGAAGATACACCAAGCCAATTGACGGCTCCTTTTGGAAAAATTGTACCACTGATGACATCATCAGCAAACATACCCCAACACTACCACAAGTCGCTGCACCAACAGATAGTTCACAATACATATAAGTGATACATAGTCCAGGCAAGTTCTGCAAGCAGTTCAGTGATGGCTATTGCAGAAGCTGTAGATTGGTTTTATCTTTGTCTTCACCGGCACTGGGATGAAGATAGGAATTCTGGCAATAATAGCTAAAGAAAAAATTATATAAGATTCCAGAAGGCACTAAAAGAAAACAATTTTTTTTAGAAAACAATTTTCTTAACAATGTACCTTATCTTTAACAGAATTATTAAATATAATGAAAAGGAAAGGTGAAAGTAAACAAACAGATCTATTAACCTCCTTTTTTGTTCATATATTAAAACAATCCTCAACAGCGGTTTACCCAATTTAAATTAAACCATTTAAATCACGTGAATAAAAAAAATATTTGGATCCATTTTTTCATGAGCGCTCATCATATATGATATATGGACATATGTACATTCAAACATATAACACAAAACACATCTGTGCACACATAATATAATACATGCAACACAAAACATAATATAAAGGCCTTATAACTTTTTACAGGTGAAATCTCCATTGCAATGTTTAAAAACTCTATAGTCAAAAAATAGAACTGATTAGCAAAACATTAACCTAGGTCTGTATGAACTCAAAAAACAAAATAAAACTTCATGATATGGGAAAGGGCAATAATAAAACAGATATTGAAAAAAGCATCCTGGTTCTGTCACAGATGTAAGAATAGCCAAATCATCTTCTTTTTGGTCTGTAGAAATCGCTTTAGTTAATCTTTCTGGAATCCAAATCGGCTGCTGTTCTCCCTGTGGAAACACACAAACAGACCCCCGACTCCAGACAATTACTGGGTCAGGACCTTTCCATTGTCCTGTTAGAATATCTTTCCAAAGTACCTTGGGCTTATGTACATTTTTTGGACACATATGCCTTTCCACAGCACTAAGTCCTGATGAATCTAAATTTAAAAAGTTTAGAGTAAAAAAGGTTATTTTAAGTTTATCTTTGGGGAATGTATACCCCTTCCCAATTCCATCTTTTTGCTTTAATAAGTACATTTTAATAGTTTGATGAGATCTTTCAACTATGCCTTGTCCCTGTGGATATGAGTAATGCCAAATGATGAGCAAAATTGTTTAAAAGAGGTAGAAGTATAACCAGGGGCATTATCTGTTTTTAACTATTTTGGAACGCCCACAGTGGCAAAATTTTGTAAGCAATGAGCTATAACATCTTTAGTTTTTTCTCCGGCATGAAGGGAGCCCATCAAAAATCCAGAAGAAGTATCAACTATTACATGCAAATATTTTAATTTTCAAAATTCTGGCAAGTGTGTGACGTCCATCTGCCAAATATGGTTAGGTATCAATCCTCTAGGATTGACACCAAGACTAACTTTTTTTTTCACGTGATTTAAATGGTTTAATTTAAATTGGGTAAACAGCTGTTGAGGATTGTTTTAATATGTGAACAAAAAAGGAGGTTAACAGATCTGTTTGTTTACTGTCACCTTTCCTTTTCATTATATTTAACAATTCTCTTCAAGATAATGTAAATTTTTAAGAAAATTGTTTTCTTTTAGTGCCTTCTGGAATGTTACATAATTTTTTTCTTTAGCCATTATTGCCAGAATTCCTATCTTCATCCCAGTGCCGGTGAAGACAAAGATAAAACCAATCTACAGCTTCTGCAATAGCCATCACTGAACTGCTTGCAGAACTTGCCTGGACTATGTATCACTTATATGTATTGTGAACTATCTGTTGGTGCAGCGACTTGTGGTAGTGTTGGGGTATGTTTGCTGATGATGTCATCAGTGGTACAATTTTTCCAAAAGGAGCCGTCAATTGGCTTGGTGTATCTTCCTCCCTTCTGCTTGTCATGATCATTCAGCTAAAATTTTGGGGCCAACAGAGGTGAGGCAAAGAACCTCACCCCCCCCCCGCTGGTACAAAGACCTATCCACAGGTGTGGCTGTATACTGGACTGGTAGTCAGTGACAGGTAAGATCCAATTGCAATGGTACCAACCTAAGACAGGAGGCTGACACCTTGAGGTCAGCTCGTCCTTAATGGGTAAGGACCATATGTACTATTGGACAACCTAAGGCAGGCATGGTCCCTAAGCCACATGCTTGTTGTTTAAACAGAGAGGGGGAGATGTTGAGAGCCACAGCCAAAGGGGCCCCAGCAAACTTTCAGACTGCCAGCTGATGATTAGTTCACAGCGGCCCCAGCAACTTCTAGCTGATTGGTTCCTCTGCTGTGATGCCCATTGAGCTGTTTCCCCGCCCTTTCAGACTGCCAGCTGATGATCTGATTCCTTTTTCTCATGGCTTTAAGTTTATCTCTTTATTCCTATGTTAGGCATTTTCATTATAATGTGTCTTGGTGTGGATCTGTTGTGATTTTGTACATTTGGTGTCCTGTAAGCCTCTTGAATTTGGTTTTCCAATTTATTTTTCATGTTTGGAAAATTTTCTGATAGTACTTCATTGAGTAGATTGTTCATTCCTTTGGTTTGGAACTCTATGCCTTCCTCTATCCCAATAATTCTTAAATTTGGTCTTTTTATGCTATCCCATATTTCTTGAATGTTCTGCTCATGGTTTCTTACCATTTTCATTGTGCAGTCTACATTATTTTTCAAGATTATATAGTTTGTCTTCATTGTCTGGGGTCCTGTCTTCCAAGTGGTGTAATGTGTTGGTGATGCTTTCAATTGAGCTTTTAATTTGGTTTATAATTTCTTTCATTTCAAGTATTTCTGTTTGGTTTTTCTTTAGAACCTCTATCTCCCTATTGAAGTAAACTTTTGCTTCCTGAATTTGTTTATGTAACTCTTTGACAAAATGACCTTTTGCTGCTTGCATTTGCTCTCTTATATCATCCTTTAATTCACAGAACATTTTAATTTTGTGCAGCCTGAACTCCTTCGCTATAATTTCATCTGTTGTTCTGGCCATGGATTTTAATAATGTGGTATCTTGATATGTTTGGGGTACTTTTTTCCCTTGTCTTTCCATGTTGCTCGAGTATCTTCCTTTCCAGTTCTGTGGATCTGAGGCATTCCCATGTTTACCCTATAGGCTTGTAATGCCCCTGTAGGGTTCCAATACCTCACCTTTGAGGGGAAGGATAATGTTAACAGATCCAAATATAAACAAAATACCACCTGGTTATCTGATGTTCTAAACTGGTAGTTGCCTCAACTAAAGATGGTTATGGAGGTCTAGCAGAATGCACTTCAATTTATAGTACACATATAGAGCATAAATTTTTATGTCTCTTATTGTATACAATGTAGAGTCACACCATTTGTGTCTTCATATGTGTACTTAGGATAATGATGTCCATCTCATTCCACCATCTTTCCTATCCCCCAAACTTCTCCCTCCACTCCCTCCCCTTTGCTCTATCTAGAGTTCCTCCATGCTTCCCATGCTCCCCCATCCATCCCCATTATGGATGAGCATCTACATATTAGAGAAAAATTCAGACGTTGGCTTACTTCCCTTAGCATAATATTCTCCAATTCCATCATTTACCTGCAAATGTCATGATTTTATTCTCTTTTAATGTGGAGTAATATTCCATTGTGTATATATACCACATTTTCTTTATCCATTCATCTACTGAAGGGCATATAGGTTGGTTCCACAATTTAGCTATTGTCAATTGTGCTGCTTTAAACATTGATGTGGCTGCTTCACTATAGTATGCTGTTTGGGGGTATAGACCAAGGAGTGAGATTGCTGTGTCAAATGGTGGTTCCATTCTAAGTTTTCCAAGGAATCTCCATACTGCTTTTCATATTGGCTGCACCAATTTTCAGTCCCACTGGCAATGTGTGAGTGTGCCTTTTTCCCCACATCCTTGACAACATATATTGTTGTTTGTATTCTTAATAGCTGCCATTCTGATTGGAGTGAGATGAAATCTTAGAGTAGTTTTGGTTTTAATTTCTCTAATTGCTTGAGATGTTGAACATTTTTTCATATATTTGTTGATTGATTCTATATCATTTTCTGAGCAGTGTCTGTTCAGTTCTTTGGACCATTTACTGATTGGGGTTTTGTTTTGGTGTTAATATTTTTGAGTTCTTTATATATCCTAGAGATTAGTGCTCTATCTGATGTGTGTGTGGTAAAAATTTGTTCCCAAAATGTAGGCTCTCTATTCACCTCACTGATTGTTTCTTTTGCTGAAAAGAAGCTTTTAAGCTTGAATCCATCCCATTTATTGATTCTTGATTTTATTTTTTGCACTACAGGAGTCTTATTAAGGAAGTTGGGACCTCATCCAGTATGATGCAGATTTGGGCCTACTTTTTCTTCTGTTAGGCACAGGATCTCTGATTTTATTCCTAGGTCCTTGATCCACTTTGAGTTGAGTTTTGTGCATGGTGAGATATTGGGGCTTAATTTCATTTGGCTGCATAAGGATTTCCAGTTTTCCCAGCACCATTTGTTGAAGAGGCTATCTTTTCTCCAATGTATGTTTTTTTGGCACCTTTGTCTAATATGAGATAATTGTATTTATGTGGGTTTCTCTGTGTCCTCTAATCTCTACCATTGGTCTACAAGTCTATTTTGTTAAGAATAATCCTTCCTATGAATTTTAACACAAAGTGTATTCAGAGTGATATTTAACTAACTGTCCTTTTGTCATTAATGTTTTCATTAAATCAAAAGAAAAAATGTGTACAGCAAGGTGATGATAAACATGAAGAATGCATTCTTTGCTAACTTTGCTTTGCATAGTTACTTCTCTTGTGACTTTTAGGGGCTTTTTCTTAGCAATTAGAATACCATCATAAATATTATTCCTTAGCACTTGCAGCATGGAGTGGTTGAAAGGAAACTGGCTTTTCCCCAGGTATATTCCAGCCTGAAGATAATTTGAGAAATAAAGCAACACTTTTTTAAAGGCATATATTGAATTATTGAATTATTATATACCTTTATTCTTGTTGAGTGTAGTCCTCATTTTAGAGCAATTTGTTATCTCATTTTATCCTAAAGGATACTAAAACGTGAATTATCCCAGCAATTGGTGCTTATGATTGTGTCAGAAGATTTAGTAAAAATTTGATTATACATATGAAGCGGGGAAAAACCAGTGGGATGAAGAAGGTGATTTGTTTGCTAATTTTGAACTAGTGAATTTTTAATGCAGGGGTAATTGAAGTGAACCCACCAAAACCCGAAACTAATGAGGATACTCAGACAATATTGGAGAATTTCAGCCGAACAGCATCTGGAGGTGCATTTGTGGTATCAAATGTTCCAGGCACTACAAATGCTCCCTTGCCTGACCTGTTCCCTCCAAGTCAAATCACAGACCTTGATGCCACACCTGAGGGGGAGCAGATCAATCTAACATGGACAGCGCCAGGAGATAATTTTGATGTCGGAACAGGTAAGCATAAAGTATCATGTGGTTTCAACTTAAGTTAAAGGTGCTCATTGCAAAAGCAAGGGTGTATGGGCAGGTTAGGAAAGAACAGTTTTTGACTGACAGCTCACTGAACTTTTAATTTTATAATCTAATATTTTTTAATCAATCAAACAGGAGATATTTTAACATGGTTAAAATAAAGATAGTAGCATTTGGCAGAGCTTAAAAGTCAGAATTCAGGTTTCTTTAAAAAGCAGTAATTTTTTTGTGAGTATATACTATGCACAAGTAAACAACATTTTTGAGAGTAAATGGAGCCCCGCCCTCCAGCTCCCCGGCCCGCTCCTCCTCCTCCCGCTCTGGATCGGTCCGGCTCCAGTGCCGGCTTCGGCACCTCCCGGCCGCCCGGGGCCGAGGCAATGTGAGGTTGTAAAAATCCATGTGGGACGGCACGGCCCCGGGGGGAGCATCGCAAAGGTCCATGTCGATGGATACTACTTGCCTTCTTCCCCCCCAGCTTTTGGCTAGTTTGAATGACATTGCTGTAAACATTGGTGTATAATAATCTGGCAGCGGAGATCCAGGCCAACTGATTCGCGTGGCCTGCCCTGCGGCTACAGAAGGCGTGGCGCCTCAGTGAAGCCATTAATTAGCAAGCAGGGAGGTTAGGGAAGGCCATTAGGTGGAATCCCACCAGCCAAGCCCACAGGGACCCTTGGGCCGAGCACGGGATCTCAGAAGGGGAAGGAAGCGGTACAGTCCCATCCCCCACAGCGGACACTCCACCGAGGCAGTCAGCGGCCACCATCCGGGAAAGCTGAAGTATACACCACCACTCTCCAACAGCTTGCAACATCAAAACAGCCAGCAGCAGGACCCCGGAGATCCAGGCCAACTGATTCGCGCGGCCTGCCCCGCAGCTACAGAAGGCGTGGCGCCTCAGAGAAGCCATTAATTAGCAAGCAGGGAGGTTAGGGACTGCCATTAGGTGGAATCCCGCCAGCTAAGCCCACCGCCCACGCCCGGAACAGGCCCAGCGTCCTGCCAGCATTGTGTCACGACACCCCAATTGGAATAGGGACAGAGCAGAGCCGCCTTCCACTCCCGGAACAGGCCCAGAGAGCCGCCAGCGTGGTAGACACGTCACCCCAATTGGAGTAGGGGCACAGCCGCTGCCCGCACCTGCAAGGGAGACTTTTCAAGTATACAAGAGCAACATAAATAAATAGGGGGTAAATTTCAAAAACACAACAGTTGCACCAAGCAGAAAGAAACGCGAGCAGTATGAAAAGACAAGGAAAGAAAGGACCACAAGCAATGCAGGTCAACTCAACTTTAGAAGAGGTAATAGCTGCAACAGATGGAATATAAGATAAAGAGTTCAGGATATATATGCTTCAGATGATCTGGAGTCTCAAGGAAGACATGAGACAGCAAAATCAGACAATGAAAGATCACATTGACAAACAAATCCAGGAAGTAAAAGATCAATTTCACAGGGAGATAGAGGTAATAAAAAACAAACAAATTGAAATTCTAGAAATGCAGGAAACAATAAACCAACTTAAAAACTCAATTGAGAATACTACCAGCAGAGTAGATCACTTAGAAGAGAGAACATCAGACAATGAAGACAAAGTATTTCAACTGGAAAAGAACATAGACAGCTCAGCAAGTCTGCTAAGAAACCATGAGCAGAACATCCAAGAATTATGGGACAATATCAAAAGACCAAATTTAAGAGTCATTGGGATACAGGAAGGCACAGAGCTCCATTCCAAAGGAATAAACAGTCTATTCAGTGAAATAATACGAGAAAACTTCCCAGAATTGAAGAATGAGACAGAATCCCAAATCCTAGAAGCCTACAGGACGCCGAATGTGCAAAATCATAAGAGATCCACACCTAGACACATTATAATGAAGATGTCCAACATACAGAATAAGGAGAGAATTTTAAAAGCTGCAAGAGAAAGAAAGCAGATTACATTTAGGGGTAAACCAATCAGGATAACAGCTGATCTATCAACGCAGACTCTGAAAGCTAGAAGATCCTGGAATAACATATTTCAAACACTGAAAGACAATGGGCTCCAACCAAGAATCGTGTATCCGGCGAAATTAAGCTTCAGGTTAGAAGATGAAATTAAAACCTTCCACAATAAACAAAAGTTAAAAGAATTCGCAGCTAGAAAACCATCTCTTCAAAAAATCCTTGGCAAAACATTACAGGAAGAGGAAAGGGAAAATAACATTGAAAACCAACAATGGGAGGTAGGACAGTAAAGGGGGGAAAGTAGTCAAAGAGGATAACAAATCAGGTTTAGTAACATCAATAAACAAATATGGATAGAAGAACAAACCATATCTCAATAATAACCCTAAATGTTAATGGCTTAAACTCACCAATTAAGAGACACAGGCTAGTAGAATGGATCAAAAAACAAGACCCAACAATATGCTGTCTACAGGAGACGCATTTGATAGGAAAAGATATACATAGACTGAAGGTGAAAGGGTGGGAAAAATCATATCACTCATATGGACCGCGGAAACAAGCAGGAGTGTCCATACTCATATCTAATAAAATAGATTTCAAGCCAAAGCTAATCAAAAGGGATATAGAAGGACACTTCATACTGCTCAAGGGAACCATACACCAACAAGACATAACAATCATAAATATATATGCCCCAAATAATGGTGCAGCTGTGTTCATCAAGCAAACTCTTCTCAAGTTCAAGAGTCTAATAGACCACCATACAATAATCATGGGAGACTTCAACACACCTCTCTCACCACTGGACAGATCTTCCAAACAAAAGTTAAATAAGGAAACTATAGAACTCAATAACACAATTAACAACCTAGACTTAATTGACATATATAGACTATACCACCCAACATCAAGTAGCTACACTTTTTTCTCAGCAGCACATGGAACCTTCTCAAAAATAGACCATATACTATGTCACAGGGCAACTCTTAGACAATACAAAGGGGTAGAGATAATACCATGCATCTTATCTGATCATAATGGAATGAAACTGAAAATCAATGATAAAAGAAGAAATGAAAAATCAAGCATCACCTGGAGAATGAACAATAGGTTGCTGAGTGATCAATGGGTTTTAGAAGACATCAAGGAGGAAATTAAAAAATTCCTAGAGTTAAATGAAAACACAGACACAACATATCGGAATCTATGGGACACATTGAAAGCAGTTCTAAGAGGAAAATTCATTGCTTGGAGTTCATTCCTCAAAAAAAGAAAAAACCAACAAATAAATGATCTCATACTTCATCTCAAAATCCTAGAAAAAGAAGAGCAAAACAACAGCAAAAGAAGCAGAAGGCAAGAAATAATTAAAATCAGAGCTGAAATTAATGAAATTAAAACAAAAGAAACAATTGAAAAAATTGACAAAACTAAAAGCTGGTTCTTTGAAAAAATAAATAAAATTGACAGACCCTTAGCCATGCTAACGAAGAGAAGAAGAGAGAGAACCCAAATTACTAGCATATGGGATGAAAAAGGCAATATCACAACAGACACTTCAGAAATACAGAAGATAATCAGAAATTACTTTGAATCCTTATACTCCAATAAAATAGAAGATAGTGAAGGCATAGATAAATTCCTTGAGTCCTATGATCTGCCCAGATTGAGCCAGGAGGATATAGAGAACCTAAACAGACCAATAACAATAGAGGAAATAGAAGAAACCATCAAAAGACTACCAACTAAGAAAAGCCCAGGACCGGATGGGTATACAGCAGAGTTTTACAAAACCTTTAAAGAGGAACTAACACCAATACTTTTCAAGCTATTTCAGGAAATAGAAAAAGAGGGAGAACTTCCAAATTCATTCTACGAGGCCAAAATCACCCTGATTCCGAAACCAGACAAAGACACATCAAAGAAGGAAAACTACAGACCAATATCTCTAATGAACCTTGACGCAAAAATCCTCAATAAAATTCTGGCAAATCGGATTCAAATACATATCAAAAAAATTATACATCATGATCAAGTAGGATTCATCCCTGGGATGCAAGGCTGGTTTAATATACGGAAATCAGGGGCTGGGGATGTGGCTCAAGTGGTGGCGCGCTCGCCTGGCATGCGTGCGGCCCGGGTTCGATCCTCAGCACCACATACCAACGAAGATGTTGTGTCCGCCGAGAACTGAAGAATAGGTATTGAAGATTCTCTCTCTCTCTCTCCTCTCTCACTCTCTCTTAAAAAAAAAATAATATACGGAAATCAATAAATGTTATTCACCACATCAATAGACTTAAAAATAAGAACCATATGATCATCTCAATAGATGCAGAAAAAGCATTCGACAAAGTACAGCATCCCTTTATGTTCAAAACGCTAGAAAAATTAGGGATAACAGGATCATACCTCAACATTGTAAAAGCAATCTATGATAAGCCACAGGCCAGCATCATTCTGAATGGAGAAAAATTGAAGGCATTCCCTCTAAGATCTGGTACAAGACAGGGATGCCCTCTCTCACCACTTCTGTTCAACATAGTCCTCGAAACACTGGCCAGAGCAATTAGACAGTCAAAAGAAATTAAAGGCATAAAAATAGGAAAAGAAGAACTTAAATTATCACTATTTGCAGATGATATGATTCTATACCTAGCAGACCCAAAAGGGTCTACAAAGAAGCTATTAGAGCTAATAAATGAATTCAGCAAAGTGGCAGGATATAAGATCAACAAGCATAAATCAAAGGCATTCCTGTATATCAGCGACAAATCCTCTGAAACGGAAATGAGGACAACTACTCCATTCACAATATCCCCCCAAAAAATAAAATACTTGGGAATCAACCTAACAAAAGAGGTGAAGGATTTATACAATGAAAATTACAGAACCCTAAAGAAAGACATAGAAGAAGACCTTAGAAGATGGAAAAACATACCCTGCTCATGGATAGGCAGAACTAACATCATCAACATGGCGATATTACCAAAAGTTCTCTATAAGTTCAATGCAATGCCAATCAAAATCCCAACAGCATATCTTGTAGAAGTAGATAAAAGAATCATGAAATTCATATGGAATAATAAAAGACCCAGAATAGCAAAAACAATACTAAGCAGGAAGTGTGAATCAGGCGGTATAGCGATACCAGACTTCAAACTATACTACAGAGCAATAGTAACAAAAACAGCATGGTACTGGTACCAAAACAGGCGGGTGGACCAATGGTACAGAATAGAGGACACAGTAACCAATCCACAAAACTACAACTATCTTATTTTTGATAAAGGGGCTAAAAGCATGCAATGGAGGAAGGATAGCATCTTCAACAAATGGTGCTGGGAAAACTGGAAATCCATTTGCACCAAAATGAATCTGAATCCCTATCTCTCGCCGTGCACAAAAGTTAACTCAAAATGGATCAAGGAGCTTGATATTAAATCAGAGACACGGCATCTGATAGAAGAAAAAGTTGGTTATGATCTACACGCTGTGGGATCGGGCTCCAAATTCCTCAATAGGACACCCATAGCGCTAGAGTTAACAACTAGAATCAACAAATGGGACTTACTCAAACTAAAAAGTTTTTTCTCAGCAAAAGAAACAATAAGAGAGATAAACAGGGAGCCTACATCCTGGGAACAAATCTTTACTCCACACACTTCAGATAGAGCCCTAATAACCAGAATATACAAAGAACTCAAAAAATTAGACAATAAGATAACAAATAACCCAATCAATAAATGGGCCAAGGACCTGAACAGACACTTCTCAGAGGAGGACATACAATCAATCAACAAGTACATGAAAAAATGCTCACCATCGCTAGCAGTCAGAGAAATGCAAATCAAAACTACCCTAAGATACCATCTCACTCCAGTAAGACTGGTAGCCATTAGGAAGTCAGACAACAATAAGTGCTGGCGAGGATGTGGGGAAAAGGGCACTCTTGTTCATTGCTGGTGGGACTGCAAATTGGTGCAGCCAATTTGGAAAGCAGTATGGAGATTTCTCGGAAAGCTGGGAATGGAACCACCATTTGACCCAGCTATTCCCCTTCTCGGTCTATTCCCTAAAGCCCTAACAAGAGCATGCTACAGGGACACTGCTACATTGATGTTCATAGCAGCTCAATTCACAATAGCAAGACTGTGGAACCAGCCTAGATGCCCTTCAATAGATGAATGGATAAAAAAAATGTGGCATTTATACACTATGGAGTATTACTCTGCATTAAAAAATGACAAAATCATAGAATTTGGAGGGAAATGGATGGCATTAGAGCAGATTATGCTAAGTGAAGCTAGTCAATCTTTAAAAAACAAATACCAAATGACTCCTTTGATATAAGGGTTGTAAACAAGGACAGGGTAGGGACGAAGAGCTTGAGAAGAATATTTACAGTAAACAGGGATGAGAGGTGGGAGGGAAAGGGAGTGAGAAGGGAAATTGCATGGAAATGGAAGGCGATCCTCAGGGTTATACAAAATGTCATATAAGAGGAAAGGAGGGGTAAGACAAGAGAATACAAATGGAAGAAATGATTTACAGTAGAAGGGGTAGAGAGAGAAAAGGGGAGGGGAGGGGAGGGGAGGGGAGGGGAGGGGAGGGGGGATAGTAGACAATAGGACAGACAGCAGAATACATCAGACACTAGAAAGGCATTATGTCAATCAATGGAAGGGTAACTGATGTGATACAGCAATTTGTATACGGGGTAAAAGCGGGAGTTCATAATCCAGTTGAATCAAACCGTGTAATATGATGTATTAAGAACTATGTAATGTTATGAACGACCAATAAAAAAAAAATAATAATCTGCAAAAAAAAAAGAGAGTAAATGGAAAAATATTTATATGTATCTGTGCTACAGCTACTAAACTGCCTTTAACTCTTTCCTTAGTCCGAGAGTATATCATAAGAATAAGTGGAAGTATCATTGATCTAAGAGACAATTTTGATGATGCACTTCAAGTGAACACTACCGACCTATCACCAAAAGAGGCGAACTCCAAGGAAACCTTTGCATTTAAACCAGGAAACATCTCAGAAGAAAACATAACCCACATATTCATTGCCATTCAAAGTGTAGACAAAAGCAATTTGACATCAAAAATATCCAATATTGCACAAGTGGCTTTGTTTATCCCTCAAGTAGATCCTGTTCCTGATGAAGGCCAACCAAATTCTAATCCTGGTGAAAGTCATCCTAATCATAATTCTGGAGTTAATATTTCTACAGTGGTGCTATCAGTGGGGGGGTGTGTTGTGGTTGTTAGTATTATTTTAAGTATCACTATTTGTATCTTAAAGAAGAGAAACTCTTCAAGAAGACCTACAACAGAGTTTTAAAAAAACAAAAACATATAAGTAAAGTATATTTCTGAAATTCTAAATTCAGCCTGTATGAATTTACACTTATAAAAGATAAGTTTAAGAGGTCTAAAAAGAATACTATGATTAAATATAAACATGCATGAATTTGTGAAAAACTGCCAATACTTCAGTTAATAGTTTTATTCACTATTTTGACTTTTCATATGTAGTGATAAAGACATTTTTCTTATTGATGCCCCAGCTGTGTATTATTTTTCTGATGCAAAACGTTCAGAAATAATATTTTCAAATTTCATGACAAAGTTAAAATTGTCAATTTAAGTAGTTTTTTAAAAATTACAAAAAATCAAATAAATGATAATTGTGGAAATTCACTGGTTTTGGTGCCATTGGTATAAATTGATGGCATTATACCTAAAAGCTCCACTATAGCACTGAAATGTCTATAATCATATTTGTTGCAATTCATGAAATATGGAAGGTAGCAGTTAAAAAAAATCAGATACCACCTGTCAAACAATAGTTTTTTTCTGATTTCAGTTCAATATAAACATACGCGTATTTTTCCTTAAAAAGCCATACCTACCCATGTACTGTTACTTTCATCATAGGAATTATTGAAGCTACTGTGTATTGACTGTTTTCAGAGAAAAAACCTAAAATATGTAAAAAATAATTTCATTCATAACTCAGAGTCACAAGGTCCCAAAAACAACTGTAGGGGAAGAAAACTTTACTAAGGGCTCATGGTTTCAGAGGTCTCCGTCCATGACAGCAGGCTCCATTCTCTGTGGCTCAAAATGAGGCAGAACATCATGGTAGAGTGTGTGGCAGAGGGAAGTGACTCACATGGGTCAGGAAGTAGAGAGAGAGGTCTCCACTTGCCAGATACAAATATATACCCCAAAGCCATACCCCCCAATTCTCACCACCTCCAGCTTCACCCTACCATTTCAGTTTCCACTCAGATAATCCCTATCCGGGGATTAATTCACTGATTTGTTAAGACTCTCACAACCCAATTATTTCTCCTCTGAACCTTCTTGCATTCTCTCACTTTTGAATATTTTGGGGACCTCACATCCGAACCATAACAAGAATTGTGTTGTTGAGGAAGAACAAATATTGCAGTCTTACTCCTTCTTGCAGGTTAGCACCTGTTCAACTACTGCTAATAGGTAGAGAGATATAGGTCAATGTGGAGAACATAGAAAAGGCCTGTTACACTTTGGAATTTTACAAAGAGGGGAATGAAGGCCTGAGATTCTGGGTTAGCAATAGTGATACTACTGAATCAGACTTTCTCAGTATCCTTCCCACCCAGCCACCCCATACCTCTGAAGGCAAAGCTTATTGGCATGGTTGTTTCCCTTTGTGATGCTACTGTATAATAACTAGGCACAGGCAGATCCCTATATTGGGCTATTCCCACCAAGATCTAGCTCTGAATTAGTTCTATTACCAGATTTCTATAAGTAACTAGTTGTTAACTAGTTAGAATTAGATAACCAAATGATTGTTATTATTATAGTCAGGACAGGTAAATAACTTGTTTCCCAGTAGGAAATGGAAACAAGAGGCCTCTGTTTAAAAAATTATTGAGAATTTCAAAACAACAGCAAAATTTCAAGCAATTTCAAAAACAGTGAAACCAAGTTCAAAGTCCTGCTGAGCACAAAGCTCTGAACAACTGCACAGACCCCATATCCACAAAGCCAGCCCTACCTATGCTGCAGGAAAAACTAGCAACAGCCCCAGTTGTGTAGGGACTCTGTAGGGTCCAATAAAACCACAAAGTACCCTCCATGGTCTCATAGTAGGTCTCGTTAATCAAGAAAAAGTATCAGATTTGGGTACAGACACGTAGACCCATCACCTCTGATTAGGAATCTAGAAACAGAAAGTAAATCTAAGTTTCCAAGTAAAGAAGAGAGTCAGCCCTATGTGGGAAGGAACAGCTCCTGTACCAACCTCAGAGAATTAGCTCTCTGAAGGGTTCCTGAACAGAAAAAAACCTGTCACAGCAGCCATCCAAGTGGATGATGCCCTGGAGTTAGCCAGTCACAGTGTCACAAGTTAAATACCCGCCCTCAGAGATTTACACAAGCCTCTAGATGTTTTTCCATTTGTAATCACTAGACTTCAAGAATAACCAGCAAACAAACCTTTCATTTAATCCCAGTCAACCAACATAATCATGGAGAAAATATAATTATTGTTTTAAGCTACTAAATTTTGGCATAATTTAGTCCATAGCACTAGATTAGCATAACAGCCAATTCCTGTTAGTAGTCCAGATTCCATTAGGGAAACAGAACCACTATGAATACTACAGAGCATAGAACTTCTCACCAGTTCTACCCAGAATCACAGTTTCTGCCAGATGCAGTTTCAATACATCTAAGTTGCCTGAGCAAAGCCTGAACAATCACAGAAATATGCAATCATGCCACATGGTGGAATCACAAGGAATTTCCTCATGTGGTAGTGAGTGGTCCTTGTCCTCAGCCTAGTAATTTTAATAGGCAGAAAGCTGGAAGCTATGAGCTCTTGTGACATGGTGACCCTCACTCCACACTGGTGGCACTGATTAAGACTTCTAGCCCAATCCCCTGTTGTACTGCAGAGTCATGTGTCATTGTCTGTGTATTCACTTTAATCTCAATCTTGTAAATCTTCTATAATGCTTGTTTGTTGGTTCAGTAAGGAGCCTAAGGAAAAACAATTTCAGATGAATTGAAGTTGCCATTTTCATAAACTAATAGATGTATTTTGAGATTGAATAGGGAGGAAGAGCTGTCCCTTGACTTATCCCCACACCAAACAACAACAACAAAAGGCTAGGAAAGACTTCTGAAGACAACTGTGATTTTCCAAGACTGTGGGGTCATAGGCAGAACAGGAAGCAAGCACAAAAGAGCAAGTGACTGTTTCGATTAATGCTGAGAAATGGACAGTGAATTTAGCAACACAAAGTGATCAGTGAACTTAATAAATGCAATTCTCACAAAGAAATAATAAAGAGAGTGAACAAAGATTCTTTCAGAATCTTGACTGTGAAGTACAGTATAGAGAAGTGGAAATTAGAAGAATTAGTATGTTTGAAGCCAAGAGAGGCTTTATTTGTAGAGTAATTGTTAAATTCTATTATAAGTATTATAGAACTATTTTATATTTTAAACCTTGTACATATGAAATGGAAAAAAGTTTTTAAAATTTTAAAAGAACACTTTGGATTCAGACTTACAGTATTGTAATCTGCAATCTGGGACAATTGAGCCTACCTCCAAGTATTTTGTGGATTCCATTAAATAATGGCAGGTTTTGGGTCCTGTTCCTATATGTACTTAGTGCTGAATTCATGGCAGCTCTCATGTTTAGAACTTGTTAACTCTGAAGCTCAAGGATCTTAGCATTTAGGACTATCTGCCCATCTTAGCCCAACTGACATATTGAATCCTACTATTTACCAGACGTCATCACTTAGTGCTGAAGTAGAAAGGTGAATGAAAATAGAGCCTCAGAATGGAAGGAAAAAAATTAAAAGCCATGTACCTAAAAGGCTAATATTAAAATATGTCAGAAGCCAAAACCTTCCCAGAGCAAAGTAATAATAATAAAAATGATGATTCTAAACATTCTCCACTAACAGTTGTTCCTTTTTAATTAATGAGTGTTTCATCCTTCCAAGTATTTAGACAAAAATCTAGATTTACTTTCCTTCCAAATTCCCCAATCCCACACCCATCTATACCATCAGGAAATATTGTACATGATACCCTCAGACTATGTTCAGAATTACACACATTAACTATCTCTTCCACAATATCTCTGTCCTTGTCACCATAACTGCTCACCTGCCACAGCTTCCTACTTGGGTCCTTCTATACCTCTGTGATACATCAGAATTTACACAGGATGGGTGACAAGTGCCAATCCTCCACCATTTACACCACACCACAGTCAGAGCTATCTCAGAACACTTAGGAGAATGCACAACTCCTCTGCTCAAACTTTCCTGTGGATTCACATCTCAGAATAGTTACCAAAGTCTTTCCAGTGGTCTGGGCTCTGTTTTGCCTCCAGTTTCAGCTAGTCACACTCTTCCTCCTATTCATCCACAATTTTTCCTTGGTCATTACAAGCATGCTGTCACCTCCATGCTGTGCACAATTTACAGATTGTTAGTGGGCTCTTCCCTCACTCATCTTGGTTTCTGAGATTTAAAGTGGGCAAGGGATCTGATTAGGCATTTCTCAAAGAAAAACATTGGGATAGTGGAAGATGGCAGAGTAGATAGTAACAATGGTTCTCGTAGCTCCAAGGACAGGGGATTCAAACATCCACAACACTGCTTCTCTGGGTGGTAAGTGAAAGAGATTTCACTAAAACTCAATAGCCGACAGCCAGAGTGCCTTAGAGACATAAATTTGGGGATCATTAAACAAGGAAAAAGTGACAAAAGTAGGAATGAAAAGATTTGGAGTTAATTTAGGGCATTTTGAAATTCAGACTCTATTGGACATCCAAGTAGAGGATGCAGGAAACTGAATTTATGGTTAAAATTTGTGTGTAGGTAAAAATTTTAAAGTCCTCAATGTAAAGGATACAAGTCCACTAGCTGAGTGCAAACAGAAGAGAAAGACCAGGATCTTAAATGAAAGACTCTAATTTTCTAAACTTACTCTCAACCATAAAATACAAGATAATACAGAGATTGGGCTTACAGTAATGTGAATTGTTTCTCTGTACCTGACTTCTACATGTACTCATTTCTTGTATTCAATTTCCGGATGACATAAAAGATGATATATGATATATAATAGATGCTCACTTTTGAAGTCTTCTTTAGTGATTCCAAAGCTACTATTTATTGCTCATTCCCTATAAAATTTCTTGCAGCATAGAGGTGTTTGTTTATTGGTACCTTATGGATTCTAGAAAAGATAAATATTCCTTTAACTTGAAAATATGGGTTCAAAGAGCAGATAGCACAACCAAATTTTAACGATCAATTCTTAGTATACAAAGCTAAGCATTCAATTTTAAACATTTCTGAACTAAGAAATTAGTATTTGCTAAAATGCTTTGATGAGGTAAAAAGTTTCTTAACATGGTCCTCTTTTGAAAACTAAAAGGTAAATTAAATTCCTAGTAGACATCTGTAGATTTCACATTGGTTCTTGACATTTTCTTAGCTCTTTACAAATTTTTTATTTTTATATCATCAGATAACTTAGTAAAATACTATCATCCACATTACACAGAAAAAGAAAACTGGGGTTCTGAAAAGATAGATGATCTTTCTCAGGTTACACTAAATACAATCAGAACTGAGATCTTTCTCATGAGCTGTGAAGACTGATGGACCTTGTTTTGAGTTCTAACTTGAATAAGATGGCAAAAACCCGAACCAAAATATTCTTTCCTAAAAACTTATGAACCAAAGTGGTTTTAAACCTATTTTTAGAGATACCTGAGATGTTCAATTTTTAAGTTTACTTTTTCTATGTTTTAATATTTATTCTTGGTTTGAGAGTAATTACTTCTGCAAACACTGAAACTGTCATCTTCTTCATCCAACTAGGTTATTATAGGAACTCTGAGAAATAATTTAGAAGAAATATTATGGGTATCCTGCTTCCAAATCTTAGGGAACAATTATTAGCTATTCCAAGATATCCCAGGGGGTGGCAGTCATCTAAGGGTCTCTGGCACCCCTCCTCACCACTATCCAAGACAGCCCACTTGGACCATTGAGACTCCAACATAAATGCAATCCCTTGGAGCTGTACAACGTCTTACCCACACAATCACACACAGCAACCCTGTTCAATACACAACTCTATTTGAACCATCAAATACACTTCCTTCTTGTGACTATTTCTCTGTAAAATTTCCTCCAAAAAACATTCCAAAGCTTTCTAGAATAGTTTGTTTTAAACGCTGCAACCATTTCCTTGTAAAACTTCCTGATGCAACTTAAAACCAGTGCTACAGTTTTGGATGAAATAAAGAACACCTGCTTCAGATTAAAGTATCCTGTCCTGTACCATAAAAATGCTTTAATAGGCTCTTATCTCTCTATGGACTATACCACCAATCTGCCTCATGTTGGTAGTTTTTAGAGGTTAAGCAATTCATTATACATTTGTTGTCATGCTTATTTAGACAAAAATTACTGTTATTTACTGACATTTAAATTTTTATTACATCTTATTGATCCTTTTTAGAGTTATTTTGTTGCTTGCTGGAGATTTTCCTCCAAGAGAGCTATTTTGGAGTGGTGCAGGGACTGGGGATTAAACCCAGAGCCTCAGGCATACTGAGCACACACTCTACCACCTGGCTGCAATCCAGGTCCCAAAGTACATTTAGCATGTGTGTTTGGTCATATGAGGCCTAAAATATCTGACTTATTTTTATTTCACCCTAATAATTAAGTGATAATTAAAGATGCTATATTTCACTGTTTCTTCTTTCAACACTTCAAAAGTATTATTTCATTGCCTCTTGCAGCAAGGGTTGCTGCTAAGAAATCCAGGCTGGACATTAAAATTGGTCATCATCAGCATATAGAAATAATGGAAGCATGGTCCAGAGTGAGATAAGCAACTGGAATAGAGAGGGAGGCAAGAAGGAAGCCAAGAATCAACTCTTGAGAAGACCTGACCTTTAAGGAGGTGGTCAAGAGGAGGACAAAAAACCAAGACAGGACACATTTTTAAAAAAATAAGAAATTATCAACAACATCAGGTATTACAAGGAGGTCAAGTAAGATAAGTATACTAAATTATTCATTGCTTGAAACAATATATCCAGGTCATTGCTGGTAGCAGGCCTTCCCTGGCCCCGGGGCCCAGCCCCCAATTCCTTGTTCTGCATGTCAAAGTGGCCAGCTCACAAGGCCATGACGCAGACTTGCGGTTCTCCTGTTTATCCGCCTGAGACATATGTGCTCCACGGGAATGTCTTGACCTTTAGCTAACAATGGCAGATGTCACAACCGAATTTCTCCCCTCTCCCTCCTTCTTTTGGGTAACTTTCCACTTCTGCTGCTGGGGGTATAAAAGGAGATGATGTGAGTAATAAAGTGCTGACTCTGGAGACTCCTGGATGAAGAACCTTGGTGTCCTGTGATTTTTTTTATTTTATTTTATTTTATTTTTTAACCTTGACGTCTCTCGCCGGACTCAGTTCCCGTTAGCCGGACGCGGCAGGTCATTGGGTTTTTCCTTTAAAGATGAGAAAAATCTGTATTATTTTCAAATGCTGATAAGAGGAGTAGGAAGCCAGGAGAGAAGAAGCTACAAAAAAAATTAAATTAAAATTTAAAAAAAAGAGAGAACAGTGCATCTTCTAAATACTAGAAGACAATGTTGGAGAACACAAATAGAGAGAGATTAACTGTTAAAAATGTAATATGTGGTGTTCCTGAGGCTTGAGAATAGAAACAGTCCAAATAAAGACACATTTGTAGACGCGAAGACAAGCATTTGATGAAATTCACATCTAGGCGTTTCTATTTTCCTTGTGAAACATCAAGAATCAATTTTGCTGATAGGTAAGAAATGAGGTGAGTTGATAGCATGAGTAGCACTGTAACTTTAATAATACCAGTAAACAGGATCAGTAGCAATGGGCATCCCTTCAGATTAGACCAACGTATGGAAACGTTTGCCTAGAACATAAATGGATTTCATGTATTCCCAGGAACTACAAACCAGACTAGACTAAGAGAAGAAACGGTGCTTCAATTACCCTTGAAAGTTATTTAACAGAAATGTAATGCTTCAAATGCAGGTTTAAGAACCAATTACATTTTCCTTTTAACGTTATGAGAAAAGTTATTAGATGAGGCACTGTTTTTTTTCTCAGAAAAATTTTGGTTTCAACTCTGATTTTCATAATTCTAAGTCCTATAATTAAGGCAAAAAGCAGCTAATAAAGTTTAAAAAGTTAAAGAATAATGAGAAGCAAAATGTTAGTCCTTCTATTTTCTATGCTACTGCAACAAAGTACCAAAAACTGCATGGAAAAAAATTATATTCTCAGTTTTGGAGACTAGCATTCAAGATTAAGGTGTCTGCAGGATGGTCCCTTCTGGGTGCCATGAAGGAGAATCTATTCTACACCCATCTAGTGGTTCTCTGGCACTGGTTGACTTGTAGACACATCATCCAATCTCTCATTTTTATATACTTCTGGTGTTCCCCCTGTTTGAGGACCTATGTCTAATTTCCCCCTTTGTATAAAGACACCAGTCACATTGGAATAGGGAGCCACCCTAGGCCAGTATGATTTCATCTTAACTAGTTACATTTGCAATGGCCCTTTCCCAAGTAAGGCAATATTCTGAGTGACTAAGAGTTGGACTACAGCCTGTGAATTTGGGGAAAACATGATTCAACCCAGACAGTACATTTTCAAACTTGCAAAGAGGTTTCCAAAGACCTTTTTCAAACAGTTCCTTTCAAAATTTTTCAGATTGTGAAAAGTCACCTATGGGATTTAAAACTTTCAATCTATGATGATTATCTTTGTTTTTGTTTCTATTTTTCCTCTGATAATAGGAAGAAGGCAAAGGTAGAAAGGAGGAAGCTAAGTATATGAACAACCTAGAAGAAGGGTGCTGGCAGCCTAAAAGAAATAGGTGTGAGTAGAATTCCAGTCTCTCCAAGAAGTCTAGCTGCAATTTAAGAATCAAAAAAAATTTTTTTTGTTTGGGGGTCAAAATTATCAGTTAACCAATAATTGATAAAAATTAGTGAATGTGATCCTGATAAAAATTAACAGAACTTAAGAACTGAAAAAGAATTTAAGGATAATCTATTCTAATACCCTCTTTTGCTACACTCACAAGCACACACACATTTATTTACATGCTTATTTATTTTGTAAGTGGATATGTGTGTAAGTATATAAGTGTATACATGGATAGATAGAGAAATAGAGAGATTATAGATAGACAAATAGATAAACAAGTCTCTTCTACCTACATGTCCCTTTGATGACTCAAACTCAGCTCATTCAAAACTGAATCAATAAATATGGTTCTTCCTCCCTCTTCCTAATCTGGTCTTCTTACTTTCTTCCTTGAATGGGTAGCACTAGGGTGTCCCAACATTCTACCTCCCTAGGCAAACTATAAAGCTGAGAGTCCTCTCATGGCTTTCTTCACCCTCAGTCACAAAGTTCTAGAGAATATGTACTGTAATGACCTACAAAATTCATAGCTCTCCTTTCTATCCCCATCAACACCCCTTAGTTTGGGTGTTATGTTCTTTTGTCTGGATTAGAGCAAACCCTTCCCTCTGTTTGCTCTCTAGTCAGCACCATCAGAAGCTGGTCCCCTCAGCCCCTGCCCAGTGCATCCTCTATCTCCTGGCAGAGTCACATCTATCATACACTCTAATCAGGTTGCAACATTTATTAAAAGATTTCCAACTCTTTATGAAGTCAATGACACAGTTTTCTCCATAGTTGACTCCATAGTCTAATCCTCACAGGATGGCATTTCAGGTTGTTCATATAAGATCCCAAAGACTAGAATAGTAGTCACTGCAATCCAAGCACCTGACACAGTGTCAGGAAGGCAATTACTAAACTAAATATCTCACAATAAACTTATCTATTATTCTGGTCACATCTTGGACCATTCCTCACCTCATTCATTACAACCTGAAAATACTACACGAATGATTGCTCCTCAGATAGTCCATGCTTCTTCACCTCCATGGCTATCACACTGCTCTGTCAGGAATGACTGCTCCCTCCCTCTCACTGTTTCATGGCAAATTTATTTATCTATCACGTTCCTGTTGAGGTATTACTTCTTCTAACCACCTACCCACTTGGCCCCCAAACTCTTCTTTCTTTAATAGTTCTGAACCTCATTTTCCTCAACTGTAAAGTAATAACATTTCTTTATATGTGTCATATCATCTCCTGATCATTGAGGATTCAGTAGAGGGGGAAAAAAGAAGACAAAATCGTTACCTTATATCCTTCTACTACTATTGCCTTGTAAATGGCCAAAGCTGATCCTTGCTAGATTTAATAAACATTTACTAGATCCAAGCACTGTTTTCATATTTTTATGATATGAACTCATTTAATTCTCACAACAAGTCTATGAGAATGGAATCATTATTACCTGAATTTTATAAACGAGAAAAGTGAAGCACAAACATATCTATCAACTTGCTTAGGATCATAGTACCAGTGAAAGTAATTAAGCCAGGATAGAACATGCATTCTCAACTACAGTGATATATATATATATATATATATTTCTGCTATGTGTTAGTCAGATTTCTATTGCTGTGACAAATGCCTAAGGTAAATCAACTTAAAAGGAGGAAAGGTTTATTTGGGTTCTCAGTTTCAGAGATTTCAGTCCATGGCTGGTTGGCTACATTGTTTGGAGGCCTGTGGCAAGACGAATATCCTGGCAGAGGGTATGTGGTGGAGAAAAGCCGTTTACCTCACAGTGGCCATAAAATAAAGGGAGAAAGAGGAAGGGACTGGATTCCCAATATTCCATTCAAGGGCACAACCCCAACAACCTCCTTTCACTAGGCCTTACCTCTTAAAGGTTCCACCACCACCCAACAGAGCCACAGTCTGGTGACCAAGCCTTTAGCACATGTGCCTTTGGTGAATATTTAAGATCCATACCCCAAAGTGTTATGTGTTGCATTGCACCAAACTGCGATCATTTATCTTTGTGTCCATATTCCACGTTAATTTGGGGTCACACAAAAATCGAAGACTATATTTAATTTGTTTTTATATCCCTAAGGCCTACTAAAATGTCTGCTTGTTGACAGTAGGGCTCAACAAATACTTGTTGAATCATTGGCACACGGGTTCAAATACCAAATACAAACCTACCTAACAAATACCAAGTCACCTGGTAGAGGAAAGAACACTGCGATAAGTATTGAGCCCATTAACAAAAGCAAGTCAGATAATATAAAAATGCTAAAAATTCATCCCTTCAAACCTCTGATTGTTTTCATTATGCTAAGAAATAAAATTTACCTTTTTAACCATTTTTAAATGCACAGTTCAGTGACATTAGGTACATTCATGCTGTTGTACAAGCATCAACCCTATCCATCTCCAAGTCTTTTTCACCTTCCCAAAACTTAAACTCCTTACCCAATACTCCCTGATCCCCCTTCTCTCCAGCCCCTGGCAACCATTACTTTATTTTCTGTCTCTATGAATCTTCCTAGTCTGAGTACCCCATTTGAGTGGATTCAAAATTTGTTCTTTTGTGCCTGGCTCATTTTGCTTAACATAATGTTGTCAGGGTTCATCCATATTATAGCGCATGTCAAAATTTTTCTTCCTTTTTAAGGATATATATATATCATATTTTGCTCATTTATTTGATCTACATCAGTGACACTTGAGTTGCTATTGTGAATAGTGGTGTTATATGATCCTGTGTGTACAGATATTAGTTCATATTCCTGCTTTCAATTCTTTTGGTTCATACCCAGAAGTGAAATTGCTGGATCATAGGGTTATTCTGTTTGATTCTGTGAGGAATCACCACACCATATTCCACATGGCTGCACCATTTTACATTCCTTACCAGCAATGCACAAGAGTTCCGATTTCAACTCACACTTGGCATTACTTATTTTATGTTTTTGTTCTGTTTTGTTTGTTTTTATGATAGCTGTTCTAATCGGTGTGAAGCAGTGTCTCATCATGAAATTTCTAATTTTATTTTTTGGGCAACTCTAAATCCTCTCCAAATCTCATATTTCTCTTGAGTCCTGAACTGAAAGAAAATCTCTTTGAAGTCATGTGCGTGAAGGACACTTTCCACAGAATATTGTTCTTCTCACACACATTTTTTGGAGGTGCTGAAAAATTTGATATTTTTTTAATACATAAACAACAAGTTTTTTCCTCTACTGTTAATCCTAAATAGTGTTTTTTCTCTTGATTGTGTAGTTTGTTTAACAGCCATTAAACTTCATTCTGTTTTTACTAGCTTTCCAACTCTGTAGTCATTCAAAATTACTACACACAAGAGCCACAGCATGTTAATGGTGATCCCCACTATTTATCAACTGCACTTTAAAAATCTAGGAGTAAATTTTAAAATACTTTTAATGTTGTCACTATTTGTTAGGCTCTCTTCCTTAGAGATATATTTCCTTAAGTAAGTATTCTAATGAAATTTACTTTTTAAAAGAAACAGAGCAAGTATTTTATTGATTCATGTTACAAAAGCAATTTTCCTAAAAGAAATTTAAATTGATTTATTATTTGACAGTCTTCTCAACAAAATCTCTCAAAGTATATAAGAACAGGCTGTATTTATATATTCTTATCCAGAGGAAGAACCCATTGTGTAAACAATATATTTCACTAAACAAGGACTCAATAATGATTCTGGATTTTTATTACTTTAATATACACATATGTAGAAAAAAAGAAAAACAAGCAATCCAGCCAATAACTAATTGGAGAAGTATTTCACTGAAAGAAGGGCCTCTCCTCTTGGTCATCAGATGGCAAGGATCAGCCAGAAACAAGAGAAGTATCTGAGCAGTTTGTACAAGAATACTATGAAACACATAATAAGACATGAATACACAAGCTTACTCTGTACCAAACCCCAAGGCCACGCCAACAAAGGAAATGCAAAGATGTGAATGACTGGCAAAGAAAGTATGGCAAGCATGAAGGATTATGTGAGTGTAAAGTCTGTCACCCATAGCCTATTGAATGTCATCAGGAAGTCAATGGTAATAATGCATTTGTACCCAAGTCAACCAAAGTCAGTATGTGCCAGTTATTGTCAATAATGGCAAACACTGTTTTTTCTCAAAATTCAATGTGCATAAGAATCACCTGGGAATCTTGTTAAAAATGCAGATTTTGATTCAGTAGGTCTGGGGTAATTGCTGAGACTCTGCATTTCTAACAAACTGTCAGGTGATGCTAAGGCATCTGGCCCATAGGCCGTCCTTTTAATAGCATGATGTACAGATTTACATTAAACAGGGATGAGAGGTGGGAGGGAAAGGGAGTGAGAAGGGAAATCGCATGAAATGGAAGGCGATCCTCAGGGTTATACAAAATGACATATAAGAGGAAAGGAGGGGTAAGACAAGATAATACAAATCGAAGAAATGATTTACAGTAGAAGGGGTAGAGAGAGAAAAGGGGAGGGGAGGGGAGGGGAGGGGGGACAGTAGAGAATAGGACAGACAGCAGAATACATCAGACACTAGAAAGGCAATATGTCAATCAATGGAAGGGTAATTGATGTGATTCAGCAATCTGTATACGGGGTAAAAGTGGGAGTTCATAACCCACTTGAATCAAACCATGTAATATGATGTATTAAGAACTATGTAATGTTTTGAACAACCAATAATAAAAAAAGGAGCAATTAAATAAATAAGGCACAAAAAATTTTAAAAAAAAGAAGGTCTAGCCAATTATATCCAAGTTGACATCTTATGGAGATTTGGTCAAACTCTTGCTTTTCTAATGAAAGAACAGACATTGTTGGGGCCACCACATTCCTGTGGAATAGCTTAGATATGGGGCCTGTGGCTGCAGCAGCCATCTTTTGATTGTGAGTAAAAGCCACCAATCCAAGGTTGGTGGAGAAGAAATTTGAAAAGAAACTGTGTCTTTAGTGCAATCATTTTGCCACTGCACCAGCCCTGAAGTGCTGTGTATGGATAATATACCAATATTTGAGTAAGTCACTATGAATTAGATTTTATAACAGAAAACACTCCTAATGCATACAAATAGGCCTTGGTACTAATGTGTAAAATATAGACAAAAAAGCTAGCAAAATGGGGAGAAAGAAGAAGAGTAAAGGACCTGGGTAATCCAAACCCAGATAAGCTTCTTCAGGTAAATAAGGACCTGATAGAGAACTGTGATCCCTAACTTTAAAAAAAAATTTAGAAAAAACAGTTTGGGTTCACAGCAAAATTGAGAGGAATGTCTACACATTTCTTATATACCCACTGCCTCAACACATGTACGGCCTCCCCATAAACAACATCCCTCACCAGCGTGGTATATTTGCTCCAATTGGTGATCTTGCATTGACACATTATCACTACCGGAAGACCACAGTTTACGTTAGGACTCACTCTTGATTTTGTACATTCTATGGGTTTTAACAAACATATAATGCCAGGTGTCTACCACTATGGTACCATACACAGTATTTTCACAGCCTAAAAATCCTCTGTGCTCTGACTATTCATCTCTTTCCTGAATAACCCCTGAAAATCTATGTAATATGTAATATCTATGTAATATGTGATAAATGTAATATGTAATTTATGTAATATCACCATAATTTTACCTCTTCCAGAATGTCAACGACTGGAATTATACAATGATTGGAATTACACCTAGTGATACAGTATGTATGCCTTTGTCCTATAGTCCTTGGATATTCTGTTCTTTTTTTTTTTTTTTTGTCTTTCTCTTATTTGTTTTCTTGTCTTTTTCTCTTTAAATTTCAGTTTTGAAAATTTGGAGATTTGTATTGATAATAGCCTTAAACTCTGAGATTCCTTCCTCAGCTATGTCCAATCTACTAATAAACTCACCAAAGGCATTCTATATTTTGGTTATAGTATTTTTGACCTCAAACATAATTTTTTTATCCTTTATCAGAATTTCTATCTGATTACATTTCTCATCTGTTCACACATGTTGCCTACTTTATCCTCTAGATCCTTTCATATAATAGTTTTAAATTTCTGACCTGACAATTTTAATATTCCTGTCATGTCTGGTTTTCATGCTTCCTGTGTCTTTAGAAATTGTATTTTGCCTTTTACTATGTCTTATAATTTCTTCATATACGGATATGATGCCCTGGGTAAAAGGAACTAAATTAAACAGGTGTTTAGTAACATGGTGGTGAGGTGTACGGGAGGAGATGTTCTGTAATCCTATGATTAGGCCTCTGGATTGTGAATGTCACAAGTATGTCTCAGGCTTTTTTCCCCCACCATTGATGTGACAGGACAGCTAGAGTGAGCCGAGTTGTATATTTCCTTTCTCCACGTCAAAGGGTAGGGTTGACTGGGGCTGGGTGTTGTCCTTTCCCCCTGACAGGCTAGGACAAGACTCCCAGCAGAGTAGGCTCTGGATAACTAGTTTCTCCAGAGGGCACGCCTTATTAAGAACAAGTGCTCTAGCATATTCCAAAATGGTGTTTCCCCTCCTCCTGCTGGAAGCATGAGGGTTTTTTCCCTACGTATTTACTGTAAGAACTTGGTCAGACTCTTCAATGCAAAACTTACAAAAGTGTGGGTCCCACTCTGACTGGGTGGCCCAGGGCTTTTAGATTCTCAGACTTAGCCATACTGAGCTTCCAGTACTTTGTCAACTGCAGTTCAGAGTTTCCCACCTTGGCATCAGTTTGCAAGGTGGTTTGCACCTCGTCTCTGCTCCAGTAAGAAGACTCCCTATGTTCACCTGTCTGTATTTCCCTTCTTGGGACAGCAGTTTTCCCTGTGTCCTCCTTACCATATAGAGCCATTCTGCTAACAAAACTCCTTGCATGCTGCACCAAGACAGATGTCAATCTGCAGCTCTTTCAGAAATAATCTAGTAATTTTTCAATGTAGAAAAGATGGTGATCCACTTCCCCAACTCATAGTGGTAACAATTGGTATTCACTGAGCACTTACCATAGTGTTCTAAGTGTTTTATATGTAATTTGTTTATGTCCTAAAATTCTTTGAAGCAGGGTTTATTGTTATAATTCTCCTGATGAGGAAATTGAAGCAAAAAGAAGTTAAGTAATTATCAGGTTGAGGCTCAGACCCTGGGAAAAAAAATTTCTTCCACCTGGGATCCCACCAGGTAGAAGAAGATGCTAGGCACAGTTGGGATAGTAGACATGCTTTGAAAAGGTTGCAGTAGACCCCAAGCCCCCAGTTTTCAACCATCCAGCCTTCTGAGTTTTTCCATAAGCCTTTTTTATATGCAGGCCAAAGAATGCACATTGCCATCAATTTACATATGTGAGCACATGTTCACAAGCAAATGTTTCCGACCTTGAGTACATATGCTGAATCAGGTGTTCATGACCTTAGCAATATATTGCAATGTAACCTCAGTAAGAGGGCCTAAATATAGCCATCTTGGGCCTGCCCTTACAGTAACTTAAATAACTTTGCTCATTTACTAAGTGATGGGGATGGGATTTGAACTCAGACAGCACAACTTTAAACCCTGTACCCTCAACTGCTTTGTCTTATTGCTATCCTACAACATAAGAATTCTAGTATCTTTAGCTTGGAAAAGGAGTCACATATGCATATGAATTTGGATACCAATCTCAATAAACTTGACTTTCTCAGGTTCTCTTAAACCACCGGGCTGGAAATCACTTTCCTTTATCCATGTTGCCATTAACATCTTCAATTTCTCACCTCCATATTAGAAACTTTTGAAAATTTAAAACCTCAATTTTAGGATCACCCATTAGATATAGCTATGAATAACTATGAACATAAGCAATCATTACTTGGAAGCAAACATGTTAATTGTAAAATAATTAATTCTCAGTCATTTTAAAGACTACAGTGACTCTGCCTACTCTAGCAATCAGAGAAAGAAGCACTGCTCTTGCACCTATCAAAGGAAATACTTTGGTGTCGCGACCCCTTGCCCGCAAGGAAGACGCAACTCAGGAATCTTCTTTCAGCAGTTTATTCAGGTCCTTGTTTTGACATGTCTTTTAGCTTGTTTCTCTCTCTACTACTACTACTACTACTACTCCTACTGCCACTACTCCTACTGCCACTACTCCTACTGCCACTACTACTCCTCCCGTGTGCCCCAGCCTTAATAAAGCAGATAAAGCCCCAATGCACAACTGCCACGTGGACTTTTCTCATAGGGTGCCAAGTCACAGCGTGCCAACTCATTCTGATAAGGAGTTGTTTGTCACAGACTACAGCGGAGCCAGCGCCATCTTGTAATGGCGGCCACAGTACACAGAAACAGCTCACCACAGTTCCCCCTTTTTTGTTTTATTACGACAATACAGGCTAGAGTAGAGGTCCTATCCCACTGTGCAGAAGTGGCTGTATAGTATGGCCCAGCCTTAAGGAGGGCCCTTCCCCAAACCTGAGGTCATATCAGCCGACGCCTTTTTTCATGGGGCGGGGCGTGGACGTCAAACCCGCATGCAATAGGACATGCTCCCCTTGAGGTCCACTCAAGTGGATCACTCAAGTGCAGTGCCTTGCCTCGCATCCTGTATCGTGACGATGGTAGACGAAGGGGGACAGCTGAGGCTGTCTTCGTAGTGCAGACAAAATGAAGTTGGCAACACCCCAAGAGAAAGGCACGGACAGTAGAGAGGGGGAGAAATTCGGTCGTGACATCTGTCATTGTTAGATAAAGGTCAAGACGTTCCCATGGAACACATATATCATGGCCCTCTGAGCTGGCCACTTTGACATGCAGAACAAGGAATTGGGGGCTGGGACCTGCTACCAGCAAGTCAACCTCTCTTGCATGTCAAGGGGAATCAAGTAGCCCCTGCACTGCTTACCCGTCTCTGGGGAGGCCCCATTCCCCTGTCTTAGGTTGTAGTGCAAGCGTGGAAGTTGCCCGTCACTGGGTACTACAAGATTAGCTCAGCGTGTTGTGGCCAACAGGACATTGTTATGGTAACCGCCTCCATAAACAGGACCCATGACCATCACCATCAAATGGCAGGTGTAGTTGAACCGTAAGATTAGCTAGTAAAGATCCTAGTGCAGAAAGGCAGGGAGGACAGGTGTGCACAAAGGAAAGATATGGTAGAAGTTCCAGCATTAGAAGAGTGACAAAAGAAGGACATGTCGATCCCAGTGCAATGTTATAATAACTTGGGGTGTAACGACCATGTCAAAGGTTTACTGTTTAAGATGTGCAAGCCAGACTTGAGGTGAGTTGCCATTTTCTAAAGCAGCAAGAGCTTGGACGAGCATAGCCTTATCCTGAGCATTGCGGGCCTTGAGACGACAGAGAAGCCACAAACAAAGAATCACACCAAAGCAACACATAGTGCCCAAAATGCCTACTCCCACCCATTCCTTAAAAAAGGAAAAAGCAGAGGATAGCCAACTGGTGAATTGACCCAAAGTCACTGGTTCGACACGGGTGCTATTCAAAACAGCAATCTGAGTTAGTTGAGACTGGATCAAGTTTTCTGCTTCCATGGACCAGGTTCCGGATAGATACTCCCCGATGATGCGTGAGGCATTTCTGGAATCATAAAATCTGACAGAGGTTATACATAAATGTGCACGTTGATCAATACAACCCAAATGTACTAGGTCAGACAATTCCTCAACTTGAGCTTGAAGCAGATCTATCCTTTGATTAGCAGCCAAAATCCCAGATAAAATGTGTTGATTAATTCTACTTTGAGATTTAAGTATGGTGGATGTTTGTTGAATAACCTGATTAATAGTGGCAGCAGTTTGGACCTGATTAAGAGCCTGTTTGTATTTAGCAAGTTGATCCTTAATCTTCACTTTATCAGTTAAAAGAGCATCCTTTACCAATCTCCATAGAGAGAAAGTAGCAATCGGGACTCTATCTGGACCCTGGTCCCTCAACAACTTTTGGAGATCCTGCTTTACCAAATCCCAATCACTGTAATTAAGAAAGCCTCCTGTCAGAAACCAAGGACAAGCCTGGGCTATAGCTTCAACGAATTCAGTTGCTTTCTTGGTTTTTATTCCTGTTCCTTGTTTGTTTAACAGTTCTTTAACTTCGTTGGCCAGACGAAGTTTCACTGTTAAGTTACCCATGGTACGTACCCTGTCTCTTTAAATTATCTTTGATCCAATCCTCCCCATTCTCCCTTAGAAGGTGAGCCTTGTCCGCTTACCTCTGCTTTCCGAATCTCGGTAAGGACCTCCAGATGCCAAGTCCGGCTAACGGAAACCGAGTCCGGCGAGAGACGTCGAGGTTAAAAAATAAAAAAAAATCACAGGACACCAAGGTTCTTCATCCAGGAGGAGGCATGTGTGCCTTTTTTTTTTTTTAATTTCTTTTTATACTTTGGAACAATTTTTGAAAACCTTAGAATCTATAAACAAATTATTATATTTTGATAAGAAATATCAATGAAAATAAAGTTAAAACCTTTAGATATTTTGGAGAAATAATTATAATAATTTATCATTTTATGAGTTTGAACAATAACCTTGAGAATTAGAAATTACTTGATTGTATTTTTACTTAAAAGCAAATTTATAGTAAACACATTTATCTCAAATATCTGTAACTGAAAAGGCAAAGTATCTGATAAATGTAAATATAAAACATAAATTATGGGTTTTCTGTTGAAGAAAACAATTAGGCAAATATATATTAACTAATCAATTAGGCATGTGCTAATTAATTTATAGATTAACAAATATAGGTTATCTAAATATCTAAAATATATATATATATATTAAGAATAAGAACATAACTTATAATTGTATTAACTTTATGTAACCACGTGGTCTTAAAATATTTGGATCCATTTTAATTTATTTTTAACTAGGAGTGCACTCTTCTATGTGACGTCACTTGATGTAACTGAAATAGGATCCTTGAGTATACATTTTTATTTTTATAGTTAGCAATGAAAATAAGGATTTTTTGGTCATCACAGGAACTTTGCCGGCTTGTTCCTGTGGCGAGCAAATGCATCCTCATAACCTTCAAAATTAAAAGTAAAATATAAAGAAGCATATTTGATATTTCTCATCAATAGAACATTATTTAGTAACACAACTATAGAGAAAAAGTCAGGTTATTTAACTTAGAACTAGCTTAAATTTAGGACCGTAACATAGAAACCTGTGGAATTAAATTTTGTCTGAAAAAGATATCTTTCATTAGCATTTACAGGTAGGCATTTTTTAAAAAAAAAATACAGGCTCTGAGCAGCTCCGGTAGAAATCTGAAACACAGCAGTACAGGTTAGTGGCTGGAAAGCGGGACTAGAAGTCCTGTCTGAGTGACTGTGGAAGAACCAATAGCTCGCGACACCTCTCTTGATTTTCTCGTGTACATCCTGCACTTCCTGGCATTTGTTTAATATCCTTAAAGGCTAAAGGAACATGCACTCTGGCCAGCTGTCCATCGGCATCCAGGTTTTCAATTACTGGAAAAGTTTGGGCTGTCTTAGGCTGCCACTGAACACCGCCCCGTCTTCTGGGGTTGTCCTCATCCCAATCAGGGTTATAAGGAGGGAGCGTGACAGCGATCGGGGCCGTAGGTGCTTTAAATCTTGACTTCCTTAATCGACCCTCCAGTTCCTCCTCCTGCCAGCTGTTACCATGGAGCCCAATTAGTAACTCCCTTATCTTAGAAATGTAGTCAGCACTGTGAAGCCCAGATCAAGGCCAGAGGCCTTGTTTACATATTTTTGTGAAAAACTAGTAAGGGAGTGTCCAGCACCTGGAGTGCTGATTTTTTCAGACAGTGGCCAAGTAAAACAGGGCAACATGAAAATAGGAAATTTTATTTATATTGAACTTTTTTGTAGAGATTTTTTTTGCTAAGAGTCCTAAAATCAGCCATGGTGAATATTCTGGAGAAGGTCAATTAAGACTTTGGGCTTGAGGAGTTAACACCCATAATGTTTTCAAAACTATAAAGAAAGTGAAAGTACAAAGCCCCGCTCTCTCTTTATCTACAGAGGAGCGTCCTGTTTAATTATTTTTCCGCTCTCTCTTCATTTACCGAGGAGCGTTTTATTTTATTATTTTTTCCCCGCTCGCTCTTTATCTACAGAGGAGCGTCCTATTTTATTATTTTTTTTCCCGCTCTCTCTTTATCTACAGAGGAGCGTCCCGCTTTCATTTGTGGATTCCCACTTACCTGGGAATTTATTATTTTTTCCCCGCTCTCTCTTTATCTACAGAGGAGCTGCCCCGCTTTAATCGCTGATCCCACTTACCTGGGACTAACTGGTGCACCACCCCTGACTGCTGAAAGTTCTGGTTCCCGGGTTTCGGCACCACTTGTTGTGACCCCTTGCCCGCAAGGAAGACGCAACTCAGGAATCTTCTTTCAGCAGTTTATTCAGGCCCTTGTTTTGACATGTCTTTTAGCTTGTTTCTCTCTCTACTACTACTACTACTACTACTCCTACTACTACTACTCCTACTGCCACTACTCCTACTGCCACTACTACTATTGCCACTACTACTCCTCCCGTGTGCCCCAGCCTTAATAAAGCAGATAATGCACAACTGCCACGTGGACTTTTCTCATAGGGTGCCAAGTCACAGCGTGCCAACTCATTCTGATAAGGAGTTGTTTGTCACAGACTACAAGGGAGACCAGCGCCATCTTGTAATGGCGGCCACAGTACACAGAAACGGCTCACCACACTTTGGAATATAGATTTTTGTGTGTGTGTGTTGCAATTTTAGTTAGCAGAAGTAGAGATATAGGCCATTTTCTAATTCCATCATTTTGGTCTCTCAAGTAAAATTTGGGTATTGTTCTTCTTTTATAATAGAATAAAATAGAATGATAAAACACTTAATAAAATGTTAAAATCCTGTCCACTCTTTATAACCCAGCTTAAATCATCCTATTTCAACTTTATCACTAGCTCTGACTCATCCAAGGAATCACTGGGGTGTGAGTCTTTGTTCCATTTTCCTTGCTGTTATATATTTTTATTATAGTATTCATCAGTTTATATGATAGGTCTTCATAGTCCAGATCCCTCTAGTAAATTGCAGATTTCTTAAGGGAAAGAACTTTTTATCTTCTGAGCTTATTGCAGAACATACTCTCCATAATTACTCAAGGGTTTAGTCTAAAGCCCACATGACCTCTTATATATATTTTCCTCAGACAAGAGTTCTATTTCTTCTAGTAACAGAATTCTAGATCTTCTGGATTAGGGAAAGAAAATTATAAAATTGTGATAATTTGGTTTTGTACTGGAATTTTAATAATTTGTTTTTAATATTCTTCCTAAGATAGAGGGTTTGACTAAATATGAATTGGACTTCCTACCAGGGGAAATAATGTGTCCTCAAGGAATGCAGCACAAAGGATAAAAGATGACTTTGAGTCAGAGTAGGATTTTTATTTGGTTCTGACAACTACTGTCTGTATGACTTTGAGTAAGTTTTCTCATTTGTATCATGAGAGATGGTGTCTACTTCTGTAGTTGTTTGAGAGATCAAATGAGTTAAAACTTGCAATGTCACATGGTGCTTGGCATACAATAAAGGCTTAATAAATATTATTTTATTTCTTAGAAAATGACACCCTATCTTAAATTGGGGTCATTAGAGGCAGGCTCTGAGACAAGGATTTATGTATAAACAATTTACAAATGAAGTTTTCAGGGGAAAAATTAGGGAGTTGTAGGAAAGGGCAGTAAAAAAGAAACAGTCAATTAGAGATGTGATTACAAAGTCCTACTGATCCACAGGGATCTCTGTCACACCTTAGAACTTGTCCCAACCCACAGGAAAGGCACTGAGATTTCATATTCCGATACTCTCTGGCATTGGTTAGGGACCACCTTCATGGAATTAAGCTACCTCTGGTTTTCCACATGAAGCAATGTCAGCAGCCTGGAGGTCATCATACAAAGAAGAGCTGCAGGTATGGATCCTTGGAAGCAAAAGCATATTTAAGCACAGAGAAGGAGCATACAGGAACCAGAAAGAGGATATGAAAGAACTTGGGGGGAACACCATACCCCATGGTATAACCAACTGGACATAATATAACTAGCCATAGCATGGCATAGGGACAGAAAAACAGGTTTAGATCCCATCTTCTCCACTTTCCTGGATATACAAACTTGGATAGTTGACTCAAGATCTCTGAGTCTGTGTCTCACCATTTATAGATAGGGGAAGAATTAATGAAAACTAAATAAATTAATAATATAAAGTAACTATCGAAGTATCTGACATACTCAGGTAGGCTCAGTAAATATTAGTTCTCTCTAATCCTTGCAAGATTCTTAATCTATCCCAAGAATGGATTATAGTGATCATGGTGGATAAATGAATTTGTAAGGTACTCACTCCTGGTGTAAATTTCTTCAGACAAACTCTGTTTAAAGCAAGTTTGTTCAAAGGATATTTCTCCTTACGGCTTCTTCATTCTTTTGATTATATGAAGAGAAATTCTTTAATACAATATTTCTACAGCATCTGCTAAGTTTATAGTTTCTAAGAAGAAATAAATGCCCTGAACTAAGGGTTCAGGAGGTATAACAAATAGAAGGAGCAAAAAAGCAGCCAGGGAGAGTCAGGAGGGCCCGGCACAGCAATGACCAGCAGGAAGCCATGAGAGGAAACCACACTGGGCTAAAAGTCACGTATCTCTAGTCTAAGTTTTTCTATTCAGTCAGACACTTCCTTGGACACCAGGATTCTCAATTCTAAGTCAGTGTTTTCCCTAGATGCCTCTAGGGTGGTTTCTAGTTCTAAAACTGTATCATGTGACTTTTCAAAACCTCAAATCCTTATCCAAAATCTCCAGGATTTCCTCTGTGGAAAAATTCCTTTATGGTACAAAGGGCACAGAAGTTTAAGGAAGGGAAATTACAGCCTAGATTGCTCAGAAAAACTTCATAGGGAAGTAGAACTTGAGCTGGATATGGAGAAGAAAGCAGAATTACAAACATGGGTGTGTACAATGACATTACAGTGGGAAATTTTTTAAAAATTCACAAAACATGAACATATCAAGAGGTATAATGACAGGAGGGTAAGGTTTATTATATGTAGTATTCAGAAATAACCCTGGAAATGATAAGTTGGTGCCAGATTGTAATGGGTTCGGATAGCATGTAAGGGATTGTGACAACCTAAGTAATGATATGTTCTTGAAGAATCTGACAAAGGAAAGGTGGCATTGTACACAATACAACTAGGTGATATGTAAGATAAGTCAGAGCCAGAAATTACTGTTAACTAAAAAATCTTTAATAAGTCTGCCAAATTGCCTAGTTATAAATGAAAAGTCTTTGAAAGTTGAGGTTTTGTACCATTTCGTTAATACCAACAGAGAGAGGAAAAAATGGAATTACCTCCAATAGTCCAACCCCTACAGGAAGATGGGTTTCTTTTGTTTTATGTAAGACTATACAGCTCTTTATAAACATAATTACGTCCCATTGATGGATTTGGAGGGTGAAAATTTGGGAGGAAAGGTAAGAGCTAACATATAGCTTTGTAGGTTAGAAGAAAAGTAATTGGACTTCCAGGAATTTATCAATCCAAGAAAGAAGAAAAGGATAAAGGAAAGAGAGGGGGGAAATGGACACTAAGAATAATTTGATTTCACATTGTTCCCTGTTTTGGTGTATTGGAGCTTTCAACTAGCAAGAACAAAGCACAGCCCTTTTGTTTCAGAGTTTGGAACTAATTTGGAAATAGACATAGGGGTCAGGCAGATGATCAAAACAGTAGTTATACATATGGTGAAATTAGACTAAAATTGTGTGGTATGATCTAAAGCCACACTTGGGATTTCTTTTTTCTTTGTAATCTTTCAATTTGTTTTAATTAGTTATACATTCTATATTTACATTCTATATATAGAATGCATTTATGCACTTTGATATACACAGATGAAATATAATTTCTCACGTTTCTGAGTGTACATGTTGCAGAATAATATTGGTCATGTAGTCACCTATATACATACAGTAATAATGTCTATTTCATTCTACTATCTTTCCTATCCCCACATCCCCTCCCCTTCCTTCCCATCACTTCCATCTACTGAATCTAAGGTAATGCTATTCTTCCCTAGTGCCCTTCACCTTATTGTGAATTAATATCTGCATATTAGAGAAAACATTCAGCCTTTGGTTTTGTGGGATTGGCTTATTTCATTTAACATGATATTCTCCAACTCCAACCATTTACTGGCAAATGCCTATAATTTCACTCTTCTTTAAAGCTGAGTAATAGTCCATTGGGTATATATACCACACTTTCTTTATCCACTCATCTATTGAGGGAAACCTAGGTTGGTTCCATAGTCTAGCTATTGTTAATTGAAGTGCTATAAATATTGATGTGGCTGTGTCACTATACTATGTTGATTTTAAGTCCTTTGGGTATAAACCAAGGAGTGGGATAGCTGGGTCAAGGGGTGGTTCCATTCCCAATTTTCTGAAGAATCTCCATACTGCTTTCCATACTGGTTGCATCAATTTGCAGTCCCACCAGCAAAGTATGAGTGTGCCTTTTCCCCCACATCCTCGCCAACATTTATTGTTGTTTGTCTTCATAATAGCTGCCATTCTTATTGGAATGAGATGATATCTTAGAGTACTTTTGATTTGCATTTCTCTAATTGTTAGAGATGTTGAACACTTTTTCATATAATTTTGATTAATTGCAATTCTTCTTCTGTGAAGTGTTGTTCAGTTCCTTAGCCCATTTATTGATTGAGTTTTTTAGGATTTTTTGGTGCTAAGTTTTTTGAGTTCTTTATATATCCTAGAGATTAATGCTTTACCAGAGGTGCATGTGGTAAAGATTTTCTCCCAATCTGTAGGCTCTCTCCTTACATTATTAATTATTTTCTTTGCTAAGAAGAAGCCTTTTAATTTGAATCCATCCCATTTATTGATTCTTAATTTTACCTCTTGTGCTTTAGGAGTCTTATTAAGGAAGTCAGATCCTAGGAATTAGGAAAACTACTCCATTCACAATAGCCTAAAAAAAATATCTGGGAATCAATCTAACAAAAGAGGTGAAAGACCTCTACAATGAAAACTACAGAACACTAAAGAAAGAAACTGAAGGAAACCTCAGAAGATGGAAAGATTTCCCATGCTCCTAGATAGGCAGAATTAACATTGTCAAAATGGCCATACTACCCAAAGCATCATACAGATTTAATGCAACTCCTATTAAAATCCTAATGACATTCTTCATAAAAATAGAAAAGGCAATCATAAAATTTATTTGGAAAAATAAGAGACCCAGAATAGCTAAAGAAATCCTTAGCAAGAAAAGTGAAGCAGGAGGCATCACAATATCAGAGCTTAAACTATACTACAGAGCTATAATAACCAAAATGGCATGGTTTTGGCACCAAAATAGACTTGTAGACCAATGGTACAGAATAGAGGACACAGAAACTAACCCACATAAACACAGTTATCTCATACTAGACAAGGGTTCCAAAAACACTTATTGGAGAAAAGATGGCATAGTCAACAAATGGTGCTGGCAAAACTGGAAATCCATATGTATAAAAATGAAATTAAACCTCTATCTCTCAACCTGCACAAAAATCAGCTCAAGTGAATCAAAGACTTAGGAACAAGAACAAAGACCCTGTGGCTAAAAGAAGAAAAAATAGGCCCAAATCTTCACCACAGTTAGGATTTCTAATACTTCTTCTCATGTCTGGAAATCATAAAGACACTCCCATTATGATTCCAAAGATACAGTCTGATGGGAAGGCATTTATCTGACTAGGTACAAAGGGAATCATACCTTACATTAATTGGACTCTGGTGGGGAGAGAAACTAGTTTCCAGATCTGCCTCTTTAAAGACAGGACAGGACTCTGACCATGTGTGCTCAGCCCAAGGAATTTTGGAGCAGAAGGCACACATTGAGAATGGACAGATTCAAAGGGAAAGAAGAAGAAACCAAGCTTCATAGATAATTTCTAGCCCACTTATATCCCAGGTTCTGTGTTAAAGGTAACTTATAATAACTAAAATCCAGTATCACCTTCAGAAAATGTATAAAGAGAGTAACTCGGCTTTGCAAAAGGAACCTCTTCCCATTTTTTAAAGCTAGCAATCTCACAAATATGAGTTCTTCCAGGAAATGAAAAGTGAAATCATAGACCACATATCTACCTCAATAATAATATAAATCTTCCTGTCATAATGAAAGTAAGTGATTTTTACTCTCCTAGCATGTGACTGATCAATGATTTTAATCTCATGACAGAAGACCTTCTGTCGCCATGATAATCAAAAGTACTTACACTCCCTGGAGAATTCAGTGTTGTTCATCTGAAGCCCCAGAGAAGAACCTGGAGTAGGAGGTCAAAAATAAAAAGAGAACAAAAAAGTAGCACCCCATTTTCTGTATTTTCTGGCATTTTCATTCTTCCTATGAGGAACATATAAGGAAATTCTCTCGAGATAAATTTAACATGGGAAAGTCCAAATATGTTTCTTTTATGGTTCCTGTTTTAAAAAAAGTGTTATTGAGACAATAAAATGTCTGTTAGATCTACAAAGAGAGTAGAAGAGAGAATTATTAACACAGTAAAGGTATGTTCTCCTAAGATATTAAATGTTCATCCAATCTGTCAGTATTCTATGACAGAATCTGTTATCCACCAAAATCAGTTTTTCTTTCTTTTTAAATTAACATACATTAATTGTACATATTAATGGGATTCACTGTAATGTTTCCATACATGCATATAGATTGCATTGATCATATTGAAATCAATTATTAATTTAAATATATGTATTATTTCCTTCTTGAGTTATGATCTGATAACTAAATCTAAAAAATATTTTGAAGTTGAATAAATAGATTATATGTAACAAATGTTTTATATAGGAACATGTATAGTAATTATATTTGAAAAATTAAACATTTACCAATTTTGTAACATTGTACTTATAAACGTAAACATACTATTAAGGGTAAAATAAAAATGAGCACAACCAAATCTAAATATGTATATGATATTCAAGGACCCTGGGAAAATTTTTGCAAAATATTAATTTTGCAAAATAAATTTTGCAAAAATATTAATTGCATAATTAAATATACCAAATACCCCAAATCTGGTGTAGAATTAGAGAGGAAATCAAAACTTAAATTCATCTTATAAACTATGTGGAAACAAATGTTAAGTATATCAATGAACAAAAGAGACTATAGACACTGATATACACTATGCTAAAACTTGTGGAATGTGGCCAAAATAGTGCTCAAGGTATTTGTTTAAAACATATTCCTAAAAAACAATAAAACAAACACAAATAAATTAGTTAAGTAATTAAATTGGGAAAGCAGCTAGAGAATTACATTAGAAATCAAAAAGTAACAAAAACAATGACTAATAAAGAAGAAATTAATGAAATGTAAACAACACCAATAACAACCAAAAGCTACAAAAATAATTTTAAATATACAATTCCTAGGACTTGTAAAGGCATGGGGAAAGCTTTTCTTACATTTATGATCCCCTGAATTGTAAACATGAATATAGATAAATGTTCATTATTAATGGAATTCGTAAATCATAATTAATCTATATTATAAAATTATATATTCAATGTTTAAGAAATATAAGATGATTGCATGTTTACCACGATAAACTAACACCATGCCTACACATGCCAACCTCAAGCATACTCTTGGATCCACTATACTATTTCCCTAATATTTTCTTTTCTTTTTTATATTAGTTGCTCAAAACATTACAATGATCTTGACATATCATATATCATACATTTGATTCAAATGGGGTATGAATTCTTATCTTTCCCACGTGTACAGATTGCAGGATCACATTGGTTATCTATATACAGCCAAGTTTATACATACTGCCATACTAGTGTCTGTTGTATTCTGCTGCCCTTCCTATCTCTTTCTATTTCCCCCTCCCCTCCGCTCCCCTCCCAGCACCTAATATTTTCTTTAAATAAAACATTCTTTAAAAGAAAAACACAGGAAGGACTGGCTGCAACAAAAGGAAGAAGTCCTCTCACTCTGGGCCTATGCTGTCTTCCATGGTTTACCAGTGTTCCCCCAGTGAGTTATCCAGTGACTCTATGTGTCTCTTCCTCCAGGACCTCATGGCAGAGGTGAAGGTGAAGGTGCAGCTCCCCCAGTGTGGATCCAGTCAAAATCGAAAGCAGGATTATAGAATGATGCCAATTTCCTCATGGAATCACTGACCAAGTAATTCAAAATGAAATGCCTCATATAGAAACCCAATAGCAGGCAGTGGCCATCGATAGACTGTTGTCCATGGGTCAGTTGAATCTCTTAAGGAGCAATACAGGCCCCCTTTCTTTCTTTCTTTTTCTTTTCTTTTTTTTTTTAATTAGTTCTAATCAGTTATACATGACAGTAGAAAGCTCTTCCATTCATTGTACACAAACAGAATAGAAGTTTTTGCTTCTCTGGTTGTACATGAAGTAGAATCACACCATTCGTGCAATCATACCTATGCCCAGGATAATGATGTCCATTACATTTTACCATATTTCCTAATCCCTTACCTCTGCTCCTCCCCTTTGCCCATCCAAAGTTCATTCCAGTGGAACTTTGTTCCAATGTGCCCCACCCATTATGGCTTACCATCTGCTTATCAGAAAAAAAACATTCAGCCCTGGTTTTTGGAGATAGGCTAATTTTGCTTAGCGTGATGATCTCCAACTCCATCCATTTATCTGCAAATGCCATAATTTTATTCTCTTTTAATGCTGAGTAATATCTCACAGTTTCTTTATCCATTCATCTAAGGGCATCTAAGTTGGTTCCACAGTTTAGCAATTGTGAATTGTGCTGCTATAAACATTGAAGTGGCTACACCACCAAATGTGCTGTTTTTAAGTCCTTTGGGTATAGAATATAGGCCTTTTATACAGAATAAAAAAACTCTTAGAATGCTGGTAAAATAAAGGGCTCAGACAACCAAGAAAAACTACTATATGAAATTATAGAGGATACAGGAAATAAAGGAATATGGAGCAGAGATATTTGATATAAAAGTAACTTATCATTAACAGAAATCAACAAAATTCTAAAGAATTCAGAAAGTAAAAAGCTTATCAAAGGGGCTGGGGATGTGGCTCAAGCGGTAGCGCGCTCGCCTGGCATGCAGGGTTCGATCCTCAGCACCACATACCAACAAAGATGTTGTGTCCGCCGAGAACTAAAAAATAAATATTAAAAATTCTCTCTCTCTATCTCTTTCTCTCCTCTCTCACTCTCTCTTTAAAAAAAAAAAAAAAAAAAAAAAAAAAAGCTTATCAAAGTTCTTAAGTCTGTAGCAGCCTCCAAAAAAGAAAGTATATATGCTCTGTAATCTGAGCCAGACCAGTCTGTGACTGGTAGAGCCTGGCACAGTGATCAGGATTTTGAATCTGAATTTGTACAAGTGCTTAACAGTGTTTCAAATTCCTACAAACCAAGGCAGAAACATCATGAGAAAGCAAACAGAATCCAGTGATACAAAGAAATAGTTCATTTCCTTCATTACATGAAGTATGGAAATCTATCTGCAAACTGGGAATCAGTAAGGTAGAATTGTCCATGAAGAACATTGAAATGAGCTTAAATACACTTATTTATGATGAGTAAAGTAGATTTGACTATTATTGCTACAAAAGAAGGCACAGTTGGCAGTGTAGACAGACATATGAAACTGTACAGGGCAGTCAATCCAATCATCCACCCATGGGTTTAATCCGATGACCCTGCAGGCTCTGCCGGGTTTTTGATGACTGCCATGAAGGTGGTGAGATTTCATCATCTAACTGTATTTACATGACAGAATGGCTCAAATTTTGATGCAGAGTGATGAACTTTACTGGCATGCAAATGAAGTTGCCTGGAGAGCATTTTAATTCGTGATGGAATAACAAATTTCCTTGAAAGCAGATTCACAGTAATGGATACAGACTTGCTGCTGTGAGAACTTTTTTTTTTTAATTTATGAAGACTAAATTTATATTGGTAGAGTGGCCATCAGAATATGAAACAGATGAGGTTAGTACTGAAATCTATTCTTCAATAAATAAAATACTTTGAAGCCCTGGAGGAAAAAGAAACCAACAAACCCATATTTGCCAAGTACCATGGCTAGAGCACAAATATGTTCATTTTAAAGTTATTGATTAAGGTCTTCATTGAAAATTTTTTTTTATGTCTGGCTCATTACCACCATCTTTGTTTTCTGTTTTCTCAGTGGTTTCATTGAGAAGAAATTAAAAGTGGTGAAGACAAGAACAGCATAAGAGTGAATGAAAATTTAAGGAAACATTAAGTGAGGGAGAGTAGAACATTCCTTTTTTACACAATATTGATTCCTTCCTGTATCAGTAATATTCTTTCGAAGGATTATGCTAACGTACCTCAAAACAAAGGATAAATATTGTAGAGGATATTTCAGTGTGTAAATATTATCATTTTCATCATAAAAGGAATATTTTCATTGTTCTTTTGTTAAAGCCTTACAAGCTTCATTCATTGACTCAAGTGTATTTTTCACCACAATTTCCTTGAATTCTTACATAATGTCTACAATGTTTGTGTGTCTGAATCCTCCCACTCCCACAGATTCAGATGTTAAAATACAACCCACAATGTGATAGTATTTGAGGCCTTTGGAAGGTGACAGTTTAAGGGTGGAGTACTCATGAATGGAATTTGTGCCCTTTTAAAAGAATCCAGAGAGCTCTATTGCACCTTCTGTGGTGTCAGTACACAGGGAAAAGAAAACCATCTGTGAACCAGGAAGTAGTCCTTGCCAGACACCAAATCTGCCAGTACCTTCATCTTGAACATCCCAGGCTAAAGAATTGTGAGAAATCAATTTGTTGTTGATAAACCACCAGTCCATAGTATTCTGTATAGCACACAGAAGGGACTAAGACAATGTGTATCCATTTAACTAAAATTAAGACTGAACAAACCAAAAAAAAAGAAAACAACAAACTTGGTGTCATTCTACAGGTAGTATCTGGGGAAATACAAGTTTTATATGTTGGATACATTTTTCTGTCATACACAAGAATGAAGCCATAACACATGACTCTTTCAAAGTCTTCATTGATCCAATCAGGGCAAGGAAACCCAGCCCTCTCCAATGTTGCAATTGAGCCTGTTTACCTAAGTTGTATCTGGTTTACACCCACTAAGCATAGTCCTTTCTAACTTGTGAGGAGCTGGCCTCTGCTGGAATGAGACAATGGGCTTGTAGCTGGACCAGTCACCTGGGAATATGTCAGAAGTGGATCAGTCATGAACAAGGATGTGTCAGAGGGCCCTGGAGCAGCTCCCCACTTCCTTCTGTACCAAGAGAGTAGAAATTCAGCCAGGGAGATGAGTCGAAAATAAGTCAAGTCCAATTCAAAGATTCCTGAGATAAAAGGAATTTGTGGAAGTGGACTGTTGTAAGTATTCACTAGGCTTCATATGCTCTGTTCCAGACTTGAAAGGAGATTTTCCAAACAGCTTTGGCAAATGGAAAATATCTCCCTTCGTATTTTATTACAAAGACCTTCCCAACTTTATTGAAGGGTAATAGCACCTTCTCAAATGAACTAGATAATCTACCAAACAGAGAGGATCCACATCTCCCAGGGATCTCCAATGTTTCAAAGACCTTGGACAGACTTCTATTTAGACATGGGGATGTGTTGTTATTTTTGGCTTAAGTGATATCATTTACTAATTCAGTCAATCCCCTGGTCAAAACAATTCCCAAGCACCAACTCCATCGGCTCAGAACATGTCTGGTTTGCTTGAAGCAAGTTAAGAGAGAGGTAGGGAGTAAAAGGAAGGCAGCTCAGGAGGAACAAAGGCAAGGCCATGCAATATATATTTGTTAATAACCCTTCTACTTATATCACAGTGTCCCTGGGGCTGCTGCAACAGGGCCATCCAGAAACTTTCACAGCACAGTAATTCTATGAATGTAGAACTATCCAGCAGTATTCCAAGGGGATGGAACAAGGGCATGGGAGCTACCTGAGAAGGCAAAGCCAGGGCACACATGACAAAGCCTCTATCTTGGAAATGTGGCCAAGAATCCAACATTGAATACTCACATTCATGAAGGTGTTCTTTGCTAGTCTATTTTCAGTCCTCTTTTGGGTTCTAATATGTTTGGCTCCTTCTACTTTAGGACAAGACTTCTGGATTTATTATTGTAACTCCTAACCTGACCTCTTTTCTCCTTTTAAAAAACTTATTGTATTATTTGCCTTATAAAACCACATTGCCTCATTATGGAGTGATTAGATCCCTGGTACCTGGTATAACAATGCCAAGTTTAAATCCTGATTCTGAAATTCCCTGGCTGTGTGATCTTCACAAGTTTTAAACTCTATATGCTTCAGATCTCCATACTATAAGTATTTACATTAAAGAGTTGCCATGAGGACTAAGGGAATGAATCTGTGCCTTGGTAAACAATGAAAAAATGTTAACCATTCGTCTTTCAAAATAGTAACCAGCAAAGTACCAGGTCTTTTTTTATATGCTAGTATCAAAATTAATTCTTTTCATTCTTTACTGGACAAGATTTTAAAATTTCATGCTAATAACTTCATTTAATCAAATCTTTAATTTATAAAAGTCTTTAATTAAGCAACCTTGGTTTCAATCCCTGGTACCAGAAAAAAAAAGTCTTTAAGATCTTCAATTTGGGTTTTAAGTCTATTTTACCTAATTTGGGATCATTTACATTTAATGATCTTATATTTTATTCCATTATTTACATCATTTATTCCTAGATGGTAAATGGCTCAGATAATTCAGTTGCTCTGTAGCACTGAAGAGCAGTATTAGCACTCTGGGAATTGCTCATTTTATTATGAGTTTTTATGAATTTTTCATCCTCCACTCTACAGAAGATATAGTCTATGTCTATATTTAGGAAATTAACCAAAATTAGGAAGAATAAAAATGTGCCTTAAGAGGAAAATGTGCAAGTACACTTTATAGAAAGACCTGATTTCTATATTATGATTCTTGATCACTTTTACAGTAACATACAATAAAAGTGTTGTGTAAATTGAAGTCAAATACTTTCCCATATATGTAATATTGACCTTTAAACAGTCAACATCCATAATTTTTAGAGGTATATATAGACAGAGAGAGACAGGGGGAAAGAAGCCTTTTGAATAACCAGAAAGGAACAATGGGGTTATTCAGAGGTTTGGTCTCCCTGTTAGTCCTATTCCTGCTGCAGAGGTCAAACACTTCCCTTGTGAGGCTGAATGACAATGGTTATGAAGACCTGGTCATTGCTATAGATCCTGGTGTGCCAGAAGATGGAAAACTAATTGAACAACTAAAGGTAAGACAGATGTGATATCTTCTGTTTTAATTATGGAAAAGAAAAAATGTTAATTAAAGTTAATAATTATCATGGAAACTCTGAAATCTCCAGAAAGTTTAAAAGCAGCATGGTGCAGTGGGGACAATGTTGGAATGGGCAGAGGGAAGTAGAGGTTCTAGATGGGGTTCTAGCCTACCTCATCACAGTATGAACAATATGGCATAGGGCCCCCTGATCCTCAGTTTCCTCATCTGGAAATTAGTATTTGAACTTATCTGTTCTTTGGTAAGTTATTTATTGAATGCTTATGGCATGCTAGAGGAGAAAGCAGTGATTTAAATTTTTAAAAGCCTTTGGTCTCATGGAGTGTATTTTTTTTTCAGAGATCTAATTAATAAAAATGAGTAAATCAGCAGGTCAGGTGTTAGCAGGTTGCTGTGGAATACACCAAATCAGGAAAGAGAGTTCAGAGTATGGGTGGGAGTAGAATAAGGGGAGAATATTAGTGTCATGTAGGATAGTCAGGGAAGACCTCTCTGATCAGTTGACGTCTCAAGGAGACGGACATGAGTGAAAGGAGAGCCCACTGACAACCTGTGGGATGGGCACAGCATGGAGATGACAGCATTCTTCCTGTGACCAAGGAAATGACATGGATGAAGAGGAGGAAGAGTGAGTTTAGCTGAAGAGGAAGCAGAGCACATACCAATGGAAAGCCTTTGGCTTCTACTCTGAGAATCTATTAAGGAGTTTGTTAGGGGAGGTGTGCGCTGTAATTCATGTTCTAGGATTGTTCCAACAGTGCTGTGGAGGAAATGGTGAAGGGTTGGCACTTGTTGCTCATCCTGTGTGAATGCTGTTGCAACACAGGAGTACAGGTAGAAAGCTGTGGCAGGTGAGCAGTAATTGTGACAAGGACAGTGATATTGTGGTAGAGATAGTTAGTATGTGTGATTCTGAACATGTTCTGAGGGTATCATGGACAATACTTCCTGATGATTTAGATGGGTGTGTGACAGGGGAAAGTAAGAATCGAGACAGGACCTATGCTTTTGTGTAAACACTTGGATTGATTATATTCTCCTCAATTGAGAAGGGTACAACTGTGAGTAAGGAAGTTTGGCAGTTTGGAGATCTGGAGTTAGTTTAAGGGTTTTGAAATTAAGATGCTTATTAGATATCCAAGTAGAGAAGACAAGAAACTGAATCTAGGATGACAATTTGTGTGTAGGTAAAAATTTAAGATTCATCAATCAGTGTGTGATGATTTGAATGCACTAGGTAAGTGCAAACAGAAAAGAGAAAGGCATCAAGACCCTGATTTTCCAGTTTCTCTGAACCATAAAAATCCCACATAATACAGAGTTTGGGCTTACAGTGATGTGAGTTGTTTCTCTCTACCTGACATCTACACATACTCATTCCTTATATTCAATTACCACAACTGTGTTGGGATGTTCACTTTAGAAGCCTTCATTATAAATTCTGTTGCAACATAGAGGTCTTTGCTTATTGTACCCTTTGAATTTCAAAAAAGATAAATATTCCTTTTGCTAAAAAGTATGGGTTATAAGAGCAGATAGCACATCTAATTCTTAATGATAGTTTCTTAGTGTTCAGGGCTAATAGATCAACTGTAAACATTTCTGAACTCAGAAATCAATATTTGATAAAATGTTTTGTTGGATTAAAGAGTGTCTTAACATGGTCTTTTATGACCACTAAAAGTGTAAATTCAATCCTTGCAGACATGCCTAGATATCACAATATTTCTTGGTATTCCCTCAGCCCTCAACGAATTCTTACATTTATAACTTGTAACAGTATAAAATACTATCATTCACATTACACAGAAAGAGAAATCTGGGGTTCTGAAAAGATAGATGACTTTTGCCAAGTCATATAAAATAAACTCAGAATTGAAATCCTGCTCATGAGCTTTAAATGCTGATAGACCTGGGTTTTAGTTCTGGCTTGAATAAGAGGGCAAGAACCCACACCAAAATATTCTTTCCCAGACTGTTTTCCTGAGCTTGCATCCATTAAAGCTTTTCTTGACTCAGATTTTTAGTACTGATATCAAGCAGCTTTAGGGCTGCTTATGGACAGAGTAATTTCTAATTCATCTCATCTTTATGACAACCATCAAAATAGGTGTGTGGCAGTGATTCATTGAAGAGGTGAGGAAACTGAACTTCAGAACATTATATAAATCAACCAAGATCTGTAAACCAGAAAGAACTAATGACCAGTACTGAGATGAAGAAAATTAACCCAAAGTTCATGTATATATTCATATTAATCAGTTCCTCTAAACACCAACAAAAGCAATTGTCTTTTGGTGTAAGAGAACAGAAGACTGAGAAGCCTTTTAATCTGTAGGACAAAGCATTAGTTTGAGTTTGACAGGTTGCAGAATAGTGGGCAATCATCAGGCAGGTGGTTTTGTGTTGACAGGTACCAGGGAGAGATGTCAGAGATGAACTCTGCTCAGCAATACTCACATATTGTTTTTCATTGAAATAGGACATGGTCACTACAGCATCTACCTACTTGTTTGAAGCCACACAGAAAAGATTTTTTTTCAAAAATGTTTCTATATTAATTCCTGAGAATTGGGAAGGAAGTCCTGAATACAAGAGGCCAAAACATGAGAGCTATGAACACGTAAGTGTAAAAATCTTCTCTAACAAAAACAAAGAATATTTTCAGATACTTTTCAGGTTTGCCACAACTGATTGTCTCAGAGTCTTTCTAATTAAATATTATCATTTCTGTTCTTCTTATTTTAATGATCTTTTGAAACATTCTCAGGCTGATGTTAGAGTTGCAGCACCAGCCCTCCCAGGCAGAGATGAACCCTACACCAGGCAGTTCACAGAATGTGGAGAGAAAGCAGAGTACATTCATTTCACCCCTGACTTTGTACTGGGAAAAAAACAAAATGAATATGGACCATCAGGTATGAAATTTGGCTAAAACCACTCATTTTAATTAAGCATTTCTGTTCCCAGCTTTAGTGGACAGATCTTGGAGCCAAAGTATTCCAATTTCAAATCCTGGCTCCTCTGGGTTTTTTTTTTTGTTGTTGTTGTTGTTAGGTGTGATGTTAAACAAGTGACCCACCCTTTCTGTGCTTATTCCTGACAAAACGGTGACTAGTTGAGTTTCTACCTTGTAGAATTTTTGTGAACCACAATCTAGAGAATCCATGTAAAAGTATACAATATAGTGTCAATAATGTTTCAGAAATTTTGACACCAGAATTAATAAATGTTTTCTAAGGCATACTTTTTAGATTTCAGTTTTCTAGTTCTCCATATCTGTTAATCAATCACATGTAAGTTCCATAAAAACCAGATGGGGTGCAAGTTGGAGAGAGCCATGATGCCAGTTACTGATTAAAAGAAAAATTCATAGGCCATTATTTGCTGATATTATTATTTAAACTACTTGCTTATATCAAATGAAATTGTTTGTAGTTGATCATTTGGGCCTATTAAAAATGGAAATTTCATCTAATTCAATATAATGTTGAGATTATTTATTCAGCTGAATGAAAGCAATTATTTTCCAGACAAAAATGAAAATCACTATTAAAGGAGAGTCCAGTTCACATGTCACTATTCAGTAAAAACTTTCATGCAACCCCATACCCTATAATTGCCTCTCCCATTGCCTGTTAAGTGAAAGTTCATTAGTCTCTGTTTCTGCCAACACAGCCAGCGATAGTTATCAATACCTGGACCAATTTCTCTCTCCAACCTTGAAAGCTCTATCATTCCCTCCATCCCAATCTTACCTCTCTTCCACACATTATCCTGACAAGAATTGCTCTCCTTGGTTCCCCAAAATATCACACCACCCTAAGTGCAATTTCTTTCTACCCTGACATGTCCAGCAAATCTAGTCACTTGAGCCACAAATACAAATAGCTCAATTCCCCAGCCACTCTTATCCTTAACTTCCATCTCCTGCACTATATGCTCTTGTCTGTCTCTTTTTGGCTCCTGTTACCTGTTTCCCAGACTGTTTAAGGAATACATAACACTAACTGGCATCATTACAAACATACAGTTTCTAAGCTCAGTTATGTTCTCAAATCTATTTAACATTATTCTTACTTGGTTATTCTCAGTTACCTTTCTCATTTCCCATAGTAGCTATTTCAAAACTTCTACCATTTTTCTCAAGATCTAGTCACTCTCCTCATCTATTATCAGAGGCCTAAAGTGAGAAAACTGAAGCCAATACCTTTTTTGTTTTATAATCCAAATTCATGTCCACTTTTACCTCCTCTACCTATACTAGTCATAGAAAAGACTTCCAATTTTCCCCATCTTGGATCTTGATCCTTCATCATATCCCATAACTCAGACCTATTCTATTACTGACAGTCCCACCCTTCCTTTTAGACAGGAGTTTGTTATGTCATTTGATGTATGTATTTATAAAAAGAAAATTCACATTCTCCAAACCTTGCCCTAAAAACAACAAGGCTTTTGGAAAAATAGGATGAAGAAGAGAGGCCTCAAAATCTGCTTATTTTCATACCAACCACAATGGTAATATGGTATCTAGACAGAACATTTGGACCTACCAGGCAGCAACTCAGTATGGCTGGAGGATGCATTAGCAGATATTAAAAGTACACACATATATATATATATATATATATATATATATATATATATACATACATACACACACACAGTAAAATTTCTGTTAGAATTGAGAACAATGAAGGCTGAAATGACATGATTTCAATAACAATAAAATCCTAAGTCAGAAGGGCTGGTTTTCAAGTGTGGATGGGAGGTAGAGCAACCTGAGGAGGGCAGAAGGCTGAGGGTGGAACTTTCTAGAAGATAATCACAGATAAAGGGAATTTTAAATTTTCTTAAAATTTATCAAAATCCTATAGTAGTACTTGATATGAGGGGTTTCCCCTCCACTGAAGGTTATAATTCCAGTCCCACTAATCAGGTCTCATTTGCCCAGAAAATCATAAAATTTTAAATTTTAAAGATTATTGCATAAACAATAACATAGGGATATTGTTAAAATCCAGACTTTGATTTAATAGGTTTATTAGGTTTAGAGTGAGATTCTGCATTTCCAGCAAGCTCCCCAGTGATGTTGATGCTGCTGGTCCAGGACCATATTTTGAGGTCTATATTTTTCATTTTTTAGGTCCTTAATATTTTGAGGTCTTTATTTTTTAAATACCCAATATTGCATTCAATGTATATAAATAAAAATAATTATTATTTTATATAATTAATGCTTACATATATCATAAATGTATCACTTTATTTTGACATACCCCAAATTCTCTGTGGTCTACAATACTGTTTCCCAGTCTCTTCATTACCACTCTCTTAAGAGATTTTTTACACAAATTTTCCTGATTATATCGTTTGGTATCTTAATACAATAATTATTACATATCTGATTGTATTGTTGATGGAGTTGAAGTTTAGAGAACCATAAATCATTATATTATGTAATATCTTTTGCTCTCAAGCTACCAAACCCCAAATATTTGTCTACTTTGATGATAGCATATGCTCCGTAGATGCTTCATTGATTTAACATGTTGTGGAATAAAAATATAATATATTAATTAACAGTATAGTCATCTAATACCACTGGTCTTTTATAAACAAAACTATTAGGAGTTATGGAAATCCTCAATAAAAATATATGTTGTGATAGAAAGATCTTCTTTAAATTTTTAAGATACAAAAATTTTCACCTGAATTATCATCATGCATTTGAAATAATTTCCTACAGGTAGATTGTTTGTCCATGAGTGGGCTCATCTCCGATGGGGAGTGTTTGATGAGTACAACGAAGAGAAGCCTTTCTACAGTGGCACGTCAAAGAAAATTGAAGCAACAAGGCATGGATATTTATATTCTCCTAATGACCTCAGGCTTTTAACTGTTTTTTTTTACTTCTTTCAAATCACAATTATTCATTTTTGTCTCAATGCAAATAACAGGAGCTATATTACAGAACTGCCTCTTTTTAGGGAAATACATCTTAATGCAGTTGGTTTTCTATTTAAATTACACATAACTTTCATGGCAATTATTTGATTGGCATTTGGCATTTTGGTGTATTTTACACCTGTCTATCATAACTGCCAGAACTCATTTAGACTAAAATTGCACACTACATAGTTGGACTAACTACAAAATTGATCCAAATTATTTCTGTTTGTATAAAAGTAAACAAAAATGGTTAAGTACTTCTAAGTGTGGGCTGAATAAGAAACCAAATGCTCTAAGAAGCCAATTAGTAACTTCTTGGAAACTAATTAGAGGTCATTTTAGAATGTCAATCTAGCATCACAGTTAATAAAAGACTGTCCACTTGATTCTAAGATTAAGAAAACAAAGTGGTGGGGAATCCACTTAAAATTGGGTGCCCATGTCCAACTGGGGAGGGGAACTTGTCACACAAGTGCAAGCTAGTAATAACTAAATTGCCTCAAAATTAACTGTCACATTTTTTTCAGGTGTTCCACAGGTATCACTGGCAAAAATAGCGTTTATAAGTGTCAAGGAGGCAGTTGTATAACAAGATCATGCAGACGAAATTCTATAACAAATTTGTATGAAAAGGACTGTCAATTCTTCCCTAATAAAGTTCAAACAGAAAAGGCATCCATAATGTTCATGCAAAGCATTGATTCTGTAAGTCTGTCAATCATGATTTTCAGAATTTATAATCAAAGGGCATTTCTAGTTTTATTCATTTTTATTTTTATTATTTTGTGGTGCTGAAGGGTCAAACCCAAGGCCTTATGCATGTTAGATGAGCAGTCTATCCATTGAACTACATTCCCTGCCCCACATATCCTATTTTAAATGGTCTTTCCAGGTGAAGTAAGGCTTAAATATAATAACATAGAGTTCTTTGAATATTGGCTGGTGCATGGTAAGCACACAAATAGTGTAATTTGTTATCACTATCACTATTGTGGTAAAGTTACTTGATTCCCATTAATTACATTTTATTCAGTAAAAGCATATTTGCAGAACATATTTTAAATTTTTTTCCAATTTTATAGTTAGGCTTTTTTAGTTCAGGGGATAACAAATTATTTTTCATTTTATTAATCTTTTAGGTGTTGGAGTTTTGTAATGCAGAAAACCATAACCAAGAAGCTCCAAGTTTACAAAACATTAAGTGCAATTTTAGAAGTACATGGGAGGTAATCAGCGATTCTGAGGATTTTAAAAACACTACACCCATGGCAGCACCACCTCCTCCACCTGTGTTCTCATTGTTGAGGATCAGTGAAAGAATTCTGTGCTTAGTTCTTGATAAGTCTGGAAGCATGTCTGTAAGTTCATTTCTGAAGGGTGGGAATGGAAATAATTGAATGCTAAGAATACACTGAACTCTACCTGTACCTGGGTTATTCTAAATCACATGGTGACATAAAATACCATCACTTCCTGTGATCATAAGATCAAGGCGTAGCAACAAAATATTGTAGCAAAAGATTATATCAGCAGAGTTAAGAAGACCTAACCTAAGGATCTCCTTCCTTTTTCCACAGAAAATGGATGGTTACTAGGAGAAGATGTGGGATTTTAGTTGGAAAATTAATACTAGACATTGAAATACAAAGTTGTTTTTAATTATGGTCCTTTTACTGAAAATGCTTGAGAGACATGGAGATAGAGCGGGTTAGTGGATGCTAAACCCCATTCCAGTTCAAGGAACAAAAACAATCAGCAGAATTTCTAACATGGCTTTCTCTTATTTATACCAACTGTACATGTGACCTCTTTATGCTTAAAGACACACACACACACACACACACACACACACACACGATATACAGCTAGATGCAGCCATTCATTCCATTATATTTTGGAAATCATTCTGTTAGGCTCATGTCCATGTCATTCAGATGTTCAGAGTCCAAAACATAATTTTGTATCCCTTTTCTCACTACTTGAATGACTTATATTATTCTACAAAATTTGGGAGAGGCACTCACCCATAGATGGGCTAGGATTATAACATGCTGTAGGTTCTTCTGATCCTAACACTGCCCTGTGCTCATGTCCATTACTATCATTATATGGAAACTACACATGTCTTTCCCAACAAGCCTGGGAGCTCTTCTAGGAAATGGAAATTTATCTGATGCACCTTTTGATCCTATGGCCTAGAACAGAGTTTATCATGTAGGGTCAGTCAATAAAAATTTGTTGAAATGTATGGACTACTAAAAAGCAGATGCAATGTGATAAAGCACCCAGAGGATGACACATTTGAAGCAGAACAGAGCATTCATGCTGCAGGCCAGGAATAAAAACTTCAGCAAATAGGGAAAGGGTGGATATTGAAAGGGCAGAGAAAGATACGATTAATGAGATGAACCACAGTAACACAGAGTTCCAGAGAGAGCAGCAAAATGCTATACAGCAGCCCATAAAGTGAACAGTAGATGTCACTGAGGAAAGAAAATGCTCCTGATTGGCAGATGAGGAGTCTTCCCTAGACAGGGTGTTGGCAAATCCAGTGTTAAAGGCAAAGTAAAGTAGCAAAGTGGTGGAGAGTACTCAAATATGGGGGTATAGAAGTTTTTCCCTGTAATTTGTTCAGGAAGTTCAGAGAGAAACTTGGTTGTGGTTGTGGAGAGGAACCCTCTGAGTGTGGTGAGGAGGGATGGAGAGGACAAATTATGAAGAAGTATACATCCTCAAAAACCCAATACCAGGAAGAGGGATGTGAATCCTGAAGTATTACCAAAGAACCAATTCAAATTAATCCATAGCTGGAGAGGTGGTGGGGAAGGTTAGGAGAAAGGGAAAGGATGGAGGGAGGGACTGGGCTTCTCAGCATTCACTGCAGCTCAAGTAAGTTTTGCATTTTGGGAAGACTAGTCCCTAGTAGTTGAACCATTTGAGTTCTGGGTAGAGGTCAAGATAGTCTGGTTGGATTGAGAGTTCTGGGGTGTGTGATTTCATCCAAGGACAACAGGCACAGAGGCTCCCAGGAGGAATTAGAGAGACTCTAAAATGTGTATCATCATTTGCAACTCAATCTCCTCCCTAGCTTCCACCTCTAACTTGGGTGGTTAGCAGCAGTAATCAGTTCAAGTTGAAAAATATGTGCTCCTTAATATACTGTATGTGTTCCATAACACACATAACGATATTTTTCAATTTTACAAATTAATAACTGCTTTCTTCAACAATACCAATTAATATTTATAGAAATTTCTTATCAGTAAGGTTTATCCACTCATTTTGTGTGATCTGCTATTATATTCCAGATGAAAACCACTTGATTGTTTTCTTGTCTTTTTTCAGTTCTCCTCTCAGAATTCTACTCGCCTCAATCGAATGAATCAAGCAGCAAAATATTTCCTACTACAGACTGTTGAAAATGGATCCTGGGTAGGGATGGTTCACTTTGATAGTACAGCCAGTGTTAAAAGTGAGTTAATCCAAATAAAAAGTGACAGCGAAAAAAACAAGCTCTTGGAGAGCTTACCTACTGTAGCTTCTGGAGGAACTTCCATCTGCTCTGGAATTGCAGCTGCATTTCAGGTAAAACGCATATTTCAAATATGTATTTTTTTCTTTTTTGTTTGTTTTTAGGACATTTTAATACAAAGTGCTTCTACACATGCTTTCTGCCTAATTTTAACATAATTTATCCTAAGAGGCACAGAACACACAGAAAAAAAATTCAGTTCATTTTTAAATGAATCAGTGAATCAATGAATAAAATATAGGGAAATAAATAAGTATAAAAATGCCATTACATTGTATGTCCAATAAGGCCAGATATTTTGCTCTTGTTCGCATAGAAGAGTTGGTGCTAAATAAATGTCAGTTAAGTAAATAATAGTGTGTGGACACAAAAGCCATCAACTTTGGGAGCAATGAAGCAAATTACTTGGTGTGATTCCACTTTGGGCCAGTTCTCTTTCTAGTTTATGTGGCATTCAGACAGGGCAAACGGATGCCTATCTATTAAGTAGGGACTATTAATCCTATTAGTGTAAGCCATGTGAGTCAGGGCATGACCTTTCACATCAGAGTACTGGCTCTGTTTATTAGCTTTGTAACCTTAGGCAAACTTTTTGGTCTCTATGGATTCCATATGCCTTATCTATACAATAGAGGACAGAGGAATGCCTACTCATAGGATTATTATAAAGATAATGTGAACTTATACAGTTATATACTTGGAATGATCTTTGCTGTATTATAGAGTAAATTTTATCCAAATGGTCATATTGAACACATCATTAATATCAACTGTCATTTTATTTCTGTTTAGAAATCCTGTCTATCCCCTCACAGTCTACAAAATTAAGTCCAAATTCCTCAGTCTGAAGTTACTCCAAAGTCTCCTGAGGCTAAGATTACCCTCTTCTATTTTCCAGCCTTTTTCTCAGTTCTCCACTCCTGATGCTCTATGCCCCAAGAACTTACTGTGCACATTGCTCTCCAAGCCCCCTGTGTGCTAGCAGTCCCTGTACCTATGCACATGTAATTCCTCTGCCTAAAATGCTTCCTTCTTTCCCATCTTGACATATTAAAATTCTACTAGGTCTTCAAAATACTCTCTCTTTTTAGCTTTTACTACCCCTCTACCACCCTATAGAGTCTCTTTTATGAATTACATGGGCTTTTAAGTGTAGGTTTATAAAATGAAGACCTGCATCTAAATCTCATTGTCACAATTAGCTTTGTGACACTAAACATGATTGACCTCTGAGTCCTTGAGTTCCTCCTTTGTAAAATGTGATAATGAAAGCCAATACATAAGATTGCTCATTTTTTCATTTATTCAACATGTATTTAATGTCTAGCTGGTATGGGCCAATCAAAGCTGCTTGTCTCTATCGTGTTTGCTGTGGTGTTTGCGAACAGATATTACCTCTAGGTGAATACAAACAGTAATGCACATTATGGAGACAGTGTTGTGGAAGAACCTAGCAGTGTGCTATGATTCTGAGTAACTGGGAAAGGAGGGAATCACTTCAGAAAAAGAGCCCACTGAGGCCTTCCTTAAAAAGTGACATCTAAACTAAGACTTGAAAGATGAGAAGAAGCCAATGGTTTATGTCGAAAAAAGAGCACAAATTCCTTGGGAAGAGTTGGATAAAAACTGGATTATTCCAAGAAATGGTAAAACCTGGTGGCACTGGAGACTAGCAAGTGAGGGGGTATGAAATGTGGTTGGAAAATTAAATGATGGCTAAGCATTCAAAACTTCAAAAATATATAAGAATTGTAATTTGTTTTAAGTACAACAGACAGCTACTGAGGGCTTCTGCCAGAATCTGATTATCAATTTATGTTTTAGGAAGGTGATCTGGTTGCCTCACGTAAAACCAAGTGTAGGGAGCAAGAATGGTAATAGGCACACAGTTCAAGAGATTGGGCTTCGTAAATTACATACTATGTAAAACATCAATGTTCAATAAATGGCAACTCTATAATATGCCATCTCTCTTAAACTACAGAGTACTCTGTTATAGTATTTGTTGTATTTTTTCTTACTCATGTCTACATTTTCTCAGTCTCAAGACACAAAACTCAGTAGAGATTATTAAATTGAATTTAATTCTTTCCATGAATGTAGGAACTATGCAGTTCCTACTGAATTTCCACACAGTGGCTGACCCATGGCAAGTGCTCAGTAAGTAATACAAAAAAGGGAGAGATGAAGGATAGAGAACGCTACTTCATCTTTGGGTCTTTGTTTTGACTTCGTGTGGGGAATGTGATTTTGGAATGCTGTACAGATGTCATAAGTGTATAAAAGTCTTCCTCTTCAGTTGATTTCAATGCATCTCAGAGAATATTTCCCATGTGTTAAAATATATATAAGTTGCTTTGCCTCAAGCCATAGGCAAATTGTAATATGGGTGGTAATTTTTCCCCTGATACCAGTTCTATTAGGAATTTCTATATTCTCAAACTTTTTCTGTATACATGTCTCTACTCCTTGAGCAAAGAAGCCACTGATAATCTGACATTTTTTTCCCTTGCTGGCTGGACTCAGTTTTCCAAAATGGTGCTCAAAGAAGCCACTACTAATTAAAACTGACAGAGAAGTTGAAATAGAATTGCTCTCCCAGGCTAAGTTCTCTTTTTCCTCTACCACAACCATCTAGATTCAGAACTCCAAGGTTCAAACTGCTAGACTTGTAGGAAAGCAATTCAGTTGCAAACAGAAATCAACAAATATTGTTCATGTTGTCTTTGAATACCACTAATATGGTTAGATCTGTGCCAGTTACTATTAAAAGTAAAATAAAGTTATACAAGATCCCTAGCTCTACCATGCTTAGAATTGAACATATCTTTTTTAAAAATATGCTAAGAGTTTTCTAATTTGAAATCAAGACTTTTATTTTGAGTGGACTCTTTTTTCTTCATTTGTTCATTTCAGTTATATAAAATATTAGGGTTCTTTTTGACAAAATTATACAAGGATGATACATAATCTGCTCCTATTTAGTCCCCAGTATTTCCCTTTTTCCTCCCCCCTGTTCCCTTTAGTGAGGTAGATTCTTAATGCATTTATCTGAATATACAACAGAAACTATACACTGAATTTTGTTGCAAGATAGTCCAGTCAAAGAAAGCAGTAAATATTACTTCCATATTACACAGTTAAATTTTAGGTGTCTGGTTGACTTTAATTTCCCAGGCTGAGACACCACTGCCATTTGGTCCAGGCAGGATTTTCCAATGTCAGATAGCTTTAGGTTTTAACTCTGAAATGCCAATTTAAAAATGGTATCAGAAGTTATTACATTTGAATAAATATTCTCTTCAATGGGCAGGGGTCAGGAGGCAGGAAAAGGTAATGTTTAAATTTCCCCAGGGATTGTTCATTTCTATGATTTTATAAGAAACTATCTCCTCTATTCTTCACACTATTGTTTATTCCTCTATTTTTTCTCTAATTTCCCTTTGGTCTTTTGGATCTAGGATGGTAATTGTGGTCTGAATTATGTTTGCAGGTGATTGAAAAGCTAAACCCCCAAATAGATGGATCTGAAATAGTGCTGCTGACTGATGGGGAGGACAGCACTACAGGGAGCTGTGCTGATGCTGTGAAACAGAGTGGGGCCGTCATTCATTTAATTGCTTTGGGGCCATCTGCTGAACAAGCAGTAAAAGACATGAGCACTGAAACAGGTAAAACATGATCTGTACATTCTAGACCTTTAATACCAATGTATATAAAGAGGCTGACAACTCAACAACTTCTCTTGAGCACCTGGTTTTCAGGTGCTGGGCCAAGAGTTGAAAACCCCAGTCAAACCAGATGCAATCTGTGTTCTAACAGTACTCAGAATTCAGTTGTCTGGAGTGGGAAATGAAACTGCAAATCAGATCACATAAGATGATAACATTCCTTGACAACATGCGAAATATCAAAGAATAAATCTCTATGTGAGAAAAGAAAGCCATCAGTTCTCCCAAGGTTGTAGAGAATAAGGGCAAGAAGGTCTGAGCAACGAGGAGATTTCTTTGCTGGGCCTCGAACAAGGTGTTAAATTTCTCCAGGAAGGAAAAAGGGAGAGAGAAAATAATCAGGCCATGAGCAAAAAAAAAAAAAACATTGTGGAGTGACAATGTGAGGCACTCTATGGAAACAGTGGTGTTCCTGTGAGGTAGATGTAGGTGCTTATTTGTGAAGCAGGCTGTGAGGTGGGAGGCCATGTTGGACAGAAGCTCAGCCAAAATATCCAAATAATAGATATTAACTATGGTAGCTGTTATTTTAGGCACACAGATGAATGATTCAGATTAAATGTTTCTAATGCCTTCTAAATAGCAGAGAAAACATACTTCATGAGTACAAATTACCAAATTGGCTTTAATGTCACAAATATAATGTGCTTGTAGTTGTACAGACTCATCATTTTAAAGTGTTTCTGTTTTGTTTTTGTTGTTTTGTTTTGTTTGAGACACGGTCTCTTAAGTTGCCAAGGCTGGCTTCAAATTTATAATTCTCCTGCCTCAGCCTCCCAAGCAGCTAGGATTACAGACCTGAGTTGCCATGCCCATTCAAAGGGCTTTTAGAGCAAATGTCTAATTTAAATATTTTCCAAGTAGTACTTTTTAAACTTGACTCCACTGCTTACTTTTCTTCTATCTCCTGTCAATGATTGTCAGGGTACTGCAGCATCTTTCTAATATTTTTGTAACTTATATATTATCATTCTAATTTGCTGTTTGATCTATACTTTGTAAAATCTAAAAACCGCTTTTTTTAGAATTATATCCTATATAAAAGTGAATAATTCCCCGAAAGGGCTGTGTAAAGACTGCAATCTTAGCCACGTAGAATTGTCACATCTTCTTTCGTAGTCCATAATTATTTGATGTATTTCAGGTAGCTGAGATTTTGATGTTGAGATATTAAAATAGCTTCTGATACCATTTTTAAATTGGCATTTCAGAGTTAAAACCTACAGCTATCTGACATTGGTCTATTTTACTAATATATTCTGAAACTGATTTTATTTAAACTGTTACCTTATTAACCACTAATATGTACTTATTTTCTAGAAAGTAAACCGATTAATGCATTTACATTTTAGGAGGAAAACATGTTTATGCTTCAGATAATGCTGAGAACAATGGCCTCATTGACGCTTTTGGGGCCCTTACATCAGAAAATGCTGATCCCACCCAGAAGTCACTTCAGGTCAGAGTTGGCACTCTTGGGTTTTTGTGTTTGCATTACCATAACTGAGCATAAGATTTTGGTAGTCTTAAGTTTTGAGTTCTGTATTTATCTCAAAGTAAACTTTTAATTAAAATCAAAACTTCAGCCAGAATTAGAAATTATTCTTTAGCTATAACCAAATTAAGTGCTAAAACGAGAGTAAAATAAATGGTGAGATAGCTAAGATTGTTTTTCATATTCCCATAGAATTTGGTTAAGGGATAATGTTAAAATCAAATTACATCCACTTTCTTTTTTTTATTTGTATTTTTTTTCATTTTATTTATTTTTTTATTGGTTGTTCAAAACATTACATAGCTCTTGACATATCATATTTCATACTTTAGATTCAAGTGGGTTATGAACTCCCATTTTTACCCCGTATACAGATTGCAGAATCACATCGGTTACACATCCACATTTTTACATACTGCCATACTAGTGACTGTTGTATTCTGCTACCTTTCCTATCCTCTACTATCCCCCCTCTCCTCCCCTCCCATCTTCTCTCCCTATCCCATCTGCTGTAATTTAATTCTCTCCCTTGTTTTTTTCCCTTTCCCCTCACAACCTCTTATATGTAAATTTTTATAACAATGAGGGTCGCCTTCCATTTCCATGCAATTTCCCTTTTCTCTCCCTTTCCCTCCCACCTCATGTCTCTGTTCAATGTTAATCTTTTCCTCCTGCTCTTCCTCTCTGCTCTGTTCTTAGTTGCTCTCATTATATCAAAGAAGACATTTGGCGTTTGTTCTTTAGGGATTGGCTAGCTTCACTTAGCATAATCTGCTCTAATGCCATCCATTTCCCTGCAAATTCCATGAATTTGTCATTTTTTAGTGCTGCGTAATACTCCATTGTGTATAAATGCCACATTTTTTTAATTCATTCATCTATTGAAGGGCATCTGGGTTGGTTCCACAGTCTAGCTATTGTGAATTGTGCTTCTATGAACATTGATGTGGCAGTATCCCTGTAGTACGCTCTTTTAAGGTCTTCAGGGAATAGTCCGAGAAGGGCAATAGCTGGGTCAAATGGTGGTTCCATTCCCAGCTTTCCCAGGAATCTCCATACTGCTTTCCAAATTGGCCGCACCAATTTGCAGTCCCACCAGCAAGGTAGAAGAGTACCCCTTTCCCCACATCCTCGCCAGCACTTGTTGTTGTTTGACTTCATAATGGGTGCCAATCTTACTGGAGTGAGATGGTATCTTAGGGTGGTTTTGATTTGCATTTCTCTGACTGCTAGAGATGGTGAGCATTTTTTCATGTACTTGTTGATTGATTGTATGTCCTCCTCTGAGAAGTGTCTGTTCAGGTCCTTGGCCCATTTGTTGATTGGGTTATTTGTTATCTTATTGTCTAATTTTTTGAGTTCTTTGTATACTCTGGATATTAGGGCTCTATCTGAAGTGTGAGGAGTAAAAATTTGTTCCCAGGATGTAGGCTCTTCTACATCCATTTTCTTCATCTAAAATAAAGCAACCATATTGAATGAAAAACAACAAAAAAACCTCACCATATTTCCAAGCTTTCTTTACACTTCATTGTTACAAAATAAATTTAGACAAATGAACTCAACTGCCTAATTTGGAAATGGAAGAAATGTATCTTGGAAATAAATACGAGAAAGAAGGGTGAATGATTATTGTATCTACAAGGTTAGGGCTTCTCCCATATTTTCAACCACACTTTTCGCTGGCATTTTATTTTACTCACCTCTCCTCTGAACTCAACTCTTTTTCTCATCTATATCACAATGACACCATCATTTTCTGCTACTTAACTTCAAGAACTTTGATTAAGCTCTGGTTCTTCAATTCAGATCCCATGTACAATGTCAACAAAGCCTGTTTCCATCAAAATATATTTTTTAAAAAATCTGTTTATCTTCTTCCCAAAAGTCTGTGTCATGCATCCTTATGTCAAGACTTCTGTGTTCAGTTTTTCTATTCATCAAATCACTATGTACATTAAAATTAGCATGATCACCTGGACAGACCTATTTTCCAAGAATAAAGAGAGAATAGAAGGAGAGCCTGTGGCTTAGAATATGTACATATTGGTTTGGAGATTTAAATCAATAATAATAAATTAAAGATATGTTTACTTAACAGGAGATGGAGATTTTTATAACAATGATTTTCAAAGTATCAATGTGCTCACTTTTATTAGCATGAAGGTATTTTGGGTTATGGAGTAAGTGGAAATAGAAATGAGATTTCTTATTCTACAGAGAATGCTCCACCTAGGAAGCATGTAGTGAGTGAATTAAGTTGGATATTTTGTGACATTATGTTACCTGAAACAAGCCAGGCCCAGAAAGACAAAAGTGCATGATTTTACACAATTGAACTCAGAGAAACAAAGAGTATAATGATGATTACAAGCGGCTGGTAGGATGTTGGGCTTGGAGAGATATTAGACAAGGATACAACATTTCTGTTAGATGGGAGAAATGAGATCAAGATATCTATCATACAAACATGGTGTTGAAAGTTAATAACATGCATTATTTCCTTGAAAATTGTTCAGCATGAAATTAAGTCCTTTCACCATAAAAAAATGACAACTTGATTTAGCCCATCTATAACATGTATACAATATAACATCTATAACATGTATACTTTTCAAAACACCATGTTGTATATGATAAATTTATACCATTTTTGTCACTTTAAAAATAATAATAAAGCAAAAGAGTTGAATCTCCTAGACTAAGTGCTATCCACAGAGATTTTAATAATTTCTTTAAAGTTTCTCTCTGAGAAGATCCTATGTTTTATTGGTCTTTTCTCAGAATTCCATCCTGTACACATTAGTTTCCTCTTTTGTATTTACTGTTCAGAGCTTCACTCTCTATCTTGTGAAAAACTATTTCAAGATTCCAGATCAGGGAAAAGTATCCATGAGAGCTTTTCCCCAGTAATATGGTCCTTATTTATAAAGGACCATAAACATAATGACACATAAACATTATACTTTGGATCATCATGAAGATGGGGAAACTGAGGATAACCACACACATACACAAAAACTCACACACGTACATACCCCCAATAGTCCATCTCTGTCCATAGCACCCGTTAATACTAAAGACTGGCATGGGTGTTTATCCCAAAAACTGAAAAAAAAATAATAACGAGTTCATGCCCCCCAACTGTAAATGGCTCTTTTATATGCTGTTCTTCTCTCAGACCCTCTTATTTCCACATTTTCTAGCTGACAACTGCTACATACCAATGAGCTTTCAGAAAGAGTCCAAGTATAAGGTGGCATGCCATATAAAACATCGTATTCATATGAGAAATTGAGATTGATCTTTAAAAGAAAAAAAAATAAAATTATTCTATTCTACAGTCATTGATTTTTAAAATGTATCTAAACAGCTCGAAAGTAAGGGATTAACCCTGAACAATGATACCTGGATGAATGACACTGTAATAATCGATAGCACTGTGGGAAAGGACACATTCTTTCTCGTCACGTGGGAAAAACAGCCTCCTAGTATTTCTCTCTGGAATCCCAATGGGACACTGACAGAAGCTTTCACACAGGACACTGTTTTCAAAATGGCCTATCTCAGCATTCCAGGAACTGCACAGGTAAGTAATCGGCTTTTAGACATTCTCTGAATTTAAAAGCTGAAAATTCATTGTTTAATGTCATAAGTGTGAGTATTGATGATTATATCATCTACAAAATTATTTTATCATACACTCTCTTAGACTTTGTGATCCTAAAAACTGTGGTGGATAGCTGGAAAAAGAAATAAAGAACTCTTGCATCAGGAGAAAATCTAACAAGAACCCTCACGAAAAACTATGGGAAGACTTTGTGCAGTTAGTGTGCAGATTGCTGTTGAGGTCAATGAATAAGACCAAAGGCAGACTGTCCAGTAATTACTTTTTCCAGATGAGGATGTCACAAAATACAGACACCATACATGACAATAATCAGAGTACCTGCCTGAACCCCAACTCACACCATTTTAAAACCTCAAACCATCAAAACCCTGTTTATCATACTTCATACTTCTAAGATTTATTGTAGATTTGAATAATAGAAACCAGAATATGATTTAACTCTGGAAACTTACTATCTTTCCACTGGAAATTTTAGGTGGGCACTTGGACTTACAGTCTTCAGGCCAAAGCAAACACAGAAATACTAACCATGACAGTAACCTCTCGGGCAGCAAATTCTTCTGTGCCTCCAATCACAGTGAATGCTAAAATGAACAAAGACACAAACAGCTTCCCCAGCCCAATGATCGTCTATGCACAAGTTCTCCAAGGTTATCTTCCCATTCTTGGAGCCAATGTGACTGCAATCATTGAATCAAACAGTGGAAAAACACAAGTTTTGGAACTTTTGGACAATGGTGCAGGTAATTCACTGGTTTTATGAATAAGCCTATATTTTCAAAACTCAGGATATGGTAAGGGTCCTGTGTCAAAATGGGGCAGTAAGATAGATACCCAAGGAATGGAGAAATAGCAGGATCAGTAGGGAATCCTACCAGATAAAACCTACAATCAATGATGTTGACAATAATCGTTATTTGTTGTCATTATTATTGTTTGTCATTGGTCAGCCAATGATTGTCACCATTTAAGTAGATCTCATTCAGGCAGTTTAGGACAGCATCAGCAATGCTGGGCCAGTGTTTCATAGGGAAACATCACCAAGAAAGTCTGCTTAGAGACAGTTAAGCACAAGCAGCCAGATGAGATCTAGTGGTACTACCTGGGCCCCTGGTAGGAAAAGGGAAAGAAACAAGAGAACTCCCAACAACTGAAAAAATGACATGAGAGCTAAGACCCAGGGGCAGCAGGAGCTAACTGAAGAAAGGAGGGCTCCTCACTGGGGCATCAGATACCAGTTGTTACAAATAGGAAAAAAGGAACTGTGCTGGCTTCTGGGTAAGAGGTCAGTAAGCAAGGAAATAAACAATTTGATTCACATCTTAATTATTACAAATTTGAATCAGTACCTTCCACAATGTAATTTATTCACTCTTTTGATAATACTGTCTTCAACTAGAGTTGGCAAAGTATCCTTACATGCAACTCAATTCCTTCTTTAGGCATAACGATATTTACACAACTGTCCTTTGCCTTTTCTTTCCCTTTCCATAAACCCATCTGCACTATATTAAATTTACCTGCATCTTGTTTGATTTATTTGCATTTTACCAGACGAATATTTAGCTAATTGGAAAGTAACTGAATTGAAATGTCTTTAACTAAAAAGGCATTGGTGGCTAACAATGGCTCAATGAAGGCATTCTCAAACTTTAGTGTACAAGGGAATCATCTAGAGAGTTTGGTAAAATATGGAATGCTGAGGCCCTTCCAAAGTAGTATGAGAAATTTACATGCCTAAAAATCTCTAGATTTTTAGAGATACAGATATTGGTGGTTCAAGGACTTCATTGTAATACACTGTTTTTGAATTTTAAACTATGGGAAATCTTTTGGCAATTGAACAGGTAATGCCAATGCTGGTGTTATCAAGAAGTATACATATGATATAATATCCCACAAATCCTCCAATTTTTTTTTCTAATAGCAGATGAGATTTTCCTCTGTCAGACCAGAAAGTTAATGGATCAGAAGAATAAAGGCTGGAGAAACGAAAAAGAAAGAGTTGTGGAAGATAAAAAATACAAGTAATGTAGTCAACTAGAGTGAGAAATAGATTCTATACAAAGTCACTGTTTTTTCCTAGTGGGAACCTTTTTTGATTTAAACACAAGGATGACATAATATGACTAGATAAATTAAGGTAAAATTGGAGCAATTGGCAGAGAAATGGTAAAAGCACTATAAAATATATGTAAATAGATTAAGGACAGGAATATGAGGTATTTGTTTACATATACAAATATAAATGTGTTGTATATGTGCTATATGGATATAAAGATATCAAAACAACTCTAGTATCAATTCAACTCTAGTATCAATATATTGAGCTGACAGAGCATAATAGAACTAGTTTCCAGAAGGTCAAACTCTAAATATGAGGCCTGGTCTAGAGGGCATGTTATAGAGGCCAAAGCTTGTTGTATTAGAAAATGCATGAATTTCTCTTTGTATTTACAATCATTTATTTCTTCATTTCTATGATAAGGTGCTGATACTTTCAAAGATGATGGGGTCTACTCCAGGTATTTTACATCTTATTCAGAAAATGGCAGATATAACTTAAAAGTGCGGGCTCACGGAGGAACACACTCTGCCAGGCGAAGCTTGCAGTACCCACTGAATAGAGCTGCCTATATACCAGGCTGGGTGGTAGATGGTGAGTAGCTCATGGCATCTGAATTCATGTATAGATTGAATAATATTTGGGATTTGGTATAATTGAGGCTTCAGACAACTTACAACTCAAAATATAGCTTCTCCCACTTCTGGAATGAAGTTCTTGGCTAATTGCCCTCAAATTGATCTAAGCTTTAGAATAATGCCTAGCACCTAGTAAATATTTAAAAACTGTTAGCTAGTATTAGATTAGTTTGAGAAAAACTAATATCAACAAAATATGCCGAATTTTCAGCTCAGGACATAAAAGCAAATCAATATGTTATGAGCCTAAGTATAAGCAGAATTTATCCTTCAGATTACACGTGCTATTAAAAATAAACATTTATTTGTAATATTGTTTTCTGTTTGTTTGCCTTTAAAGTATCTTTTATATTTTAAAAGTTAATATGCACATTAGAGGAAACAGAAAAACACAAGAACAAAGTCATGGAGTCACAAGTAGCTTAGCTGGACATGTCCTTTCAGAACCTGCATGTCCATATACAACATCTCATTTTGTGTGGTTGAAATCATAGTGTGAATTGGGTTTTTCTGTGCATCATAAATATTCACCAGTTCAAAATGCCAAAGCTACATGAGCATTTTTGATAATCAAGAGTACACTACAGCAATACCTTCTGTTAGAAAAAAAATTGTAATCCTGCCTTTCCTGCGACAAAATTTTCACTCAAGGCAGAAATGGCAACAGGTCTCTAGATACATATATTAGCAAAGTTACAACTACAATAATGTATTCCTTTAATGCTCAATTTAAAATGAGACATAAAGCAACACAATACACCAAGCATAATGTTTCTCAGAAGGTTCTCTATCAGATTTCTACTACTAAAATACTAGCAAGAGAGCATGTCCCCAGTGAATTGAAGTATTCCTACAGTACAGCCAGAAGATGCACACACATCAGTAGCTCACATCAAAATGTAATCTTTCAGTGTTTGCTCCCATGTTTACTTGTGTGCTTCCTTCTGCTCCTCTGACGCTAGCCTAAGGAATAAGTCCTGAAAAACATTGCCCAGAGATAAAAATAATTTCATGTCCAAGATGCATCTTTCCTATCAATTGTACCAAAAAGATATTTACAAGTTGGCTAATTCACTAGGTTTAATTTTTATGATATACTATCACCTTGGGCATCTAGAAAATTTAGATGTTATGAAATTTATGAAATAAAGTATGAACTTTGTACACAATAAGCGCAAGTACATTACAAAAAATGCACATATAGATTTATGATTATGATCTAAAACAGACTTCCAGATATGGGGATGCTAGCAAATAGTCATTCCCCTTACCCTTCCTCCTCTTCCTTTTCAGTGACTAAGTATAGGACTACCACTAGGTTTAAGAGGTAAGCAAACAAAGGTCACTCCCAGAAGATAGTTCTTCCTTAAAGAATAATAATAAAAATAACAAAAGGATAATCACATAGAGATTATTTTGCTACTTCTAATATAATTTTTGGTATTAGGACTTATCCTTTAATACCCAGAAATATTAACTAAATTATACATTTAACAGTAGCTAGAGAATCTGAACTAATATAAGGGGAACAGAAGAATTCTTGCTCCATACTTTCTTCTCTCTCCAACCCCCACCCAGTGAACAGTCAACACACTCTCCAAAACATCAAGTTTAATAACTCCATTCCCCTAAATTCCAACCATTCCTATACAGTAACAAAAAATATATAAAGGGCACTATTTCAGCCCTCTACTTTTGCCATAGGTTTTGTACTTTTAAACATCCAGAAAGACTAGATGTTTCCAACAAAGTACTTAAGTTTCCCACGAAACATACACTAGCACTGAATCAACCACACACACTTATTTAACACAGGCTAGACTTTAAAGCAAAGGAACAGAAACGAGAAAAAAAAAAAGACCTTTTTTTTAAAGGTTAGAATGTGAAAGTGACTCCAAACAGGAACATTATGGCCTGGAACCTCTCTCCTTCTCATCTCTTATCAAGGCAGGGGTCAGATATATGCATCTGTAATGCTTAGAGAGAACTCTAATGATTTCAATTCCTAAGGGGTTTTAAGAACAATCCTTCCTATGAATTTTAACACAAAGTGTACTCAGGATGTTAGTTAACTAACCATACTTTTGTCATATACTGGAATGCTTTTTTTTAAGTCAAAAGAAGAAATGTGTAGAGCAAGGTGATGATAAGCATAAAGAATGCATTCTTTGCTAACTTTCCCTCGCATAGTCACTTCTCTTGTGACTTTCAGGGGCTTTTTCTTAGCAATTAGAGTACAATAAGTATTATTCCATAGCACTTGCAGCATGGAGTGGTTGGAAGGAAACTGGTTTTTCCCCAGGTATATTCCAGCCTGAAGATAATTTGAAATGTAAAGCAAACTTTTTTGAAGGCATATATTGAACTTGTAGATAACATTATTCTCATGTGACAGTCTTTACTCCAAAGCAATTTATTATCCAGTTTTATCCTAAAGGAAACTAAAAGATGAATTATCCCACCAATTGGCACTTATGATTGTGTCACAGGCCTTACTAAAAATTTGACTATACACATGAAGAAAAAAAAGGGAAAGACTAGTGGGATGAAGAAGGTGATTTATTTACTCACTTTAAACTAGAGAATTTTTAATGCAGGCAAAATTGAACAGAATCCAACAAGACCTGAAACTACTGAGGATACTCAGACAATATTGGAGAATTTCAGCCGAACAGCATCTGGAGGTGCATTTGTGGTATCACAAGTTCCAGACTCTACAAATGTTCCCTTGCCTGACCTGTTCCCTCCAAGTCAAATCACAGACCTTGATGCCACATCTGAGGGGGATCATATCAATCTAACATGGACAGCACCAGGAGATAATTTTGATGTCGGAACAGGTAAGCATAAAGTATCATGTGGTTTCAACTTAAGTTAAAGGTGCTCATTGCAAAAGCAAGGGTGTATGGGCAGGTTAGGGAAGAACAGTTTTTTACTGACAGCTCACTGAACTTTTAATTTTATAATCTGATATTTTTTAATCAATCAAACGAGATATTTTAATAAGGTTTTACTTCTCATGCAAAGATAGTAACATTTGGCAGAGCTTAAAAGTCAGAATTTAGGTTTATTTAAAAAGCAGTAACTTTTTTTGTGAGTATATTCTATGCATAAGTAAACAACATTTTTGAGAGTAAATGGAAAGAAATTTACTATGGTATCTATGCTACAGTTACTAAACTGCCTGTAACTCTTTCCTTAGTCCGAGAGTATATCATAAGAATAAGTGGAAATATCACCGATCTAAGAGACAATTTTGATGATGCACTTCAAGTGAACACTACCGACCTATCACCAAAAGAGGCGAACTCCAAGGAAACCTTTGCATTTAAACCAGGAAACATCTCAGAAGAAAACATAACCCACATATTCATTGCCATTCAAAGTGTAGACAAAAGCAATTTGAAATCAAAAGTATCCAATATTGCACAAGTGGCTTTGTTTATCCCTCAAGCAGATCCTGTTCCTGATGAAGGCCAACCAACTCCTAATCCTGGTGAAAGTCATCCTAATCATAATTCTGGAGTTAATATTTCTACTGTGGTCTGTCAGTGGTGGGGTCTATTGTGGTTGTTGTGGTTGTTAGTATTATTTTAAGTACCACTATTTGTATCTTAAAGAAGAGAAAATCTTCAAGAAGACCTAGAACAGAGTTTTAAAAACAAAAGCAATATGAGTAAGGATACTTCTGAATTTTTAAATCCATCCTGTGTGATTATAAACTTATAAAAGATATTTAAGAGGTCTAGAAAGGATATTGTGATCAAATATAAACATGCATGAGTTTGTGAAAAACTGCCAATACTAAAGTTCAATAGTTTTATTCACTCATTTAATTTATCGTAAGTAGTGATAAATACTTTTTTCATGTTGTCTCCCCAGTTGTGTATTATTTTTCTAATTCAAAACTTTCAGAAATATTTTCAAATTTTATGAAGAAGTTAAAATTATCAATTTAAGTATTTAAAGTACAAAAAGTAAATAAATGATAATTGTAAAAATTGGTTTGGTGCCACTGGTATAAATTGATGGCATCATATTCACCTAAAAGCTCCACTATAGCACTGAAATTTCTACAATCATGTTTGTTGCAATTTATGAAATATGGAAGGAACTCGTAATAAAAAAAATCAGATACCACCTATCTAACCATAGTTTTCCCTAATTTAGTTCGATTTAAAAATATACCTCTTTGGGGCTGGGGCTGGGGCTCAGTAGTAGCGCACTTGTTGGCATGTGTGAGGCACTGGCTTCGATTCTCAGCACCATATATAAATAAATGAAATAAAAGTCTATCAATAACTAGAAAAAATTAATATATATATATATATATATATATATATATTTAATTAAGTACCACTATTTGTATCTTATATATATGATATATAAGATATATATCTATACATCTATATATATATATAGATGTATAGATATATATATCTTTTCCCTTAAAAAGCCATGCCTACCCATGTACTATTTCTTTTTTCATAGGAGTTATTGAAGCTACTGTATATTGACTTTGTTTTCAGAGAAAGAAAATAAAATACATTAAAAACATTTTCATTCATCACTCAGAGTCACAGCCTAGGAGTTGAAAACATATTGATGAATAAAACCAATGAAAGTGACAATGTAGGCTGAGAAGAGCAGGTTCCACATATTCAGAAGCCTATCATGAGTCCCCATTTACAAGAATAGTTTCCTTATCGTCCAACTGATGTTTTTCTCACATTGCACATTGAGTTTTACTGCCATAATTCGGCAACCAGAGGAACTTGAGAGAAACTAAGGTCATATCCATTCATTTACATCCTTATCTCACATAGCTTTGGCAAGTATTACTTGCTGATGTGGAAGCTAACTAAAATGAAAGTCATATGAGCTGAATCCAGGAGTCACTCCTAACAATCTTTGAACATCAACTAGACTTTCTGACCTGGCATAATTTATTTGGTCTGATTAACAAGGGTGACAAAAGAAGGGCCTTTGATTTAAATTGGGTACAAAAGATCAAGGGAGGATAAAATAGGCAGAAGTCTCCTGATTACTGAAAAGGTTTGATTTACTCTAATGGCATTAAGAGGAAAATGAGTTGTGCAGCAGGGCACATGGGAACTGTTTTAGTCAGCTTTTACGCCCATGTGATGCAAGGACCCAACCAGAACAACTGTAGGGGAGGAAAAGTTTATTTAGGGGATCACAGTTTCAGATGTCTCAGTCCCTGGGCAGCAGGCTCCATTCTTCAGGGCTCAAGGTGAGGCTGAACATTGAGGCTGAGTGTGTGGCAGAGGGAATCAAAGAGAAGTCTTCAGTTGCCAGATACAAATATGTACCCAAAGCCACACCAATTCCTACCTCCCCCACCCACACCCTATCACTTTAGTTACCACTCAGTTAATCCCTATCAGGAGATTAATTCACTGATTGGGTTACGATTCTCAAAAGCCAAACATTTCTCCTCTGAACCTTCTTGCATTGTCTCCCATGTAAGCTTTTGGGGATCACCTCACATCCATACCGTAACAGGAGCTATGCTGTTGAGGAAGAACGGCTATTGCACTGGGAATTCTTCTGGAAGGTTAGCATCTATTCAACCAGTTCTAATGACTAGGGAGATACAGGTCAATGTGGAGAAAATGTAGGAAAGGGGTGTTGGACCCCTGGACTTTTACAAAGAGAGGAATGAAGGTCTGAGATTCTGTGTTAGAAATTGTGATACTATGTAATAATCAGACTTTTCCCATTTTCCTTCCTACCCAGCCACACGATAGCTCTGAAGGCAAAGTCTATCAGCATGGTTATTTCCCTCTCTAATATGACAGTACAATTACTAGGCTCAGGTGGGTCCCTGTCCTGGGCTATTCCCTCCAAGATCAGGCTCTGATTTAGTTCTGTTATCAGAACTGCTTAAGTAATGGGTTGTTAATTAGCAAGAATAAGAAAACAGAATGATTGTTGTTATTATTATAGTCAGGACAGGAAAATAACTTATGTTTCCCAGTACAAAATAAAAACAAGAGGCCTCTTTTTAAAAATTATTGAGAATTTCAAGACAACAGCAAAATTTCAAGTAATGACAAAAACAGTGAAACCAAGTTCAGAGCCTTCTAAGCACAAAGCTCTAAACAACTGCATGAACCCCATACTCACAAAGCCAGCCCTACCTATGCTGCAGGAAAAACTAGCAATAGCACCAGTTGTGTAAGGTCTCTATATGATCCATTAAAACTACAAAGCACCCTTCATGATCTTATGGTTGGTCTCCATAATCAAGAAAAAGTATCAGATTTGAGTAGATCGGATCCATAGGCCCATCACCTCTGATTAGGAATCTAGAAACAGAAAGTAAATCTAAGTTTCCCAGTAACAAAGACAGTCACCCCTATGTGAGAAGGAGCAGCTTCTGTACCAATCAGCTATCTGAAGGGTTCCTGAATAGAAAAAACCTGTAGCAGCAGCCATCCAAGTGGATGATGGCCTGAAGCTGGCCAGTCACAGTGTTACAATATAAATACCTGCCCTCAGAGGAATGCACAAACCTCTAGATGTTTTCCCATTTGTAATCATTAAACTTCAAGAATAACCAGCAAATGAACCTCCCATTTATTTTTTATTTTATTTTTTATTTATATATGTCAGCAGAATGCATTACAATTCCTATTACACATATAGAGCATAATTTTTCATATCTCTGGTTGTATGCACAGTACATTCACACCAATTCATGTCTTTGGATAATAATGCCCATCACATTCCACCAAAATTTATAACCCCATGCCCCCACCCTTCTCCTCCAAGCCCTCTGGCCCTATCTAGAGTTTGTCTATTCCTCCCATGCTCCTGCTCCCTATCCCACTATGAATCCGCCTCATTATATCAAAGAAAACATTTCGGCATTTGTTATTTTGGGATTGGCTAACTTCACTTAGCATTATCTTCTCCAACTCCATCCATTTTCCTGCAAATGTGATGATTTTTTTCTCTTTTATTGCTGAGTAATATTCCATTGTGTATATATGCCACATTTTTTAATCCATTCACCTATTGAAGGGCATCTAGGTTGGTTCCACAGTTTAGCTATTGTGAATTGTGCTGCTATAAACATTGATGTGGCTGTGTCCTTGTAGTATGCTGTTTTTAAGTACTTTGGGTATAGACTGAGGAGAGGGATAGTTGGATCAAATGGTGGCTCCATTCCAAATTTTCCAAGAAATCTCCATACTGCTTTCCATATTGGCTGCACCAATTTGCATTCCCGCCAGCAGTGTATGAGTGTACCTTTTCCCCCACATCCTTGACAACATTTATTGTTATTTGTATACATAATAGCTGCCATTCTTACTGGAGTGAGATGAAACCTTAGAGTGATTTTGATTTCCATTTCTCTAATTGCTAGTGATGATGAACATTTTCTCATATATTTGTTGATTAATTGTATATTATCTTCTGAGAAGTGTGTGTTCAGGTCCTTGGCCCATTTATTAATTGGGCTATTTGGGTTTTTATGTTTGTTTGTTTGTATTTTGTTTTGGTGCTTAGCTTTTTGAGTTCTTTATATATCCTAGGATTAGTGCTCTATCTGATGTGTGAGGACTAAAGATTTGCTCCTAAAATGTAGGCTCTCTATTCACCTCAAAGATTGTTTCTTTTGTTGAGAAGAAACTTTTTGGTTTGAGTCCATCCCATTTATTGATTCTTGGTTTTAATTCTTGCACAATAGGGCTCTTATTAAGGAAGTTGGGGCCTAATCCCACATGATGGAGATTAGGGGCTACTTTTTCTTCTATTAGATGCAGGGTCTCTGGTTGGATTCCTAAGTCCTTGGTCCATTTTGAGTTGAGTTTTGTGTATTATGAGAGAAAGTGATTTAATTTCATTTTGTTGCATATGGATTTCCAGTTTTCTCAGCACCATTTGTTGAAGAGGCTATCTTTTCTTCAGTGCTTGTTTTGGGCACCTTTGTCTAATATAAGATAATTGTAATTTTGTGAGTTAGTCTCTGTATCCTCTATTCTATACCATTGGTCTACCAGTCTAATTTGGTGCCAATAGCATGCTGTTTCTGTTATTATTGCTCTGTAGTATAGTTTAAGGTCTGGTATAGTGATGCCACCTGCTTCACTCTTGCTGCTAGGAATTGCTTTATCTGTTCTGGGTCTCTTATTTTTCCAGATGAATTTCATGACTGCTTTTTCTATTTCTATGAGGAATGCCACTGGGATTTTGATCAGAATTGCATTAAATCTCCATAGTGCTTTTGGTAGTATGATCATTTTGATAATATTAATTCTGCCTATCCAAGAGCAAGGTAGATCTTTCCATCTTCTAAGGTCTTCTTTGATTTCTCTCTTTAGAGTTCTGTAATTTTCATTATATAGATCTTTCACCTCTTTCATTAAGGTGATTCCCAAGTTTATTTTTTTTTGAGGCTGTTGTAAATGGGATAGTTTTCCTCATTTCCCTTTCTGAGGATTTGTCACTGATATACAGAAATGCCTTTGATTTATGGGTGTTGATTTTATATCCTGCTACTTTGCTGAATTCAGTTACTAGTTCCTGAAGTTTTCTGGTAGAACTTTTAGGGTCTTCTAGGTATAAAATCATATCATCAGCAAATAGTGCCAATTTGAGTTCTTTATCTATGTGTATCCCATTAATTTCTTTTGTCTGTCTAATTGCTCTGGCTACTGTTTCAATAACTATGTTAAATAGAAGTGGTGAAAGAGGGCATTCCTGGCTTGTTCCAGGATTTAGAGAGAGTGCCTTCAATTTTTCTTCATTTAGAATGATGTTGGCCTGGGGCTTAGCATAGATAGCCTTTATTATGTTGAGATATGTTCCTGTTATCCCTAGTTTTTCTAGTGTTTTGAACATAAAGGGGTGCTGTATTTTGTTAAATGCTTTTTCTGCATCTATTGACATGATCATATGATTCTTATCTTTAAGTCTATTGCTATGATGATTTACATTTATTGATTTCCATTTGTTGAACCAACCTTGCATTCCTGGGATGAATCCCACTTGATGGTGGTGCACAGTCTTTTATATGTCTTTGTATTCGATTTGCCAGAATTTTATTGAGAATTTTTTGCATCTATGTTCATTTGAAGTTTTCTTTTTTTTTTTTTTTGATGTGTCTTTGCCTGGTTTTGGAATCAGAGTGATATTGGCCTCATAGAATGAGTTTGGAAGTGCTGCCTCTTTTTTTTATTTCCTGAAATAAATTGAAGAGTGTTGGTATTAGTTCTTCTTTAAAGGTCTTGTAGTACTCAGCTGTGTATCTGTCTTGTCCTGGGCTTTTCTTGGTTGGTAGACTTTTGATGGTGTCTGCTATTTCATCACTTGAAATTGATTTGTTTAAATTGTGTATATCACCCTGATGCAATTTGGACAAATCATATGACTCTAGAAATTTTTCAATGCCTTTGATATTTTCTATTTTATTAGAGTACAAGTTTTCAAAATATTTTCTAATTATCTTCTGTATTTCTGTAGTGTCTGTTGTGATATTTCCTTTTTATCATGTATGTTAGTGATTTGAGTTTTCTCTCTCCTTCTCTTCCTTAGCATGACTAAGGGTCTGTCAATTTTATTCTGTCAATTTTTTCATTGTTTCTTTTGTTTCTATTTCATTGATTTCAGCTCTGATTTTAATTATTTCCTGTCTTCTGCTGCTTTTGATGTTGATTTGTTCTTCTTTTTCTATGGCTTTGAAATGTAATGTTAAGTCATTTATTTGTTGACTTTTTCTTCTTTTAAGGAATGAACTTCGTGCAATGAACTTTCCTCTTAGAACTGCTTTTATAATGTCCCAGAGATTTCGATATATTGTATCTGTGTTCTCATTCACATCTAAAAATTTTTTAATCTCCTCCCTGATATTTTCTGTAACCCATTGTTCATTCCAGTAGCATATTATTTAGTCTCCAGGTGTTGGAGTGGATTTTATTTCTTACTTACCATTGATTTTTAATTTAATTCCATTATGATCTGATAGAATGAAGGGTAATATATTTACTTTTTTATATTTGCTAAGAGTTGCTTTGTGGCACAGTATATGGTCTATTTTAGAGAAGGATCCATGTGCTGCTGAGAAAAAAGTGTATTCGTTCATTAAAGGATGAAATATTCTGTACATGTCAGTTAAGTCTAAGTTATTGATTGTATTATTGAGTTCTATAGTTTCTTTGTTCAGTTTTTGTTTGGAAGATCTATTCAGTGGTGAAAGAGGTGTGTTAAATTTCCCCAAAAAATATTGTGTTGTGGTCTATTTGCTTCTTGAACTTGAGAAGAGTTTGTTTGATGAACAAAGCTGCTCCATTGTTTGAGGCATATACATTTATAACTATTAAGTCTTGTTGGTGTATGGTTCACTTGAGCAGTATGTAGTGTTCTTTCTTTATCCTTTTTGATTGACTTTATTTGAAGTCTACTTTATTTGATATGAGAAAAATCCTTGCTTGCTTCCACAGTCCATGTGAGTTGTATGATTTTTCCCAACCCTTCACCTGCAGTCAATGGATGTCTCTTTCTATGAGATGAGTCTCTTGTAGGCAGCATATCGGTGGGTCTTTTTTTTTTAATCCAATATGCTAGTCTATGTCTTTTGATTGGTGAGTGTAGGTCATTAACATTCAGGGTTATTATTGAGACATGATTTGTATTCCCGGCCATTTTTGCTTATGTTGGTACTTAACGGAACTTGGTTTCTCCTCTAATTAGATTTTCCTTTAGTGTAATCCCTCCCTCTGCTGATTTTCATCATTGTTTTTCATTTTCTCTTCTTGGAATATTTTGCTGAGGATGTTCTATAGTACAGGCTTTTGGAGTGGGTGGATCTGGGCTGCTGGGCTTGACCTCCCTCTTTAGTCTGTTGGTTGGAAGGGGCAGTCCTGTCCCAGAGGCTATGCTCTGGTGGGTGTCTGCCCCACCTGGGGGTGTACCGGGCCTACTGTGCACCTGAGATGGACACAGGCTGGTGTGGGTAGATCTGGGCCACCAGGCTTGACCTCCCCCAGTAGTCTGCTGGCTGGAAGGAGTGATCCTGCACCAGAGGCTAGGGTCTGGCAGGTGACTGCCCTACTCGGGGAGGGATGAACCGGGATTCCTGTGAGCCTGGGTGCTGCACAGGCTGGTGTGGATGGTTCTGGGCCACCAGGCTTGACCTCCCTGTGGTAATCTACTGGTCAGAAGGGGTGGTCCTGCACCAGAGGCTGGGCTGTGGTGGGTGTCTGCCTCGAATGCTGTGCGCCTGGGACCTGCACAGGCTGGTGTGAGTGGATCTGATGAACCTCCCATTTAAACCCAGTCAATAAACAGAATCATGAAGAAAATACAATTAATGTTTTAAGCTACCAAATTTTGTTATAATTTAGTCCACAGCACCAGATTTGCATAACAGCCAATTCCTTTCATTAGTCCAGATTCCATGGGGAAAACAGAACCACTATGAATACTACTGAGCATAGAACTTCTCACCAGTTCTACCCCAGAATCACAGTTTCTGCCAGATGCAGTTTCAATACATCTAAGCTGCCTGAGCAAAGCCCGTACAATCACAGAAATCATGCCACATGGTGGAATCACAAGGAATTTCCTCATGTGGTAGAGAGTGGTCCTTGTCCTCAGCCTAGTAATTTTAATAGGCAGAAAGCTGAAAGCTATGAGCTCTTGTGACATGGTGACACTCATTCCACACTGGTGGCACTGATTACAGACTTCTGGCCCAATCCCCTATTGTACTGCAGAGTCATGTGTCATTGTCTATGTATTCACTTTAATCTCAATCTTGTAAATCTTCTATAATGCTTGTTTGTTGGTTCAGTAAGGAGCCCAAGTAAAAAAATTTCAGATGAATTGAAGTTGCCATTTTCATACACTAATAGATGTATTTTGAGATTGAATAGGGAGGAAGAGCTGTCCCTTGACTTATCCCCACACCCAACAACAACAACAAATGGCTAGAAAGGACTTCTGAAGACAACTGCGATTTTCCAAGACTGTGGGGTCATAGGCAGAACAGGAAGCAAGCACAAAAGAGCAAGTGACTGTTGTGATTAATGCTGAGAAATGGACAGTGAATTTAGCAACACAAAGTGATCAGTGAACTTAATAAATGCAATTCTCACAAAGAAATAATAAAGAGAGTAAACAAAGATTCTTTCAGAATCTTGACTGTGAAGTACAGTATAGAGAAGTGGAAATTAGAAGAATTAGTATGTTTGAAGCCAAGAGAGGCTTTATTTGTAGAGTAATTGTTAAATTCTATTATAAGTATTATAGAACTATTTCATATTTTAAACCTTGTACATATGACACTAAAAATGTTTTTAAAAATTTAAAAGAACACTTTGGATTCAGACTTACAGTATTGTAATCTGCAAACTGGGACAATTGTGCCAACCTCCAAGTATTTTGTGGATTCCATTAAATAATGGCAGAGTTTAGGCCCTGTTCCTATACGTACCTAGTGCTGAATTCATGGCAGCTCTCATGTTTAGAACTTTTGTCTTACTAACTCTGAAGTTCAGGGATCTTAGGACTGAGGACTATCTGTCCATCAGTGAACTGACATATTGAATCCTGCTATTTACCAGACATTCTGCTATTTCCCAGACTAAGTGCTGTGGTAGAGAGGTAAATGAAAAGAGAACTTCAGATGGAAGAAAAAAATTAAAAGCCACATGGAAGAAATGGAAAGAAAGACTGTTGGCAGTTGGGTACAGAAGGGGAACCTATATTCTCATTGACTTTTTTGTCCACTGCAATGTAAACAGTCCCTTAATTTTGAATCATTTCTTTTTTGTTGTTGTATTTTGGATTTTTTTAGCATGCTGAATAATTCATGGATATTTATACATATACATATTTGTTTCTGTTTTCTCATTTCTTGCATTTGAAGTTAGTCATTTTTTCTTGCCCTGCCGAGGGTTAGGGTATTTGATTAGTGTATTTTGATTTTGTGTTGTATTGTCTTTTTCAAAATTCTGTTCCCCTTGTCTCTCTTTCTCCCTCTTCTCTTGCTAACAGTCAAGTTCTATTGTTCTTTTCTTATTCTTCTTTTAATTTTTTACTTTTATTTCTTCCTCATCCCTCCACCTAATTTTCATGTTCTACATCACTTTTGCACTTTCCACATTCACCTATTGAAATTTCGATTTATTTTCTGCCCTCCCATGCCTTCATCATTCCTCTTAATTAACTCTATTCTTAACATCTTAGTGCTAATTGGTGTATATAATGCCAAACCACACCAGTAAGGCTGTAGTTCTAAGTAATACTACAGAAGCCAGAGATAACACCTATAATATGATTTTATGCCAGATATATAATACATGATCACTTAATGATGGAAATCAATGATCATACCATTTCTGTTTATTGTGAAAATTAACATTATAGATGTCATAATAGGAACAAAGCACTTAGTTTACTGCTATGTATTGTTTACATAGGTTGCTATATTACTTGGCTCCCCCTAAACTGTGAGGTACTAGAAACCAAAAGGGACACTATAAGTTTATAGTGTAGAAACTCTGCTGCTTCAGATACATTCAGATAGAGGGTAGACACACAAACAATATTAAAAATCAAGGGAACAAACCATTTCAAACAACCCAAAATACTCCTACATTATGGAGACAGTGGGCTTGTAGCTGCACCAGCCACTCGGGAATATGTGAAAAGTGGACTAGTCATGAGCAGGGATGCCTCTGAGGGCACTGGAGCAGCTCCCCACTTCCCTCTCCACCAGGGAGATGGATGGAGCATAGGTGAAGTCCAATTCCAAGTTGCCTATGATATGAGGAATCAGTAGAAGGGGCCTGTTATAAGTATTCACCAGGCTTCATATGCTCAGGGCTGGTGCTCAGAGGGAGATTTCTCCATCAACTTTGGCAAAGAGGAAGTCTCTCCTTTACAAAAATATTACAAAGACTTTCTCACATTTATTGAGGAGGAAATAGTACCTCCTCAAATAAATTAATCCATTAAACATTGGAGAGAATTCAAGTCCTCCAGGTGTCTCCAGTGTTTTAAAGACCTTGGATAAGCTTCTGTTGAGGCATTGTGATGTGTCATTATTTTGGGCTTATATGATAAGTCATTTAGTAATTCAGTCAATCTACTGGTCGAAACAATTTCCTAAGCACCAACTCCTGAGGCTCAGAATGAACCTGGTTTGCTTGAAGTAAGTTGAGAGAGATTTGTGGAATAATTGGAAGGCTGCTCAGGATAGGACCAGGGAAAGAATGCATAAGATGTATTTGTTAATACCCCATCCTCTACCTACTTCAAAGTTTCCCTGGAGTTGCCACTGCAACAGCTCTGACCAGAATCTTCTACAACACAGTGATTCTATGAATGTAGAATTATCCTGCCAGATTCCCAAGGGGTTGGAAGGAGGGCACAGGAGCCACCTGAGAAGGCAAAGTCCAGGCACAAGTGACAAAGCCTCTATCTTGGGAATGTGGCCAACAATCCAACATAGTATCCTGTATCTGAACTATTGAAGGTAGTCTATTTCAGTCTTTTGGGGGGTTCTGATATATTCTAGCTCCTTCTACTTTAGGACAAGACTCCTGGATTTATCATCATAACTCCTAACCTGACCTCTTTTCTCCTATTTTAAAAAAATTACTGTATTATTTGCCTCATAAAACTACATTGCCTCATTATGGAGTGATTAATGGTATAAGAATGCCAGGTTTAGATCCTGCTTCTGAAATTCACTGGCTGTGTGATCTTAACAAGTTTTAAACTCTATACGCCTCAGATTCTCCATACATAAGATAGTGTATATATTTACTTTAGAGAATTGTCATGAGGATGAAGAGAATGAATCTGCACCTTTGGTAAAGAATAAATAAATATTTACAATTAATATTATTTTCCCTGTAATTAAGTAATCAGCAAAGTACCAGGACTTTTTTATATGCTTGGATCAAAACAAATTCTTTGCATTCTTTACTGGACAGGATTTTAAAATTTAATGCTAATAACTTGACTTTATCAAATCTTTAATTATAAAAGTCTTTATAATTAAAACTTAAGTTCTTTAATTTGGATTTCAAATGTATTTTACCTAATTTGAGGTTATTTATATTTAGTGATCTTATATTTTCTTTCATTATTTACACCATTATTCCTTGATGATAAATAACCTAGATAATTCAGTTGCTCTGTAATACTGAAGAGCAGCATTAGCATTTCAGTGTCTGCTCATTTTACTGAAAATTTTTATGAATTTTCACACTCCACTCCACATAAAATATAGTCTATGTTTATATTTAGGAAATTAACCAAAATTAGGAAGAATAAAAATATATCTTAAAGGAAAATTGGCAGTGCGCTTTATAGAAAGATCTGATTTCTATTATGATTCTTGATCACTTTTACAGTAACATACAATAAAACTGTTGCATAAACTGATGTCAAATATTTTCCCATATATGTAATATTGACCTTTAAACAGTCAACATCCCATAATAAGTCAACACTGATAATTTTTAGAGGTATATATAGATGGAGAGACACAAGATGAAAGAAACCTTTTGAAGAACCAGGGAGGAACAATGGGGTTATTCAGAGGTTTGGTCTCCCTCTTAGTCCTATTCCTGCTGCAGAGGTCAAACACTTCCCTTGTGAGGCTGAATGACAATGGTTATGAAGACCTGGTCATTGCTATAGATCCTGGTGTGCCAGAAGATGGAAAACTAATTGAACAACTAAAGGTAAGATAGATGGAATTTCTTCTGTTTGAATTATGGAAAATAAAAAATGTTAATGGTGAATAATTGTTATAGAAACTCTGAATGCTCCATGAAGGTCAAAAGCAGTATGGTGCAGTGAGGACAATGTTGGGATGTGCAGAGAAAGGTAGAGGTTCTAGATGGGGTTCTTCCCAATCTTACCACAACACCTACAATAAGGCACAGGGCCTCCCTGATCCTCAGTGTCCTCCTCTATAAATTAGTAGTTGTACTTATCTCTTTTTAAATAAGTGTTTAACTCATGGTATGCTAGAGGAAAGAGCAGTGAATGAAAGGAAAAGGCCCCTGGTCTCATGGAGTGTGTATTCTTTTCAGAGATCTAATTAATAAAAATGAGTAAATCAGCAGGTCAGATGTTAGCAGGTCGCTCAGAATATACCATATCAGGAGAGGGAGTACAGAGTGTGGGTGGGACTGGAATCAGGGGAGCATGTTAGTTTCATGTATGATCATCATGGAAGACTTCAGTGATGAGGTGACATCTCAGCAGAGATGGAGGTGAGTGAGGGAAGAGCCCACTGACAACCTGTGGATTGGGCACAGCATGGAGGTGACAGTATGCTTGCTGTGACCAAGGAAAAGATGTGGATGAACAGGAGGAAGGGTGTAGCTAGCTGAAACTGGAGATGAAACAGAGCCCAGACCACTGGAAAGACTCTGGTAACTACTATGAGATGTGATTCAACAGGAAAGTTTGAGCAGAGGAGTTGGCATTCTCCTAAATGTTCTGAGATAGCTCTGACTGTGGGGTGATGGAAATGGTGGAGGATTTGAACTTGTCACTCATCCTGTTAAATTCTGATGTATCACAGAAGTATAGAAGGACCCAAGTAGGAAGCTGTGGCAGGTGAGCAGTGATGGTGACAAGGAAAGAGATATTGTGGTAGAGATAGTTAATGTGTGTGATTCTGAACATAGTCTGAGTGTAAAATGTACAATATTTCCGGATGGTTTAGATGAGTGTGGGATAGAGGAATTTAGGAAGGAAAGTAATACTCAAGAAACGTTCTAGACTTTTGTCTAAACACTAGGAAGGATGAACTATCATCAATTAGGAAGGAACAACTGTTAGTGGAGAATGGTCAGCAATGGGGAGATCTGGAGTTAGTTTAGGGCATTGTGAAATTAAGATGCTTATTAGACACCCAAGTGGAGAAGGCAGGAAAATGAATTTATGGTTAAAATTTGTGTGCAGGTAAAAATTTGAGAGTCCTCAATGTGTAAAGGATATGAATCCACTAGCTGAGTGCAAACAGAAGAGAAAGATCCCAATCTTAAATGAAGGATAGCAATTTTCTAAACTTTCTATCAACCATAAAATACCACGTAATATAGAGATTGGGCTTACAGGTGATGCGAGTTGTTTCTCTCTTTCTCTGACTTCTACATTTACTCATTCCTTGTATTCATTTCCAGGACTGTGTCCTCATTTTCATCTTTAAAAGTCTTCTTTGGTGATTCCATGGCTACTATTTATTATTCATTCCCTATAAATTTTGTTGCAGCATACAGGTGTTTATTGGTACCTGGTGAATTCCAGAAAAGATAAAAATTTGTTTTAGTTGAAAATATGGGTTGGAAGAGCAGATAGCACAAATAAATCTTAATTGTAAGGTCTTGGTGTACAGAACAAAACTGTACATTCAATTTTAAACATTTCTGAACTAAGAAATCAGTATTTGATAGAATGCTTTGATGAGTTTAAAAAGTTTCTTAACATGGTCCTCTTTTGAAAACTAAAAGGTAAATTAAAGTCCTTGCAGACATGCCTAGATTTCACAATGGTTCTTGCATTTTCTTAGCTTTCTACAAAGTTCTTGTTTTTAGATCATCCAGTAACTGAGTGAAATATTATCATCCACATTACACAGAAAAGAAATCTGGTGTTCAGAAAAGATAGAAAAATTTTCCCAGGTCACACTAAATATAATCAGAACTGAGATCCTGCTCATGAGCTGAAGACTGATAGACCTGTTTTTGAGTTCTGGCTTGAATAAGATGGCAAAAACTCAAACCAACATGTTCTTTCCTAAAATCTTATAAACCAATGTGGTCTTAAACCCATTCTTATGGATATTTGAGATGTTCAATTTTCAAGTTTCCTTTTTCTGTGTTTTAATATTTATTCTTGGTATGAGAGTAATTACTTCTGCAAACACTAGATTATTGTAGGAACTCTGAGAAAGAATTTAGAAGGAATATTATGGGACTCCTGCTTCCAAATCTTAGGGAACAATTACGAGCTAGTTCAGGATACCCCAGGGGGTGGCAAGTGTTCCCCTCCATAACCTCAGAGTCCACCACTATTCAAAACAGCCCACTTGGGCCATTGAAACTCCAAAGTAAACACAATCCCTTAGAGTTATGCAATTCGTGACTCACACAATCATACATAGCAATGCTGTTCAATCCATAACTCAATTTGAACCAACAAATATACTTTCTTCCCATATGAAAAGAGAACCATCATTTGAACAGAATGTGACAACCTGCTGAGACCTAAATATCACACCACCCACTAAAAAAGCGGGGTGGGGGGGTGACAAATGAAGAGAAGCATCCTTAGGAAACACAGACAATTCTTTCATCTGAATTAGGTCAGCACCTACTCTTCAGCTCTCCAAAGCCTGTTTTCCTAATTCTCAGCCAGTCCACTGGGCCTTCAGTTCTCTGAACTCTGGCCTTCTGACTGATCCTATGGTTCTGAAACAATCAGGTTGCTGACTTCTTACAGTACATGTGAGTCAGCACATTGGACTCTCTTACATAAGAAAGCCCGGAAGGAGCCCTTGAATTCCTGAACAACAGTTCTTTGGTAGGCTTATGGTAAAGGAAGATGAATCACAGAGGAACCTGTCCTGAAAAAAAATGACAGTGAGAATGGGGGTCCTTAGAGCTGATAAAGAAGTTGCCATTACCATTCATTACTCAGGATTTTACAATTATTCAGGGGCTTGGTCCTGTCAAATTAATCACCATAAATGCATTTTACCCATTGACTTCCCCTCTGTGGAGGGGCAATTTGTCTTATTAAGCATTGTAAATTTGGGATCATGTTACTAAATATTAGGTGATATTATTTTCAGGTTGGTGGAAGAACCACAGTTCCACAATCAAAAATTTACCACTACTATGGGTTTCTCTGTAACCCCATCCATTGACACCCAACGATGTTGCTTCCCCCATGGATATGGTAGGGAAGGAAACCTGCCCCATACCAATTCCTACAGACTGTCCCCCTCAGCTTCATCCGTTAAAGATGTTCTTGACTCAGATTTTTAGTAATGATATCAAACAGTTTAAGACTGCTTATGGGCAGAATATTTTCTAATCCATCCCATCTTTATGACAACCATCAAGATAGGTGTGTAGCAAAGGTTCGTTAAAGAGATTAGGTAATTAAACTTCAGAGTATTACATAAATCAACCAAAACCTGTGAACCAGAAAGTACTAACAACAGTACTGAGACAAAGAAAATTACTCTAAAGTCCAGGTGCATATTCAAATTAATCATTTCCTCTAAACACCAAGCATAAGCAATTGTCTTTCAGGGTAAGAGAACAGAAGACTGAGAACACTTTCACTGTATAGGACAAAGCATTAGTCTGAGTTTGACAGGTTGCAGAAATGGGACAGCAGGTAGAGACAATGTTCATCGGACAAGTGCTTTTGTGTTGAAAGGTACAAGAGAGAGATGTCAGAGATAAGTCCTGCTCTGTCAGTCCATTCTTGCTCAGCAATACTCACATATTGTTTTTCTTTGAAATAGGACATGGTCACTACAGCATCTACCTATTTATTTGAAGCCACACAGAAAAGATTTTTTTTCAAAAATGTTTCTATATTAATTCCTAAGAATTGGGAAGGAAGTCCTGAATACAAGAGGCCAAAACATGAGAAATATGATCAGGTAAGTATCAAAGTCTTGTCTAATTAAAAAAAAAAGAATATTCTCAGATGCTTCTCAGATTTATCACAACTGATTGTCTCATAGTCTTTCTAACTAAATATTATCATTTGTGTTCTTCATGTTTTAATGATCTTTTGAAACATTCTCAGGCTGATGTTAGAGTTGCAGCACCAGCCCTCCCAGGCAGAGATGAACCCTACACCAGGCAGTTCACAGAATGTGGAGAGAAAGCAGAGTACATTCATTTCACCCCTGACTTTGTACTGGGAAAAAAACAAAATGAATACGGATCATCAGGTAGGAAATTTGGCTAAAACCACTCATTTTAAGTAAGCATTTCTGTTCCCAGCTTTAGTGGACAGATCTTGGAGCCAAAGTCTTTGGGTTCAAATTCTGGATCCTCTGTTTTTTGTTTTTGTTTTTGTTTTTTTGCCAAGTGTATGTTAAACAAGTGACCCACCCTCTCTGTGTTTATTCCTGGCAAAATGGTGACCAGTTGAGTTTCTACCTTATAGAATTTTTGTGAACCACAATCTACATAATCCATGTAAAGTTATACAATCTAGTGTCGATATGTTTCAGAAATTTTGACAGCAGAATTAACAAATGTTTTCTAAGGCATACTTTTTAGATTTCAGTTTTCTAGTTCTCCACATCTGTTAACCAATCACATGTAAATTCCTTGAAAACCAGATGGAGAGAGCCATGATGCCAGTTACTGATCAAGAGAAAATTTCATAGGCTATTAGTTACTGATATTATTTAAATTACTTGCTTGTATCAGATGAAATTGTTTATAGTTAATCATTTGGGCCTATTAAAATGGAAATTTAATCTAATTCAATCTAAATGTAAGATTATTTATTCAGATGAATGAAAGCAATTATTTTCCAGACAAAAATGAAAATCACTATTAAATGAGAGTTCAGTTCTCATGTCACTATTCAGTGAAAACTTTCATGCAACCCCATACCCTATAATTGCCTCTCCCATTGCCCGTTGAGTGAAAGTTCATTAATCTCTGTCTCTGCCAACACAGCCAGTCCTAGTTATCAATACCTGGACCAGTTCCTCTCTCCAACCTTGAAAGCTCCATCATCCCTTCCATCCCAATCTTATCTTTCTTCCATACATCATCCTGACCAGAATTGCTCTCATTGGTTCCCCAAAATGTCACACCATCCTAAGTGCAATTTCTTTCTACCCTGACATGTTCAGCAAATCTAGTCACTTGAGCCACAAATACAAATAGCTCAATCCCCCAGCCACTTAATTTACATCTCCTGTACTGTATGCTCTTGCCTGTCTCTTTTTGGCTCCTGTTACCTGTTTCCCGACTGTTTAAGAAATGTATAATACTAATTGGCATCATTACAAACACACAGTTTCTAAGCTCAGTTATGCTCTCAAGTCTGTTTAACAGTATTCTTACTTGGCTCTTCTCAGTTACCTTTCTCATTTCCCATAGTAGCTATTTCAAAGCTTCTGCCATTTTTGTCAAGAATCTCTAGCCACTCTCCTCACTCCCATAAATTACCAGATGCCTGGAGTGAACAAACTGAAGCCACTACCATTTGTTAATTAATTTTTTATTTATATATGATAAATCACTACCTTTTTTTGTTTTATCACCCAAATTCATGTCCACATTATACTGATCATAGAAAAGACTTCCAATTTTTACATCCAGTGTCCCCATCTCTGTTCTTGATCTTTCCTCATATCCCATAATTTAGATCTATTCTATTATTGACAGTTCCACCCTTCCTCTTAGACAGGAGTTTGTTATGTCATTTGATGTATCTGTTTGTAAAAGAAAATTCACATTCTCCAAACCTTGCCCTAAAAACAACAGGATTTTGGAAAAATAGGATGAGGAAGAGAGCCTTCAAAATCTACATAATTTCATTAACAACTACGAAAGTATAGTGTATAAAAAGATCATTTGGACCAACCAGGCAGCAACTAACTCAGTATGGTTGGTTGCTGCCACACAGATATTGAAAGTGCAAATGTGTATATACACACACACACGGGGAAAAGGAGAAAGAGGGGGGGAGAGAGAGAGGAAATTCTATTAGAAATAAGAACAAGAAAAGCTGAAATGACACATGTCACTGGCAATGGAATCCTAAGTCAGAAGGACTGCTTTTAAGGTGTGGATGGTACTTAGAGTAACTTGAGGAGGGTAGAAGGCTGAGGGTGGAACTTTCTAGAAGATAGTCACAGATGAAGGGAGTTTTAAATGTTCTTAAAATTCACCAAAATCCTGTAGTAGTACTTGATGTGAGGGCTTTTCCCTCCCACACTGAAGGTTATCATTCTACTCCCACGAGCCAGGTCTCATTTGCTCAGAAAATCATAAAGTTTTAAATTTTACAATTTATTGCATAAACAATAATTTAGGGATATTGTTAAAATCCAGACTTTGATTTAATAGGTTTAGTAGATTTAGAGTAAGATTCTGCATTTCCAGCAAGCTCCCCAGTGATGTTGATGCTGCTTGTCCAGAACCATATTTTGAGGTATATACTTTTCATTTTTTAGGTCCTTAATTTTTTATTTTTTTAATACCCAATATTGCATTTAATGTATATAAATAAAAAATTATTGTTTTATACATTTAGTGCTTAAATGTATCACTTCACTCTGACACCCCCAAAATTCTCTGTGGTCTATAATACTGTTTCTAAGTTTTTTCATTATCACTCTCTCAAGAGCATTTTTAGACAAAATTTCCAGATTATATTATATGGTATCTTAATACAAACTAATTATTATATATCTGATTGTATTGTTGGTAGAGTTGAAGTTTAGAGAACCATAAATCATTATATTATGTAATATCTTTTGCTCTCAAGCTACCAAACCCCAAATATTTGTCTACTTTGATGACAGCATATGCTCCATAGATGCTTCATTGATTTAACATGTTGTGGAATAAAAATATAATATATTATTTAACAGTGTAGTCATCTAATACCACCGGTCTTTTATAAACAAAACTATTAGGAGTTATGGAAATCCTCAATAAAAATATATGTTGTAATGGAAAGATCTTCTTAAAATTTTTGAGATACAAAATTTTTCACCTGAATTATCATCATGCATTTGAAATAATTTCCTACAGGTAGATTGTTTGTCCATGAGTGGGCTCATCTCCGCTGGGGAGTGTTTGATGAGTACAACGAAGAGAAGCCTTTCTACAGCGGCACGTCAAAGAAAATTGAAGCAACAAGGCATGGATACTTATATTCTCCTAATGACATCAGACTTTTAACTGTTTTTTTTCCTTATTTCAAACCACAATTATTCATTTTTGTCTCATTTTTGCAAATAACAGGTGCTATATTACAGAACTGCCTCTTTTTAGGGAAATACGTCTTAGTGCAGTTGGTTTTCTATTTAAAATACACATAACTTTGATGGCAATTATTTAACTGGCATTTTGATGTATCTTACACCTGTCTACCACAATGGCCAGAACTCATTTAGACTAAAATTGTACACTACATAGTTGGACTAACTACAAAATTGATCAAAATTATTTCTGTTTGTATAAAGTAAACAAAAGTACTGCTAAATGTGGGCTGAATAAGAAACCAAATGCTCTAAGAAGCCAATTAGTAACTTCCTGGAAATGAATAGAGGTCATTTTAGAATGTCAATCTAGCATCACAGTTAATAAAAGACTATCTGCTTGATTTTAAGATCAAGAAAATAAAGTGGTTGGGGAATCCACTTAAAACTGGGTGCCCAATCAATGATACATGTCCACCTGTGGATAGGAACTTGTCACACAAGTGCAAACTAGTAATAACTAAAATGCCTCAAAATTAACTGTCACATATTTTTCAGGTGTTCCACAGGTATCACTGGCAAAAATAGAGTTTATAAGTGTCAAGGAGGCAGTTGTACAACTAGATCATGCAGAACTAATTCTACAACAAAATTGTATGAAAAGGACTGTCAATTCTTCCCTGATAAAGTTCAAACAGAAAAGGCATCCATAATGTTCATGCAAAGCATTGATTCTGTAAGTATGTCAATCATTGTTTTCAGAATTTATAATCAAAGGGCATTTCTAGTTTTATTCATTTTTATTTTTATTATTTTGTGGTGCTGAAGGGTCAAACCCAAGGTCTTACTAGATGAGCACTTTATCCATTGAACTATGTTCCCAGACCCACATATCCTATTTTAAATGATCTGTCCAGGTGAAGTAAGGCTTAAATATAATAACATAGAGTTCTTTGAACATTGGCTGGTACATGGTAAGCACACAAATAGTGTAACCTGTTATCATTATCACTATTGCGGTAAAGCTAGTTGATTCTCATTAATTACATTTTATTCAGTAAAAGTATATTTGCAGAACATATTTTAATTTTTTTCCAATTTTGAAATTAGAGTTTTTTAGTGCAAGGTATAGTAAATTATTTTTTTTATTTCATTAATCTTTTAGGTGTTGGAGTTCTGTAATGCTGAAAACCATAACCAAGAAGCTCCAAGTTTACAAAACATTAAGTGCAATTTTAGAAGTACCTGGGAGGTAATCAGCAATTCTGAGGATTTTAAAAACACTATACCCATGGCAGCACCACCTCCTCCACCTGTGTTCTCATTGTTGAGGATCAGTGAAAGAATTCTGTGCTTAGTTCTTGATAAGTCTGGAAGCATGTCTGTAAGTTTATGGATCCATATTTTCTCAATATGGGAATGGAAATAATCAAATGCTAAGAACACACTGAACTCTATCTGTACCTGGATTGCTCTAAATCACATAGTAACATAAAATACCATCACTTCCTGTAATCATGAGTTCATGATGTTACAACATTGCTGTAGTAAAAGAAAGATGAAAAAAGAGTTAAGAATATTCTAATAACCTAATAACATAAGAATATCTGTTTTTCCCCAGAAAATGGATGGTTACTAGGGGAAGATATAAGGCTTTAGCTGGAAAATTAAAACTAGACATTGAAATATGAAGTTGTTTTAAACCATGGTCCTTGTACTGAAAACGCTTGAGACATGGAAATAGAGTGGGTTAGTGGTTGCCAAACCCCATTCCAGTTCAAGGAACAAAAACAATCAGCAGAATTCTGAATGCGGCTTTATCTTATTTGTATCAACTGTGCAAGTGACCTCTTTATACTTGAAGACACACACAAAAAGTATCATATAGGAGTGAGGGCCTGCTTCCTCCTCTGCCTACAGCTGGCTTCCACCTGGCCTGTGTGTGCTGCTTCCTGGGAGCCCAGCTTTTCCTCTGGTACTTCTCTCCCTCTGGCTGCCTGATTCTCTTCCACAACCAGTAGCTCATTTAGGCCCCTTTTCACCCTGCCAGCATACCACAGGGCCCTTGATTGCCGCTCATTCAGATTGAGTTTGCTGTTGTCCTGACCTGCTGAGCTGTTTCCACTCTTAGGAGTGTAGAGAGCACTTGTGACCAGTCCAAGCTGAGCCCCTTTTGTTTTGCCATGGTTATATGTTCTCTAGTCCTACAGGAGTTCTGTGAAGCAGGCCATCTAGTTCTAATAGTTGCAAAACTTACTTGAGCTGCAGTAAATGCTGGGGTAGACTGGTCTGCAGTAGATGGACCATTTGAGCTCTGGGTAGAGGTCCAGATAGTCTGGTTAGGCCATTAATAGTTCTCCTGGGGCAATAAAATATATTATCATGTGGGGAGAAAAAAATAGAATATATAGCTGTAGCCATTCATTCCATTATCATTTGGTTAATAGAAAGCATTGTATTGGACTCTGAGAATATATGTCCATGTCATTCAGAAATTGAGAGTCCAATAGAAAAAAATTTTCTCATTACCTGGATTAGTCATATTTATTCTACAAAATTTGGAAGATGCACTCACTCAGGAGATGGGATGGATTTATTGGCTGTTATATGCTCTTCTGATGGCAACACTGCCTGTGAATACGTCTGTTTACTATATATTATATTGAAACTAATGTGTCTTTCCCAACTAGCTTGGGAGCTCTTCTAGGAAGTAGAACCTTGTCTGATGCATCTTTGTATCCCCATGGCCTAGAACAGAGTTTATCATGTAGGGTTAGTCAATAAAAAATTGTAAAAATGAATGGACTATTAATAAGCAAATGCAATGTTATAAAGCACTCAGAGAACAGGAAGTTTGAAGCAGACAGAGCATGCATGCTGCAGGCCAGGAATAAAAACTTCAGCAAATAGGGAAAGGGTGGCTATTAAAAAAAGGGCAGAGAAAGATACAGATTAATGAAATGAACCACAATAACACAGAGTTCCAGAGAGAGAGCAGCAAAATGCTATACAGCAGCCCATAAAGTGACCAGAAACTGTCACTGAGAAAAGAAGAGACTCCTGATTGGCAGCTGAGGAGTCTTCCCTAAAGAGGGTGCTGGCAGATCCAGGGTTAAAGTCAAAGCAAAGAAGAAAAGTGGTGTAGAATACTCAAATATGGGGGTGTAGAAGTTTTTCCCTATAATTTGTTCAGGAAGTTCAGAGAGAAACTTGGGTGTAGTTGTGGAGAGGAACCCCATGAGTGTGGCTAGGAGGGATGGAGAGGACAAATTATAAAGAAGTATACATACTCAAAAACCCAATACCAGGAAGAGGGATGTGAGTCCTGAAGTGTTACCAAAGAACCAATTCAAATTGATCCATAGATGATTAAGTGGTGGGGAAGGTTAAGAGAAAGGGAAAGGAAGGAGGGAGGGACTGGGCTTCTCAGCATTTACTGCAGCTCAAGTAAGTTTTGCATTTTGGGAGGACTAGTCCACAGTAGATGCACCATTTGAGCTCTGGGTGGAGGTCGAGATAGTCTGGTTGGATTGGGAGTTCTGGGGTGTGATTTCATCCAAGGACAACAGGCATAGAGGCTCCCAGGAGGAATCTGAGAGGCTGTAAAATGTGTATCTTCACTTGCAACTCAATCTCCTCCCTAGCTTCCACCTCTAACTTGGGTGGTTAGCAGAAGGAATCATTCCTAATTGAAAAATCTGAGCTCCTTACTATTCTGTATGTGTTCCGTAACAGACATAACAATATTTTTCAATTTCACCAATTAAATAATTGCTTTCTTCAACAATACCAATTAATAGTTATAGAAATTTCTTACCAATAAAGTTTATCCACTCATTTTGTGTGATCTGCTATTATATTCCAGATGAAAACCACTAGTTGTTTTCTTGTCTTTTTTTTTTTTTAATTCAGCTTTCTAATCGCCTCAATCGAATGAATCAAGCAGCAAAACATTTCCTACTACAGACTGTTGAAAATGGATCCTGGGTAGGGACGGTTCACTTTGATAGTACAGCCAGTGTTAAAAGTGAGCTAATCCAAATAAAAAGTAACAGTGAAAGAAACAAGCTCTTGGAGAGTTTACCTACGAAAGCTTCTGGAGGAACTTCCATCTGCTCTGGAATTGAAGCTGCATTTCAGGTGAAAAGCATACTGCAAATATATTTTTCCTTTTTGTTTATTTTCAGCATATTTTGCTACAAAATGCTGCTGCACATACATTCTGCCTAGTTTTAACATAATTTATTCTAAAAGGCACAGAACACACAGAAAAAAATTTACTTGATTTTTAATGAATCAATGAATAAAATGTAGGGAAACAAATAAGTATTAAAATGCCACTACATTATATGACCAATAAGACCAGAGATTTTGCTCTTGTTTGGATAGAAGAGTTGGTGCTAAATAACTGTCAGTTAAGTAAATAATAATGTGTGGGCACAAAAACCATCAACTTTGGGGGCAATGAAACAAATTACCTATTGTGATTCCACTTTGGGCCAGTTCTCCTTTTAGTTTATGTGGCATTCAGACAGGGGAAACTGATGCTTATCTATTAAAGCAGATGGAATAGGGACTATTAATCCTATCTAGTGTAAGTATCAGAGTACTGGCTCTGTTTATTAGCTTTGTAACCTTAGACAAACTTTTTGCGTCTATGGATTCTATATGCCTTATCTATACAATAGAGGACAGAGGAATGCCTACTCATAGGATTATTATAAAGATAATGTGAACTTATACAGTTATATTCTTGGAATGATCTTTGCTGTATTATAGAGTAAATTTTATCCAAATGGTCATATTGAACATATCATTAATGTCAATTGGGTCATTTTCCTTCTTAGAAACCCTCTCTATCCCCTCATAATCTACAGAATTAAATCTGGATTCCTCAGTCTGAAATTATTCCAAAGTTTCCTGAGGCTAAGATTGCCCTCTTCTATCTCCCAGCCTTTTTCTCAGTTCTCCCCTCCTGATTCTCTACACCCCAAGAACTTATAGTACACATTGTTCTCCAAGCCCTCTGTGAGCTAGCAGTCCCTGTACCTATGCACATGCAATTTCTCTATCTAAAATGCTTCCTTCTTTCCCATCTTGACATGTTAAAATTCTACTAGTTCTTTAAAATCCTCTCTCTTTTTAGCTTTTACTGCCCCGACACAACCCTATAGAGTCTCTCTTATGATGACATGGCTTTTTATGTGTAGGTTTATCAAATAAAGGTCTGCATTCAAATCACAATTGTCACTATTAGCTTTGTGACAGGAAGCATGATTCTTGATCCTTCTAATCCTTGATTTCCTCCTTAATAAAATGGGATAATGAAAGCCAGCACATAAGGTTGTTCATGTTTTCATTTATTCAACATGCATTTAATGTCTAGCTGCTTCCCTCTGTGGTGTTTGCTATATCCATGGGGAACAGATTTTACCATATAGGTGAGTACAAACAATAATGCACATTATGGAGACAGTGTTGTGAAAGAACCCAACAGGGTGATATGATTCTGAGTAACTAGGAAAGGAGGTAATCACTTCAGAAAAAGAAGCCATTGAATCCTTCCCTAAAAAGTGACATCTAAAGTAAGATTTGAAGGATAAGAAAGAGCCAATGGTTCATGTAGAATGTAGAGTACAAAGTTCCTTAGATAGAGTTGGGGAAAAATGGATTATCACAAGAAATGGTAGAAGCTGGTAGCACTGGAGAATAGCAAATGAGGGGGTATGAAATGTGGTTGGAAAATTAGATTATGGCTAAACTCAAAGCTTCAAAAGTATGAGAGATTTTTACTTTTTTTTACAATAAAAAACAGCTACTGAAGAGCTTGAAACATCAGAATCTGGTTATCAATTTATGTTTTATGAAGGTGACCTGTTGCCCCAAGTAAAACCACGTGTAGGGAGCAAGAGTGGAAATGTGTAGACAGTTTGGGAGCTTGGGCTTGAAATAAATTACATAACATATAAAACATAGTTAACACATATTTAATGTTCAGTAAAAGGGACATCTCTAATATTTTGTCATCTTTCTTGAACTACAGAGTACTCTGTTGAACATATTTGTTGTGTTTATCTTACTGTTCTTTACATCTCCTCAGTATCAGCAACTCTGTAAGATTATTGAATTGAATTGAATTTTTCCTATGAATGCAGGAGCACATAGTTCCTATTGAATTCCAGCATAGTGGCTGACCCACTGCAAGTGCTCAGTGAATATACTAATTTTAAAAAGGAGAGATGAAGAAGAGAGAATGTTACTTCATCTTTGGATCTTCATTTTGCATTCACATGTGGAGGAGTTGTGTGTTATGAATGCAGTATAAATACCATAAATGTATATAGCCTCCTCTATTCTTCAGTTTCATTTCAATGCATATCTGAGTATATTTTCCATATACTACAATATGTATAAGTCTCTTTGACTCAGAATCTAAACAAATCATAATGAGGGTGGTGATTTTTCACCTTGAAATGACCTTTATTAGGGATTCTACACTCTAAAACCTATTCTATGAATCTATATATACCTCCACTCCATGAACAAGAAAGCCACTGATAATCTGGCTTTTCTTTTCTTGAAGTCTACCCTCAATTTCCCAAAATGGTGCTCAAAGAGGCCACCACTAATTAAAGCTGTCACAGAAGTTGAAATATAATAGCTATCCCAGTCTAAGTTCTCTTTATCCTCTTACACAGCCATCTACATTTAGAGCTCCAAGGTTCAAACTGTTGGACTTTTAGGAAAGCAACTCAATTGCAAATAAAAATTGACAATTATTATTCATGGTGTCTTTTGAATACCACTAATATGTTTAGTTCTATGCCAGTTACTATTAAGAGTAAAATAAAGTTATACAGCATCCCTAACCTCAACATGCTTAGAATTGAACATATCTTTTTGAAAAGTATGCTAAGAGTCTTAATTTGAAATTAAGTCTAATTTGAAATTAAGACTTTTTTATTTTGAGTGGACACTATTTTTCATTAGTTCATTTTAGTTACACATAATATTAGGGTTCTTTTTGACAAAATTATACAAGGGTGAAATAAAGTTTGCTCCAATTTAGACTCCAGTACTTCCTGTTTCCTCTCCCTGTTCCCTTTCTTGAGGTGGATTTTTAATGTATCCATCTGTATATACAATCGGCACTATACACTGAAGCTTTCGTGTAGGATAGTCAGTCAAAGAAAGCAGAAAAATATTACTTCTATATTCCACAATTATATTGTAGGTGTCTGGTTGACCTGCATTTTCCAGGCTGAGATACCACTGTCATTTGGTACAGGCAGGATTTTCCAAAGCCCTGCTCCCAGCTACCTACATTTGAGTAAATATTTTCTTCAATGGGCAGGGATGGAGGTGGGGCAGGAAAAGGTAATGTTTAAATTTCCCCAGGGATTATTGATTTCAGATTCTATGATTTTAAAAGAGTCTAACACCTCTATTCCTTACATTATCATTTATTCGTTTAAAATTTTCTCTAATTTCCCATTGGTCTTTGGATCTAGGATGGTAATTTTGGTCTGAATTATGCTTGCAGGTGATTAAAAAGCTAACCCCCCAAATAGATGGATCTGAAATAGTGCTGCTGACTGATGGGGAGGACAGCACTACAGGGAGCTGTGTTGATGCTGTGAAACAGAGTGGGGCCATCATTCATTCAATTGCTTTGGGGCCAAATGCTGAAAAAGCAGTAATACAGATGAGCAATGAAACAGGTAAAACATGATCTGTACATTCTATACCTTTAATACCAATGTATATAAAGAGGCTGATAACTCAACAACTTCTCTTAAGCTCCTTGTTTGGAAGTGCTGGGCCAGGAGATGGAAACCACAGTCAAACCAGATGCAATCTCTGTTCTCACAGTAATCAGAAGCCAGTTGCCTGGAAAGGCAAATGACACTGTAAATCAGATCATATAAGCTGATAACATTCCTTGACAACCTGAGAAATATCAAAGAATAAATTTCTATGTGGGAAAAGGAAGCCATCAGTTCTCCAAAGGTTGTAGAGAATAAGGGCAAGGAGGTCTGAGCAACGAGGTGACTTCTTTGCTGGTCCTTGAACAAGGGGTTAAATTTCTCCAGGAAGGAAAAAGGGAGAGAGAAGATAATCAGGCCATGAGCAAAAAAAAAAGTCATGTTGTGAGGCAATGTGTTGGAAGCAATAGTGTTCTTGTGAGGTCAGAGCATAGGTGCCCCTCTGTGAGGTAGGAAGTCATGACTAACAGAAGCTCAGCCAAAATATCCAAATAACAATGAAGTTTCTAAATAAATAATAACTAGGTAGCTGTTATTTTAGGTACACAGATATGATGTAAATAAATTACATGTCTTAATGCCTTCTAAAAATAACAGAGAAAACATAATTCATGAGTACCATTTTATCAAATTGGTTTTAATGACACCAAATATAAACCTGCTTTTAGTTGTACAAACTCATTGTTTTCAGGTGTTTTGTTTTGTTTGTTTTTGTTGTTTTATTTTGCTTTGAGATAAAATTGCTTTAGTTGACAAGGCTGGGATCAAAATTGTAATTCTCCTGCTTCAGCCTCCCAAGTGGATGGGATTAGAGGCCTGTGCTACCATGCATGTTCAAAGTGCTTTTATAACAATTTTAAAATGTATTCCTCTTCCAAATGTTCCATTCAGTGGTAATACTTTTTAGGATTTGTCCCCACTGTTTACTGTTCTATCTCTGACTAATTATTACCAGGATACATCAATATCTTTCTAATTTACTTATTATCTTTTTAATTGACTAATTCTGATATACTGTTTGTAAATCTAAAAACAACTTTGTTACAACTATATCTTAAATAAAAGTAATAATTCCCCTAAAGGGGAATTTACTTATTTTCTTATTTTCCAGAAAGCAAACTAATTAATGCATTTACATTTTAGGAGGAAAACATATTTATGCTTCAGATGAAGCCGTGAACAATGGCCTCATTGACGCTTTTGGGGCCCTTACATCAGAAAATGCTGATCCCACCCAGAAGTCACTTCAGGTCAGAGTTGGCACTCTTGGGGTTTTTGTGTTTGCATTTACCATAACTGAGCAGAAGAATTTGGTAGTCTTAAGTTTTGAGTTCTATATTTATCTCAAAGTGAATTTTTAATTAAAATCAAAACTTCTGCCAGAAATAGAAGTTATACTTTAGCTATAACCAAATTAAGTGCTAAAATAAGAGTAAAATAAATGGTGAGATAGCTAAGATTGTTTTTCATATTCCCATAGAATTTGGTTAAGGGATAATGTTAAAAACTAACCACATCCATTTTCCACCAAAAGACTTCACCCAAAATAAAGCAACTATTTTGAATGAAAAAAACAAAAACTCATGTTTCCAAGCTTTCCTTACACTTCACTGTTATAAAATAAATTTAGACAAATGAACTCATGCACCTAATTTGCAAATAGAAGAAATATATCTTGGAAATAAACACAAGAAAGGCTAGGGATTCTCCCTTCTCTATAACCACATTTTTTTTTTTTTGGCTGGGATTTTATTTTACTCACCTCTCTTCTGAACTCAACTCTTTTTCTCATCTATATCACAATAGCTCCATTATTTTCTCATTTGTCATTTCTCTCATCTAACAGAAATGTGTGTCCTTGTCTAACATCTCTCTGAGTCCTACATCCTACCAGCTGCTTGTAATCATCATTATACTATTTGCTTCTCAGAGTTCAACTGTTTAAGGTCATGCACGTTTGTCTTTCTGGGCCTGGCTTGTTTCAGGTAACATAATGTCACAGGAGATCCAACTTGATCCACTCACTACATGTTTCCACATTTAGATACTTAGGTTCAAGATACTTAGATTCAAGAAGTTTGATTAAGCTTCGGTTCTTTAATTCAGATCCCACGTACAGTGTCCACATAGCCTGTTTCCATGGAAATGTTTTTTAAAATATTTCTCTTCTTTCTCCATTCACAAAAGTCTATGTCATACCTCCTTATGGCAAGACTTCTGTGTTCAGTTTTCCTATTTATCAAGTCACTCTCTACATTAAAACTTAGCATGATCACCTTGACAGACCTATTTTTCAACAATAAGCAGAGCATAGAACACGAGTCTGTGGCTTAGAATATGTACATATTGGTTTGGAGATTTATCTCAATGATAATACTTTCTTAAATCAAAGACATATTCTCTTAACTGGAGATGAAGATTTTTATAACAATGATGTTTCAAAGTAGAATTCACTTACTTTTATCAGCATGAGGGTATTTTGGGTTGTGGAATAAGTTGAAGTAGAAATGAGATTTCTTGTTGTTCTGAGAAGGCTCCACCTAGGAAACATGTAATGAATGGATCAAGTTGGATCTTCTGTGACATTATGTTACCTGAAACAAGCCAGGCCCAGAAAGACAAAAGTTCATGATCTTACACAGTTGAACTCAGAGAAGCAAATAGTATAATAATGATTACAAGGGGCTGATACAATGTAGGGCTCAGAGAGATATTAGACAAGGATACAACATTTCTGTTAGATGGAAGAAATGAGTTCAAGAGATCTATCATAAAAATGTATGGTGATGATAGTTAATAACATGTATTTTATCCTTCAAAATTGTTCAGAGTGGAATTAAGTCCTTTTACTACACACACACACACACACACACACACACACACAAAATGACAAGGATGTGAGGTAATGCTCATGTAAATTGGCTTGATTTAGCCCTTCCATAATGGGTAGACTTTTCAAAACTACATGTTGTATATGATAAATTTATACCATTTTGTCACTTTAAAAAAATAGTAATAAAGCAAAAAGAATTGGCTCTCCTTGACTAAGTGCTATCCACAGAGATTTTAATAATTTCTTTAAAGTTTCTCTCTGAGAAGATCCTATGCTTTATTGTTCTTTTCTCAGGATTCCATCCTGTACACATCAGTTTCCCCTATTGTGTTTACTGTCCACAGCTTCACATCCTATCCTGTGTGAAAAACTATTTCAAGATTCTAGATGAGGAAAATATATCCATGAGAACTTTTTTCCAATGATTTATGGTCCTTATTTATAAAGCTCTCATTCTCTCTGTCAAATGCTCTTAGGACACATAAACATTATATCTTGGATCATCATGAAGATGGGAATTGAGGGTAATCACACACATGCACAAACACACACACACACACACACACACACTCCCAATACTCCATCTCTGTCCATAACACCCTTTAATACTAAAGACTGGCGTGGTTGTTTATCCAAAAAAAAAAAAATGGAAAAAAATTAATCAGTTCATGACCCCAACTGTAAATTCATTCTCCTGCTGTATACCTCTTTTATACCCTATTCTTCTCTCAGACCCTCTATTTCCACATATTCTAGCTGACAACTGCTATATACTCATGAGCTTTCAGAAAGATTCCAATTATAAGGTGGCCATATATAAGATTGTGTTCAGATGAGAAATTGTAGATTATCTTTAAAAGAAAAAGAATAAAATTATTCTATTCTACAGTCATTAATTTTAAAAATATATCTAAACAGCTTGAAAGTAAGGGATTAACCCTGGACAATGATCTCTGGATGAATGACACTGTAATAATCGATAGCACTGTGGGAAAGGACACATTCTTTCTCGTCACGTGGGAAAAACAGTTTCCCAGTATTTTTCTCTGGAATCCCAATGGGACACTGACAGAAGGTTTCACACAGGACCCTGTTTCCAAAATGGCCTATCTCAGCATTCCAGGAACTGCACAGGTAAGTGATCGGCTTTTAGACATTCTCTGAATTTAAAAGCTGAAATAAATTGTTTAACGTTATAAATGTGAGTATTGATGATTATATATCTACAAATTAATTTGTCATGCACTCTCCTTGCCTTTGTAATCCTAAAGACTGTGAATGGCAGGAAAAATAAAGAACTCTTACTTCAGGAGAAAATCTAACAAAAACTCTCAGGAAAAACTATGGGAAGAATGTGCAGTTAGTGTGCAGATTGCTGTTGAGGTCAATAAATAAGGCCAAATGCAGAGTATCCAGTAATTAATTTTTCCAATTGAGTTCTCACACAATATAAGACACCATGCATGACAATAATGAGAGTACCTGCCTGAACCTTAACTCACATCATTTAAAAACTTCAAACCATCAAAAACCTGTTCATAATACTTCATACTTCTAAGATTTGTTGTAGATTTGCATAGTGGGAACCAGGATATCATTTAACTCGGGAAACTTACTATCTTTCCACTGGAAATTTTAGGTGGGCACTTGGACTTACAGTCTTCAGGCCAAAGCAAACACAGAAACATTAACCATGACAGTAACCTCTCGGGCAGCAAGTTCTTCTGTGCCTCCAATCACAGTGAATGCTAAAATGAACAAAGACACAAACAGCTTCCCCAGCCCAATGATCGTTTATGCACAAGTTCTCCAAGGGTATCTCCCCATTCTTGGAGCCAATGTGACTGCAATCATTGAATCAAACAGTGGAGAAACACAAGTTTTGGAACTTTTGGACAATGGTGCAGGTAATTCACCAGTTTTATGAATAAGCCTATATTTCATAACTCAGGATATGGTAAGGGTCCCTGTGGCATCATGGGTCAGCAAGACAGAATCCCATGGAACAGAGGACCAGCAGGAAATTCTATCAGATAAAACCTACAATCAATGTTGACAATAAATGTTATTTGTTGTTATTATTATTGTTTGTCTTTGGTTTATCAGCCAATGTCTGTCATCATTTAAGTAGATCTCATTCAGGAGGTTGAGGACATCGTCAAAAAAGTGTGCTCAGGGAGGGTGAAGCACAAGCAGCCAGATGAGATCTAGTGGTAGAACCTGGGCTTCTGGTAGGAAAAGGGAGAAAAGCAAGAGTAATTCCCAATAGCTGGAAAAAAAGACAGACTAGAGCCAAGGCCCAAAAGCAACCAGAGCTACAACAAAAAAGAGGGGGCATCAGATAATAGGTCTTAGTGACAGAAAACAGGACCTATGAGCCATTTTCTGTCTCCCTGGTACATGTTGGTGTGTGGTGCTTATATATCCTTTCCAGAGCCTGGATGGTCCTAGACAACGGAACCTTCTGGTAAGAGGTCAGTGAATAAGAAAATCAGCAATTTGATACACATCTGAATTATTACAGTTTGTATCAGTACCTTTCACAATGTAATTTTTTCAGTCTTTGGATAATACTGTCTTCAACTAGAGTTGGCAAAATATTCTGACATGCAACTCAATTTCCGTCTTCGGGCATAACAATATTTACACCACTGTCCTTAGCTTTTTCTTTCCCTTTCCACAAAACTATCTGCAGTATATAAAACCTATCTGTATCTTGTTTGATTTCTTAGCATTTTACCAGATGAATATTTAGCTAATTGGGAAGTATCTAGTTTGAAATGCCTTCCCCTCAGAAGGCATTGGTGATTAACAATGGCTTAGTGCAGGCATTCTCAAGCTTTAGCATACAAGGAATAATCTGGAGAGTTTGATTAAAATATGGAATGCCAAGGCCCTTCCCTAGGTAGTATGAGAAATTTACATGTCTGATAATCCCTATACTTATAGAGATACAGATAGTGGAGGTTCAAGGACCTCACTTAGTACCCTCTGATTTAGAATTTATACCCCACAAGATACTTGTTTTGCAATATAACAGGTGACACCAATGCTAGTGTTATCAGGAAGTATACTTATGATATAGTGTTCCTGAAATCCTCCAATTTTTATTCCAATAGTAGATGGGATTTTTCTGTGTCAGAACAGAAAATTAATGGATCAGCAAAGACCAGAGAAAAGAAAAAGGAAGTGTTGTTGAAGATAAAGCAAAACAAATATTTGTAGTTGGCTTGAGTGAGAATTAGATCCTACACAAAGTCACTTTTTTTTTCCTATTGTGGACATTTTTTTAGTTAAATACAAGGATGACATATGAGTAGATAAATTAATATGACTACATAAATTAAGGTGAAAACAAAGCAAATGGCAGAGAAATGGTAAGAGTAGTATCATAAAATATATTTAAATTGATAAATGATAAAAATATGAGGTTTTATGTTTATTATACATACACAAATATAAATGTATGTATATGTGGTATATGGATATAAAGGTATAAAAATAACTTGAGTATAAATTCAACAATACTTTGAGCTGACAGAGCATAATGGAAATATTCTCCAAAAGATCAAACCCTAAATATGAAGCCTGGTCGAGAGAACATGTTATAGAGGCCACAGCTTGTTGTTTTGGAAAATGCATGAATTTCTCTTTGTATTTACAATCATTTATTTCTTCATTTCTATGATAAGGTGCTGATTCTTTCAAAGATGACGGGGTCTACTCCAGGTACTTTACATCTTATTCAGAAAATGGCAGATATAACTTAAAAGTGCGAGCTCACGGAGGAACAGACTCTGCCAGGCGAAGCTTGCAGTACCCACTGAATAGAGCTGCCTATATACCAGGCTGGGTGGTAGATGGTGAGTAGCTCATGGCAGCTGAATTCATGTATAGATTGAATAATATTTGAGGTTTGATATAATTGAGGCTTCAAACATCTTACAACTCACAATATAGCTTTTCCCACTTCTGGAATGAAGTTCTTAGCTAATTCTTTCCAAATTAATCTAGGCTTTAGAATAATGCCTGGCACCTAGTAAGCACTTAAAAACTGTTAGCTAGAATTATGACAGTTTGGGAAACCTTCATAATATCAACAAAAATATGCCAAATTTTCAGCTCAGGACATGAAAACAAATCAATATGTTATGAGCCTAAGTATAAGCAGAATTTATCCTTCAGATTACATGTGCTATTAAAAATAAACATATATTTGTAATGGTGTTTTCTGGTTTGTTTGCCTTTAAACTGCTTTTATATTTTAAAAGTTAATATGCACATTATAGGAAACAGAGAAACACAAGCAAAGAACAAAGTCATGGAGTCACAAGTAGCTTAGCTGGACATGTCCTTTCAGAACCTGCATGTCCATATACAACATCTCATTTTGTATGATTGAAATCATAGTGTGAATCAGGCTTTTATGTGTATCATGAATATTCACCAATTCAAAATCCCAAAGCTACATGAGTATTTTTGATAACTAAGAATACATTACAGCAATACCTTCTGTTAGAAAAAAAAATTGCAATCCTGCCTTTCCTGGGACAAAATTTTCACTCAAGGCAGAAATGGCAACAGGTCTCTAGATAGATATATTGGCAAAGTTACAACTACAATAATCCATTCCTTTAATGCTCAATTTAAAATGAGACATAAAGCAACAGAATACACCAAGCATAATGTTTCTCAGAAGGTTCACTGTCAGATTTCTACTACTAAAATACTGGCAAGAGAGCATGTTCCCAGTGAATTGAAGTATTCCTACAGTACAGCCAGAAGATGCACACACATCAGTAGCTCACATCAAAATGAAAATCAGTGTTTGCTCCCATGACATTGGAATGCATTACAATTCTTATTACACATATACATCACAATTTTTCGTATCTCTGTATATAAATTATGCTCACACCAATTTGTGTTTTCATACATGTACTTTGAATAATGATGTCCATCACATTTCACCATCCTTGATAACCCCCTGGCCTCTCCCTTCCCTTCCCACCTCTCTTCCCTATCTAGAATTCATCTATTCCTCCCATGCTCCCCCTCCCTACCCCACTATGAATCAGCCTTCTTATATAAGAGAAAACATTTGGCATTTGTTCTTTTTAAGATTGGCTAACTTCACTTAGCATTATCTTCTCCAGCGTCATCTATTGACCTGAAAGTGCCATGATTTTTTTCTCCTTTATTGCCGAGTAATATTCCATTGTGTATATATGCCACATTTTTTCTATCCATTCATCTATTGAAGGGCATATAGGTTGGTTCCACAGTTTAGCTATTATGAATTGTGCTGCTATGAACATTGATGTGGCTGTGTCCCTGTAGTATGCTGTTTTTAAGTCCTTTGAGTGTAGACCAAGGAGAGGGATAGCTTGGTCAAAAGGTGATTCCTTTCCAGTTTTCCAAGGAATCTCCATACTGCTTTCCATATTGCCTGGACCAATTTACAGTCCCATCAGCATTGTATGAGTGTACCTTTTTCCCCACATCCTCACCAACACTTATTGTTGTTTGTCTTCATAATAGCTGCCATTCTGACTAGAGTGAGCTTATATCTTAGAGTGGTTTTGATTTGCATTTCTCTAATTGCTAGAGATGATGAACATTTTCTCATATATTTGTTGATTGATTGTATATCCTCTTCTGAGAAGTGTCTGTTCATGTCCTTGGCCCATTTATTGATTGGGTTATTTGTTTTTTGGTGTTTAACTTTTTGAATTCTTTATATACCCTAGAGATTAGTGCTCTATCTGATGTGTAAGGGGTAAAAATTTGCTCCTAAGATGTAGGCTCTCTGTTCACCTCACAGATTGTTTCTTTTGCTGACAAGAAACTTTTTAGTTTGAACCCATCCCATTATTAATTCTTGGTTTTAATTCTTGTGCAATAGGAGGCTTATTTTGGAAGTTGGAGCCAATTCCTCCATGATGGAGATTAGGGCCCACTTTTTCTTCTATTAGACGCAGGGTCTCTGGTTGTATTCCCAGGTCCTTGACTCACTTTGAGTTGAGTTTTGAATATGGTGAGAGATAGCAGTTTAATTTCATTTTGATACATATGGATTTCCAGTTTTCCCCAGACAATTTGTTGAAGAGACTATCTTTTCTCCAATGCATGTTTTTGGTGCCTTTGTCTAATTTAAGATAATTGTAATTTTGTGGGTTAGTCTCTGTGTCCTCTATTCTGTACCATTGGTCTACCAGTCTGTTTTGATGCCACTACCATACTGTTTTAGTTACTATTGCTCTGTAGTATAGTTTAAGGTCTGGTATAGTGATGACACCTGCTTCACTCTTCCTGCTAAGGATTGCTTTTGCTATTCAGGGTCTCTTATTTTTCCAGATGAATTTCATGATTGCTTCTTCTATTTCTATTAGTAATGCCATAGGGATTTTGATTGGAAGTGCATTAAATCTGTATAGTGCTTTTGGTAGTATGGTCATTTTGATAATATTAATTCTGCCCACCCAAGAGCAAGGTAGATCTTTCCATTTACTAAGGTATTCTTTGATTTCTTTCCTTAGGGTTCTGTAGTTTTCATCATATTGACCTTTCGCCACTTTTGTTAAGTTGATTCCCAAGTGTTTGTTTTTGTGTTGCAGCTGTTGTAAATGGGGTAGTTTTCGTCTCAGAAGATTTGTTACTGATATACAGAAATGCCTTTGATTTATGGGTGTTGAATTTTGTATTCTGCTACTTTGCTGAATTCATTTACTAGTTCTTGAAGTTCTGGTGGAGCTTTGGGGGTCTTTTAGGTATAGAATCATATCATCAGCAAATAGTGCTAATTTAAGTTCTTTCCCTATACTATCCCTTTAATTTCTTTCATCTGTCTCATTGCTCTGGCCAGTGTTTCAAGAACTATGTTAAATAGAAGTGGTGAAAGAGGGCATCTTGTCTTGCTCCAGTTTTTAGAGGGAATGCCTTCAATTTTTCTCCATTTAGAATGATGTTGGCCTGGGGCTTAGCATAGATAGCCTTTAGGATGTCTGCTTGTAAATTCTTTTAACTTTTGTTTATCAGGGAAGGTTTTTATTTCAATGTCAAATTTAAAGCTTATTTTGCTGGTTACAAGATTCTTGGTTGGCATCCATTTTCTTTCAGAACTTGATCTATGTTATTCCAGAATCTTTTAGCTTTTAGCGTCCAGGTTGAAAAATCTGCACATAACCTGATTGGTTTTCCCCTGAATATAATCTGATTCCTTTCTTTCATGGCTTTTAAGATTCTCTCTTTATTCTGTATGTTAGGCATTTTCATTATAATGTGTCTTGGTGTGGATCTGTTGTGATTTTGTACATTTGGTGTCCTGTAAGCCTCTTGAATTTTATTTTTCATGTTTGGAAATTTTTCTGATAGTACTTCATTGACTAGATTGTTCATTCCTTTGGTTTGGAACTTTGTGCCTTCCTCTATCCCAATAATTCTTGAATTTGGTCTTTTTATGCTATCCCATATTTCTTGAATGTTCTGCTCATGGTTTCTTACCATTTTCATTGTGCAGTCTACATTATTTTTCAAGATTATACAGTTTGTCTTCATTGTCTGGGGTCCTGCTTCCAAGTGGTCTAATCTGTTGGTGATGCTTTCAATTAAGCTTTTAATTTGGTTCATGGTTTCTTTCATTTCAAGGATTTCTGTTTGGTTTTTCTTTAGAACCTCTATCTCCCTATTGAAGTAAACTTTTGCTTCTTGAATTTGTTTATGTAACTCTTTGTCAAAATGATCTTTTGCTGCTTGCATTTGCTCTCTTATATCATCCTTTAATTCACAGAACATTTTAATTTTGTGCAGCCTGAACTCCTACGCTATAATTTCATCTGTTGTTCTGGCCATGGGTTTTAATAATGTGGTATCTTGATTTGTTTGGGGTACTTTTTTCCCTTGTCTTTCCATGTTGCTCAGGTATCTTCCTTTCCAGTTCTGTGGATCTGAGGCATTCCCATGTTTACTCTATAGGCTTGTAATGCCCCTGTAGGGTTCCAATACCTCACCAATACCTCACCTTTGAGGGGAAGGATAATGTTAACAGATCCAAATATAAACAAAATACCACCTGGTTATCTGATGTTCTAAACTGGTAGTTGCCACAACTAAAGATGGTCCAGCAGAATGTTTTCAATTTATAGTACATATATAAAGCACAAATTTTTATGTCTCTTATTGTATACAAAGTAGAGTCACACCATTCGTGTCTTCAGATGGGTACTAAGGATAATGATGTCCATCTCATTCCACCATCTTTCCTACCCCCAAAACTCCTCCCTCCTCTCCCTCCCCTTTGCCCTATCTAGAGTTCCTCCATACTTCCCATACTCCCCCATCCATCCGCATTATGGATCAGCATCTACATATCAGAGAAAATATTCAGACTTTGGCTTACTTCCCTTAGCATAATATTCTCCAATTCCATCATTTACCTGCAAATGCCATGATTTTATTCTCTTTTAATGTGGAGTAATATTCCATTGTGTATATATACCACATTTTCTTTATCCATTCATCTACTGAAGGGCATATAGCTTGGTTCCACAATTTAGCTATTGTGAATTGTGCTGCTATAAACATTGATGTGGCTGCTTCACTGTAGTATGCTGTTTTGGGATATAGATCAAGGAGTGGGATTGCTGTGTCAAATGGTGGTTCCATTCTAAGTTTTCCAAGGAATCTCCATACTGCTTTTCATATTGGCTGCACCAGTTTTCAGTCCCACTGGCAATGTGTGGGTCTGCCTTTTTCCCCACATCCTTGACAACATATATTGTTGTTTGTATTCTTAATAGCTGCCATTCTGACTGGAGTGAGATGAAATCTTAAGAGTAGTTTTGATTTTAATTTCTCTAATTGCTAGAGATGTTGAACAGTTTTTCATATATTTGTTGATTGATTCTATATCATCTCCTGAGAAGTGTCTGTTCAGTTGCTTGAATCATTTATTCATTGGGGTTTTTTGTTTTGTTGTTTTGTTTTGTTTTGTTGTTAAGATTTTTGAGTTCTTTATATATCCTAGAAATTAGTGCTCTATCTGATGTGTGTGTGGTAAAAATTTGCTCCCCAAATGTAGGCTGTCTTTTCACATCACTCATTGTTTCTTTTGCTGAGAAGAAGCTTTTAAGTTTGAATCCATCCCATTTATTGATTCTTGATTTTATTTTTTGCACTACAGGAGTATTATTAAGGAAGTTGGGACCTAATCCAATATGATGGAGATTTGGGCCTACTTTTTCTTCTGTTAGGCACAGGATCTCTGGTTTTATTCCTAGGTCCTTGATCCACTTTGAGTTGAGTTTTGTGCATCGTGAGAGATTGGGGCTTAATTTCATTTGGTTGCATAAGGATTTCCAGTTTTCCCAGCACCATTTGTTGAAGAGGCTATCTTTTCTCCAATGTATGTTTTTGGCACCTTTGTCTAATATGAGATAATTGTATTTATGTAGGTTTCTCTGTGTCCTCTATTCTCTACCATTGGCGTACAATTCTATTTTGGTAAGAACAATCCTTCCTGTGAATTTTCACACAAAGTTTATTCAGAGTGTTATTTAACTAACTGTCCTTTTGTCATACACTGGAATGTTTTCATTAAATCAAAAGAAAAAATGTGTACAGCAAGGTGATGATAAGCATGAAGAATGCATTCTTTGCCAACTTTGCTTTGCATAGTTACTTCTCTTGTGACTTTTAGGGGCTTTTTCTTAGCAATTAGAATACCATCATAAATATTATTCCTTAGCACTTGCAGCATGGAGTGGTTGAAAGGAAACTGGCTTTTCCCCAGGTATATTCCATCCTGAAGATAATTTGAGAAATAAAGCAACACTTTTTAAAAGTCATATATTGAATTATTGAATTATTATATATCTTTATTCTTGTTTAGTGTAGTCCTCATTTTAGAGCAATTTTTTATCCTAAAGGATACTAAAATGTGAATTATCCCAGCAATTGGTGCTTATGATTGTGTCAGAAGACTTAGTAACAATCTGACTATACATATGAAGCGGGGGAAAAACCAGTGGGATGAAGAAGGTGATTTGTTTGCTAACTTTGAACTAGTGAATTTTTAATGCAGGGGTAATTGAAGTGAACCCACCAAGACCCGAAACTAATGAGGATACTCAGGCAATATTGGAGAATTTCAGCCGAACAGCATCTGGAGGTGCATTTGTGATATCAAATGTTTCAGGCACTACAAATGTTCCCTTGCCTGACCTGTTTCCTCCAAGTCAAATCACAGACCTTGATGCCACACCTGAGGGTGATCAGATCAATCTAACATGGACAGCACCAGGAGATAATTTTGATGTAGGAACAGGTAAGCAAAAAGTATCATGTGGTTTCAACTTAAGTTAAAGGTGCTCATTGCAAAAGCAAGGGTGTATGGGCAGGTTAGGAAAGAACAGTTTTTGACTGACAGCTCACTGAACTTTTAATTTTATAATCTGATATTTTTTAATCAATCAAACAGGAGATATTTTAATATGGTTTTATTTCTCATGCAAAGATAGTAGCATTTGGCAGAGCTTAAAAGTCAGAATTCAGGTTTCTTTAAAAAGCAGTAATGTTTTTTTATGTGAGTATACACTATGCATAAGTAAACAACATTTTTTGAGAGTAAATGGAAAGAAATTTACTATGGTATCTATGCTACAGTTACTAAACTGCCTGTACCTCTTTTCTTAGTCCAAGAGTATATCATAAGAATAAGTGGAAGTATCATTGATCTAAGAGACAATTTTGATGATGCACTTCAAGTGAACACTACCGACCTATCACCAAAAGAGGCGAACTCCAAGGAAACCTTTGCATTTAAACCAGGAAACATCTCAGAAGAAAACATAACCCACATATTCATTGCCATTCAAAGTGTAGACAAAAGCAATTTGACATCAAAAGTATCCAATATTGCACAAGTGGCTTTGTTTATCCCTAAAGCAGATCCTGGTCCTGATGAAAGCCAACCAAATCCTAATCCTGGTGAAAGTCATCCTAATCATAATTCTGGAGTTAATATTTCTACAGTGGTGCTATCAGTGGTGGGGTGTGTTGTGGTTGTTAGTATTATTTTAAGTACCACTATTTGTATCTTAAAGAAGAGAAAATCTTCACGAAGACCTAGAACAGAGTTTTAACAAACAAAACAATATGAGTAAGGATACTTCTGAACTTTTAAATTTATCCTGTGTGATAATAAACTATTAAAGATAACTTTAAGAGGCCTGGATAGGATAGTTTGATTAAATATAAACTGCCAATACTAAAGTTTAATAATTTTATTCACTAAATTTTTCATAAATTGGGATGAATAAAGCCCTTTTTCACGTTAACCTCCAGTTGTGTACTATTTTTTGTAATGCAAAATTTTCAGAAATAATATTGTCAAATTTCATGAGGAACTTAAAATTGTCAATTTAATCAGTGAAAACTCAAGTGCAAAAACCAAATAAATGATATTTGTGGAAAATGACCTTGGTTTGGGGTACCATTGGTATAAATTAATGGCATTATATTCACCTAAAAGCTCTGCTATAGCAGTACAATTGCTAAGATCAGGTTTGCTGCAATTCAAGAATATGGAAGCTACCAGTAAAAAAAAGAAAATCAGTACCACCTGTCAACCATAGTTTTTCCTGATTTCAGTTCAATATAAACATATACCTCTTTTTCCTTAAAAAGCCCTACCTACCCATGTACTGTTTGTTTCATCATACGAATTATTGAAACTACTGTGTATTGATTTTTTTTTCAGAAAGAAAATAAAATACATTAAAAACATTTTAATTCATTACTCAGAGTCACAGCCAAGGAATTGAAGTAATATTGATGAATAAGACCAATAAAGGTGACAATGTAAGCTAAGAGCAGGTTCACATATTCATAACCCTGTCATGACAAGTTTACAAGAACAATTTCCTTCCAATTGATGGTTTTCTAACTTTGCACTTTGAGTTTTACTGCCATAATTCAGCAACCAAAGGAAATGGAGAGAAACTAAACCTTATCCACTCATTTACATCCTTATCTCATGTGGCTTTGGCAGGAGTTATTTGCTGATTTGGAAATTAACTAAAATGAAATTCATATAAGCTGAGTCCATGGGTCACTTCTAACAATATTTGAACATGGACTAGACTTTCTGACCTGGCATAATTTATTTGGTCTGATTAGTAAGGTTGAAAAAAAGGGGCCTTTGGTTTAAATTGGAAGTCACAAAAGATTAGGGGAAAAGGAAATAAGCTGAAATGTCCTGATTACTGAGAAGGTTTGATTTGCTTTAATGACATTAAGAGGAAAATGAGTCATGGAGCAGGGCATTTGGGAACTGTGCTGTTCAGGCAGAAGTTCTATTGGCACATTTAGTTTTTCTAAAAGGTTAGCACCTGTTCATCCAGAGCTAATGGCTAAGCAGATATAAGTCAATGTGAAGAAAATGTAGGAAAGGGGTGTTTAGACACCTGGCTTTTTACCAAGAGGGGAATAAAGGCCTGAGATTCTGTGTTGGCAATAGTGATACTATGTAATACTCAGACTTTCCCTGTGCCCTTTCCACCCAGTCTCCCCAGAGTTCTGAAGGCAAAGCCTATCAGCATAGTTATTTCCCTCTCTGATGCTACAATATAATTACTAAGCTCAGGTGGGTCCCTATATTGGGTATTCTCTCCAACATCAGGCTCAGACTTAGTTTTACTACCAGATCTGCATAAGTAGCTAGTTGTTAATTAGTAAGAATAAGGAAAGTAAATGATTGTTATTACTGCAGTCAGGAAAGGCTACATAATCTGTTTCCCAGTACAAAATGAAAACAAGAGGCCTCTTTTTAAAAATTATTGATAATTTCAAGACAACAGCAAAATTTCAAGCAATAACAAAAACAATGAAACCAAATTCAAAGCCCTGCTGAGCACAAAGCTCTGAACAACTGCACGGACCCCATGCCTACAAAGCCAGCCCTACCTAGGCTGCAGGAAAAACTAGCAATAGCACCAGTTGTGTAGGGTCTCTGTATGGTCCATTAAAACCACAAAGCACTTATGGTTGGTCTCAATAATCAAGAAAAAGTATCAGATTTGGGTAGGGACACATAGATCCATAATCTTTGACTGGGAATCTAGAAACAGAAAGTAAATCTGTTTCCCAGTAAGGAAGAGAGTCAGCCCTATGTGGGAAGGAACAGCTTCTGTACCAACCTCAGAGAATCAGCTGTGTGAAGGGTTCCTGAATAGAAAAAAAACCTGAAGCAGCAGCCATCCAAGCGGATGATGCCCTGGAGTTGGCCAGTCACAGTGTCACAAGCTAAACACCTGCCCTCAGAGGACTGCAGAAACCTCTAGCTCTTTTCTCTTTTATAATCACTACACTTCAAGAATAACCAGCAAACAAACCTTCCATTTAATCCCAGCCAACTAACAGAATCATGGAGAAAATATAATTATTGTTTAAAGCTACTAAATTTGGGCATAATTTAGTCCACAGCACTAGATTAGCAAAACAGCCAATTCTTTCTATTAGTCCAGATTCCATGGGGAAAACAGAACCACTATGAATACTACAGAGCATGGAACTTCTCACCAATTCTACCCCAGAATTGCATAGTTTCTGACAGATGCAGTTTCAATATATCCAAGTTGCCTAGGCAAAGCCTGTAAAATCAAAGAAATATTCAATCGTGCCACATGGGGAATAGCAAGGAATTTCCTCGGGTGGCACTGAATGGTCCTTATCCTCAGCCTAATAATTTTAAAAGGCAGAAAGAAGGAAGCTACAAGCTCTTGTGACATGGTAACATTCACTCCACACCGCTGGCACTGATTACAGACCTCTGGCCTAACCCCTTATCGAACTATAGAGCCATGTGGCTATGTTTTCACTTTAATCTCAATCTTGCAAATCTTTTGTTATGCTTGTTTGTTGGTTCAAATAGGAGCCCAAGTAAAAATAATTAAAGATGAATCCATGTTGCTATTTCCATCTATCTTCTTCCTAATGCATGTATTTTTTATATTGAATGGGGAGTCGGGAGGATTCTTGACTTATACCCCACCCAATAACAACAACAACAACAAAAAAGGCTAGAAAGGGCTTCTGAAGACAAATGAGAAAATCCAAGAATGTGAGGTCATAGACAGAAAAGGAAACCAGCAAGAAGGAAGGAGCAAGTGACCATTCTGATTAATGCTGAGCAATGGCTAGTGAATTTAGTAACACAAAGTGATTAGTGATCTCAATAAGTGCAATTCTCATAAAGAATGGAGAGAGTAAATGAAGATTCTCTCAGAATCTTGTCTGTGTAGTACAATATAGAAAAAATAGAAAATTAGAAGAATTAGTAATGTGTGAAGGCAAGACTTTATTTGTAGAGCAAATGTTAAATTCTATTTTAAGTATTTTAGAATTATTTTAGATTTTAAACTTTGTACAAATAAAACTGAGAAATTTTTTTTAAATTTAAAAGAAGACTTTGGATTCAGATTTATAGTATTGTAATCTGTAAAACTGTGATAATAGTGCCTACCTCCAAGTATTGTGTGGATTCTATTAAATAATGGCAGGTTTTGGGTCCTGTTCCTATATGTAGTTAGTGTTCAATTCATGGCAGCTCTCATGTAAGAACTTTTGTCTTGCTACTCTGAAGTTCAGGGATCTTAGCACTGAAGACTATCTGCCCATTGGTCTGTCAACTGACACGTTGATTTCTGCTACTTATCAGACACTCAGCACTAAATGCTATGGATGGATACAGATGTGAATGAAAAATAGAGCCTCAGAAGGGAAGAAAAAATTTTAAAACTATGTATTTTAATGGCTAATATCAAAATATGTCAGAAGCCCAAACCACTCCAGAGTAAAGTAATAATAATAACAATTATGACTTAAAACGGGCAAGGGATCTGATTAGACATTTCTCAGAAGAACAATGGCTAACAGGTACATATATATAGAAAAACCCAAGCTTATCACCTGCAGGAAAAAGCAATTAAAGAAGACTGAGGCCATGTACCTTGACTCTTCTCCTACTTCAGACCTCTAGAGACATAAGTCCGCCTGATTTGCAGAGAGAACTTCAACTCAGATAAATGAAGGAAGTTTCAAAATGAAGAGGCAGGATTAGATTTTGATCAAAAAACAAGACAATTTGAATACTCCAAAGTGACAATAATAATAAAATTGGCTGATATATCATTAAAATAAATTGCTACCCAGTAAGATGAGGGAACTCATCAAATTTGAGCTGATCATAGCTATTAAGAAAAAAAAATGTTTTTTCATGTTTATCTTCCTGTAAGTTGAGGCAGCTCAGTAAACTAATTTCATGGCAATAATAAACAATATCACTACTTAAATTGCAGTGACAAACCCACAGACATATAGACCAATGCTCTGAGCATCCAGTTCCCACTTGTCTTTCCACATCCTTCCCTCCAATAGTAAATATTTGTGTTCATGTCTTCAACATCCATTCTCCCTTCTTCAGGTAAAAACCAGTCATTTTCCATGCTAGACTTCTTGGCAAGCCCTTTTCTGCATCCCCAGTCTTCCCCTCTGACCTTTGTCCCCTACTTCTGATGCCCAAAATGGCTTCTTCCCTTGGGTTGGGATTATTTCTATCTTGTCTTTCCACATAGTCCTAACCCTTACCTAGGACTACCACATCATACAATTGTAAATAATTCTGTAACACCTTAGATGAATCTCATCTTTGGAGTTTTACAGTTCACAGTCTCTGCATTTTCATGTGGTGACCCTCCCCTTAGATCGTACATATGAAAAAATACATATTTTGGCTTCATATCCATCTATAATGCATGAAGTTGTCCTACTTCATTTTAGTAAAAATGCATCTGTTTATGTAACATGTTACAAATGATTATTTGGTTTATTATTCCAGTACCTTATTTTCTTTAATAATCTATGTGATAATCAGCACATTGGTTCCTGGTACATTTGTCCCCAGTAGGAACACAATCAAAGTTCTAAACACTGTATTCCTTGCTATTTGTTGTCAGCTTATCTTCAGGAAATAAGGGAGTGTCTTTTACAAGAAGATTTTGTAAGGGCCTATAGAAAAGACTGAACAGTAGGAGTTTAGTAGCATGAATGCAGATCCATAACTTACTGTATAATTTGAAAATCTAGTAGTAAGTAGCAGCTATACTAACATTATAGTTTTCTCCAAACGATCATCCATCCACAGTCTCTTAAATGTAGACCTATATAGACCCTTGATTAAGCATCCTTCCTAGAAGCAAAACAGGACTTTCCAGATTCTTGAGAATCTTATATCAGGAATAATGCTCTCACAAAAAGCCCACTATTGAGTATGTGTTCTACACTCAACATCTTCACCACATCTGTGATGAATGTTACATATATACACACATGCAATTTTAACCAAAACTAGACATATAGGTTTAGAAATATGATTTAGTGAGCTATCTGAATGGAAGCTTATCAATTTTTGTGAGAAAAGAGTACAATTCTAAAAATCCATTCTCTTTATCCATACCTTCTTCTGGATTTCCATCCCAGTAAAAGAAATGCACCTCACCACCCAGTCACTCAAATCAGATTTGAGAAGTCCTTCTACTGACCCTTCAATTTCCTCACCCTTCACATGTAAAGAACAAGTCCAGTCTGATACATCTCTTTAATTCTTATCTCTTGTCCCACTTCAGCAACACTGCCACAGTCAATTTCCCTCTACTGCTGGAAAATATGGTTCCTACCTGGTCTCTGTCTTCAGCCATGTTCCACGTTGAACCCACAGTAATCTGAGGAAAACTAGCAAAGCTCCCACGTGGACTTGTTGATAATATCTAATTACATTGACATGTCTCTGTAGCAGACACGTTGCCTGTTTTATTCATCACATTTATCCAAGTTTTCTGATGAATCTCCATTCTACTTTCTATAGTGGTTGCACCAATTTGCAGTCCCACCAGGAATGTATGAGGGTACCTTTTTCTCCACATCTTCACCAACACTTATTATTGCTTGTATTCGTGATAATTGGAAGAATGAATTTTAAATACAAGGCCCAACTCTATGTTGTTTGTAAGACACTCATCCTTCAGCAATGATAGCCACAAACTGAAAGTGAAAGGATGGAAATTGATATACCATGTGAATGAAGTCACAAAACAAGCAGGATTAGCTACTTTTATACCTTACAAAGCAGAATTCAAGTCAAAATTAACCACAAGAGAAAAAGAAGATCACTTCTTAGTGGTAAAGAGAACAATACCACATAAAGCTATGATAGTAAATATTTATGCCTCAAATGTTATTATTGCTTTAGAATCATACATAGTAATTGAGTTAATAGTAATTGAGTTCATCCCAACAAATTCATGTATCTATTTCAGTTCATGATCCTCTCCCTTTTCCCTCCCCATTTTTATTCTTATCCTCCCTTCCCTCTTCCATGTCACTTTATATATAAATACATAAATATGTATGATAGTAAATATTTATGCCTCAAATTTTACATAAAATAGAAACTACCCAAATCAACACCTCACATAGGCCCCAGTAAAATAATAGTGGGTAATTTCAATACACCTCTCTCACCAACAGATGGGTCATCCATTCATAAACCAGTAAGTCTCTTTAGACCGAAACAATTTTATGAATCAAATGGACTTAACAGACATCTATGTAATATTTCATCCAACAAAAACTGAATATTCTTATATGTTCTTAGTTGCTTGTGGAACTTTCTCCAAACTAGCTTGAATTTTAGGCTACAAAGCAACTCTTAGTGAATACCAAAAAAAAATATATATGATTTCTTGCATTTTATCACATCATAATGAAGTAAAACTGGAAAAAAATATCAAGAAACCCTACAGAAAATATAAACAGATGGATATTGAACAATACCCATTTGATGGTTCTAGGTAATCTGAATAACTATATGTAGAAAAATAAAATTAGACCCCTATCTCTCATCCTAAATAAAACTTAAATCAAAATGGATCAAAGACTTAGGAATTATAGAAGAAACTTCTTAAAGAAAACAGGGTCAACTCCATCATATAGGTGATGGCACTGACTTTCTCAAAAAGACCCCCAAAATGCCTACATAAGAAAATCAGGAAGATTCTAAATAAACAAACTAGTGATGCATCTCAAAGCCCTCGAAAAAAGAAGAACAAATCAATTTCAAAACTAGTAGAAGGAAGAAAATAATTAAGATAATAGACAAAATCAATAAAATTGAGGATTAGAAAACAAAGAATTGATAAAATGAAGAGTTGGTTCTTTGAAAAATAAAAATGATTGTTAAGCCTTAGCCATACCAGCCAAAAGAAACAGACAGAAGACCCAAATTAATAAAATTAAGAGATGAAAAAGAAGAAATCACCAAAGAAATCGAGAGGATCATTAGGGACTATTTTGAAAACTTATATTCCAGTAAATTGGAAAACCTAGAAGAAATGGATACATTTCTAGACACATATGATCTACCAAAATTGAATAAAGAGGACATGAAAAATCTAAACAGGCCAATAACTAGCAATGAGATATAAACAATAATAAAAAGCCATACAACAAAGAAAAGCCCAGGACCAAATATATTCTCAATGGAATTCTATCAGACTTTTAAAGAAGAATTAATGCCAGAGCTCCTCAAATTGTTCCATGAAATAAAAATTTCATTCTATGAATTCAGTATCATACTCTTATCAAAACTAGATAAGAGCACATAAAGGAAAGAAAATTACAGACCAATAAATAAATGGATGTATTGTGTCCATCTACAACCAAAATACATTTTTAAAAAATTAAAATAAAATAAACTACCTAGGAATAAACCTAACCAATGAAGTGAAACACCTCTACACTGAAAATTATAGATTTATCTTTGATAAACTTAGATTCAAAAATCCTTAGTAAAATATTAGTAAATAATATCAACAACATATTAAGAAGATTATATATTAAGACTAAGTTGGTTCTATCCCAGGGACTTCAAGGATGATTTAACATGCATAAATGAATAAATGTAATCTATCATATAAATAGAATTAAGGAGGTCAATAGATGCAAAGAATACCTTCAACAAAATTCAGCACCTATTTAAAATCAAAACATCAAGAAGCTAAAGATGGAAGAAACCTACTTCAATATCAAAAGGCTTACATATGAAAAACCCAAAGTCAACATCATAATGAATGGGGAAAAACTAAAAGTAAATCTGAAACAAGACAAGAATGTTTACTCTACTCTTACCACTCATATTTAATATAGTGCTAAAAATTCTAGCCAGAGCAATTAGGCATGATAAGGAAACAAAAGGGATAAAAATAGGAAAGGGAGAAGTCAAAGTATCATTGTTTGTAGATGACATAATCCTATACCTAGAAGATCCAAAAAGCTCCACCAAAATAATACAAGAGCTAATAAGCAAATTCATGAAAGTAACAAGTTACAAAATCAATAAACAAAAATGAATAACTTTCCTATACACTGATAATGAATCTGTTAAGAAAGAAATCAGGAAAATAATCCCATTCACAATAGCTTCAAAAAATAAAACAGGGGGATGGGATTTTGGCTCAGTTGTAGAGTGCTCACCTATCATGAATGAGGCACTGGTTTGATCCTCAGCACCATATATAAATAAGTAAATACATATGTGTCCATCTACAACTAATAGACATTTAAAAATAAAAATAAAATAAAATACCTAGGACTAAATCTAACCAATGAGCTGAAACACCTCTACAATGAAAATTATAGAATACTGAAGAAAGAAATTGAAGAAGACAAGATGAAAAGACCTTTTATTCTCATAGATAGGCACAGAATTAATATTGTTAAAATGGCCATATTACCAAAACCAAAATACTGATCCAATGGAATCCCTATCAAAATATCAATGAGGGGCTAGGATTGTGGCTCAGTGGTAGAACGCTGGTCTAGCATATTCAAAGCCCTGGCTTCGATCCTCAGCACCACATAAAAATAAATAAATAAAGATTTTTTTTTAAATCAATGATATTCTTCACAGCACTAAAAAAGCAGTCTTCAAATTCCTTTTAAAAGAATAAAGGACTCAGAATAGCCAAACCAATTCTAAGCTGGTAAAACAATGCTGGAGGCATAACAATATTTTACTTCAATCTATACTACACAGAATAGTAACAAAAACTGCATGGTACCAGCATAAAAATACACACAAAGATCAATGGTACAGAATAAAAGACACAGAAATAATGTACTTAGATACAGTCATCTGATCTTTGACAAAGGTACCAAAAACACGTTGGAGAAAAAGACAATCTAAACAAATAATCCTAGGAAATATGGTTAATCAAATGTTGAAGAACAAGACTAGACCCTTATCTCTCACCCTGCACAAACATCAATTCAAAATGGATCACAGATGTAGGAATTATACTATGCAATTTATAGGGTTGACATTTCAACATACAGGCAACAATTTTCAAAGCTCAGAAAATAATGGCATGCTAATAAATGAATGGCATCAAATTCCGAAGCTTCTGAACAGCAAAGGAAATAATTAAAAATATGAAGAGAGAATAAGAAAAAATATTTGCTAGCTATTCATTTGACATATCATTAATATCCAGAATATGTAAAGAACTCAAAAACTTAATGTCAAAAATTCAAATAGGGCTGGGGTTGTGGCTCAGAGGTAGAGCGCTGGCCCAGCATGGGTGGGGCACTGGGTTCAATCCTCAGCACCACATAAAAATAAAATAAAGATATTGTGTCCACCTATAACTAAAAAATAAATATTTTTAAATTCAAATAACTCAATTAATAAATGATTGTATGAACTAAATAGACATTTCTCAAAAGAATGAATACAAATGTCCAAAAAATATGAAAAAATGTTCAACATCATTAGCAATTAAAGAAATGTAAATAAAAACTATTCTGAGATTTCATCTCAATCCAGTCAGAATGGCAGCTATCAAGAATACAAACAATAATAAATACTGGAGACGATGTGAAGAAAAAGGAACACTTTTACACTGTTGGTAGGATTGTAAATTAGTACAATGAATATTGAAATCAGTATGAAGATTCCTCAAAAGACTAGGAATGAAACTATGATATGAATTAGCTATTCTACTCTTCAGTATTTATCCTAAAAAATAAAAGTTATCATACTATAGCAGTACATGTATACCCATGTTCAGAGCAGCATAATTCACAATAGTCAAACTATGGAACCAGCCTAAGTATGCATCAGTAGATGAGTAGAAAAAGAAAATGTGGTGTATATATACACAATAGAGTTTTAGTCAGCCATAAGTAAAAATGAAATTTTGTCATTTGCAGGAAAATGGTTGCAACTTGAGAGAATTGTGCTAAGCAAAATCCAGAAGGTTAAGGGGTTGCATGTTTTCTCTCATATATGAAAGCTACAGAGGAAAAAGTAAAAGAAGATAGAGGGTGTCTCATAAAAATTGAAGGAAGATCAGAAAAGTAAATAAAAAGGATCCAGGGAGAGGGAGAAGAAAGGGAAAGGAAAAACATTGGGAAATTATATTGGCTAAATTATATTATTATATTGTGTGCACATACAAATATGTAACAACCATTATATACAACTATAATACACCAATTAAAAATATGAAAAATAAAAAGAATTTGTTAAATGACCTGCTGTTCAAAGGAAACGAGTTTAAGAGAGCCCCAACAGAATGGGAGAAAGTATTTGCCAGTTGCACTTCTAACAGGGAATTAATGTCTAGAATGCATAAAGAGCTCAAAAAAACTTAACATCCTGGGCAAAAGAGTTAAAAAGACATTTCTCAAAAGAAGAAATACAAATGGCAACAAATATGTGGGGAAAAAAAAGTGTTCAACATCCCTAGCAATCAAGGAAATGCAAATCAACTCTACACTAATATTTCATATTACTCCAGTTAGAATGCAGTTATCAAGAACACAAATAATAAATGCTGGTGAGGATGTGGGGGAAGGTACATACTCGCACATTATAAGTGGAACTGCAAATTAGTATAACTACTCTGGAAAGCAGCATGGAGATTCCTCAAAAAATTACATGGAACCACCATATGACTCAGCTATGCTACTGCTCGGCATTTATCCAATTGAACTAAAATAGCATACTATAATGATACAGCCACATCAATGCAACTTTATAGCAGTGCAACTCACAATGGTCAAGTATAGAACCAACCCAGGTATCTGTCAATAGAAAAAAAATGGATTAATAAAGTTTGGCATATATACATAATGGAGTTTTACTTTGCCATAAAGAAGAATGAAATTATGACATTTGTCAGTAAATTGATGGAACTAGAGAACATCATACTAAGTGAAATAAGTCAGACTCAGGAAGTCAAGGGTTAAATGTTTTCTCTCCTATTCAGAATCTAGAGAAAAGTAAGGAAAAATTGTGGGGAAGGGGTATTCTTAAGATAAAAGGAAGACCAGTAGAGTATAAGAAGGAAATTGAGTGATAGGAAGGAGGAATGGGAAAGGAAAGAAAATGTGGAATGAATGTGACAAAAATACTCTATGTTCATGTTTTAGCCAGTTTTTTCATGATTGTGATGAAAATACATAACCAGAACAATTATGGAGAGTGTAAAGTTTATTTGGTACCCATGGTTTCATAGGTCTCAGTCCATAGATAGACAATTCCATTGCTTTGGGCCAGAGGTGAGGCTGAATATCATGTCAAAAAGGTGTGGAGGAGGAAAGCAGCTTAGTACTTAGAACCAGTACTTAGAAAGACTTCTCTGCTCAACAAGGATGAAACGTAAGTCCCAAAGGCATACCCTTAGTAACTACATCTTCAGCTTTACCCTTACCTGCCTACAGTTACCATCCAGTTAATCCCTATCAGAAGATTAATGCACTGATTAGGTTGAAGCTCTCATAATCCAATCACGCCATTTCTAAACTATCTTGCATTGTCCCACACATGAGCTTTTCAGGAACACTTTATAGCTAAACCATAACTTTTGGCCCCTTTCCCCCAAAAGCTCATGCCCATCTCACAAAACAAAATAGTCCATTTTCAAGCATCCCTACAGTCTTAACAACTCCAGCCCTATCAAAAATACAAATTTCCTCTGAGACTCAAGGCAAACTCTCAGTATGATCCTCCATAAAAATCAAAAGCAATTTACATATGTCTTCTACATGAAGACCCAGAGTAAATGTATCCATTGAAAAGGAAGAAATAACGGCATAGAAAAGGGAATAGAAGCAAAGCAAGACGAAAATTCAGTGGGGCAAACAAGTTCCATAGGACCATGTCCAGTGTCTGGAGCACATGGCATCATGCTATTCTTTTCAAAGGGCTTCAAAGGTCCACCCCTATGGCCTTGCTGGGTTTAGCCCACATGGCCTCTCTCTTGGCTTATCTGTACTCTATTTCTCCAGATTTCCTCAGCATGTTTTGCACTACTGGCATTTCTTAATTTGAGGGTCTCCACAGCAGCTTCAGGTTCCTTCTCACATCTTCACATATTGCCCCCTCCTGGGTTGCCTGCAGGGATTCCAACCCTGCTGCACTTTGATTGGCTTCCAAGGCCTTCTTTTGAAATCTCAGTGGAAGCCTTCATTACCTTCTAGCTCCTGCATCCTGTAATCCTGCAGAACTAGCATCATATTGTTTATGTCAAAGTCTGCTGACATCTCTAGCAGTAGCCAAGCCTCCTGGAACCAGGGCTGCAGTAGCCTCTGAGTGCCTGGGTAGCTGAACTGATGAAACAACTTCCTGCCCATCCCCCATCATGCAAGTAGGGTATCTCAGTGGTATTTTCTCAAAGGAATTTTTACTTTTACATCCTTGTGACTCAGATGGGTGTGATCTTGACAATTCCTCAGATGTCCTCAAGCCACCCTGGTGTCTTTGGGTGAAGTATTCAGAATCACCTTAGTGATTATAAAGTCTTCAACAAACTCAACTTACTTAGCCCTAGTTTTACACTTATTTAGCTGAACTTCAAGTTGTTCCAATCTTTCTGCTCTGCTTTCTTCTCCTGCTCATCACAGTAAACTTTGCTAAAAGCTGTCAGCAAAATTCATGCAACTACCTGAATGCTGTGCTGCCTAGACACTTCTTTTCTCAGATTAATTAGTCTATCAGGTTTAAAGTCAGCCTCACAGAAAGTTTTAAGACTTTAAGAGAGAACATTTTATTAGGGAAAATGTAGACAACTTCTTTGCTAAAATGTAATCCGAATGGCCTTCTAGTCCAATTTCCAACAGAGACCTCTTCCTCCTCTGAAACTTCACAAACCCAGTCTACTGTCCACAGTCCTGTCAGCATCTTGGACTTTTTTTTTTGTATCAAGGATTATATCCAGGGGTGTTTAACCTCTGAGCCCCATCCCAACTCTGTTTTTATGTTTTATTTTGAGACAGGGTTTCACTAATTTTATCAGAGGCTGGCTTTGAATTTGTGATCTTCCTGTCTCAGCCTGCCAAGCCGATGGGATTACAAGCATGCACCAGAACAACCAGCTCATCGTGGACTTCTAAACTCCCACAGGAATCATCCATTAAGTTCCACTTACAACAATCTAAAACTTTTCCTGTGTGCATCCCTAAATGTCTCAAAATTTCTCCCACAAATTCCAAAAAGATCCAAAAGTTATGAACCACATGGTCAGGTTAGTTAGAGAAACTACCCCACTCCTGGTACTCATTTCTGCTTTAGTCAGTTTTTCATTGTTGTGAACAATTTTAGAGGATGAAAAGTTTACTCAGGGCTCACAGTTTCAGAGGTCTAAGTTCATAGATGGCCAATTCCATTGTTTTGGGTCCTATGTACATCAAATCATGACAGAAAGGTATTGAGGAGGAAACAGTGTCGTACTTGGAACCAGGAAACAGAGACTTCTCTGCTCAACAAGAACAAATATAAATCCCAAAGACACACCTTCAGAGACCACATCTTCAGCTACACCCTACCTGCCTACAGTTACCACCCAGTTAATCCCTATCAGAGGATTAATGTACTGATTAGGTTAAAACTATCATAACCCAATCATTTCACCTCTAGCCTTTCTTGCATTGTCTCACACATGAGCTTTTTTGGCACATCACAAATCCAAACTATAACAATACATGTATAAATATACCACAGTTAATCCCACCTTCATGTATATTTATGATGCACCAATTAATAATGAATAAATAAAGAATACTTGTGGAAAGAATACCAGTGGAATAAAAGAAAGGGAATAAAGGGAAGGGAAGAAGGATGAGTTAGGAGGTGGTCAATAGACAGAAATAGAATAAATTAAGTTCCATAAATGTATGATAATATCAAAGTAAACTCAAGTATTATGTATAACTATAATACATAATAAATGCATTTTTAAATGTTCTAAAAGAAAAGAAAAAATTGACTGCTTTTGAGTAATTAAAGTGTATATCCAATGGTCAGTGGACATTCCCTGATCACATGATGATTCCTACCATTCTTCCAGCCCTCTACAAATCCCTTGTATCTGTGTCTTTTCATATCTTTATATTCTCAACCTCGTGTAGCATTCTGATTTTATTTTATGGAAGATAAATTGGATCAGAGAGGTTAATGGCTTGATGTCCACCAAACACAGTTCAAGTTTGTTATGGTTTGAATAAGTGTTTTAAAGGCTTTGAGGCACTACTGGCACTATTGGGAGGTAGTAAATCCTTTAAAATGTTAGTCCTAGTGGGAGGTCTTTAGGTCATTGGAGGCTTACCCTTAAAAAGGGGATACTAGACCCTGGCCCCTCCTCATTCTCTCTTTTGCTTCCCAGACATAGGGTAAGAGGTTTTATCCATTAAGAACTACTATCATGGGGCTGGGGATATAGCTCAGTAGGTAGGGTGCTTGCCTCACATGCACAAGGCTCTGGGTGCAATCTCCAGTACCACAAAATTAAAAAAAAAAAGAACTACCATGATGTACTGTCTCACCATAGGACCAAAAGCAATGGAGCCAACTGTTCACAGACTGAAACATTCAAAACTGTGAGCCAAAACAAACCTTGTCTCTTATTTAAAAGTTAATTATTTCAGGTATTTGTTAGAGTACAAAGAAGCTAACATAGAGGAAAGATGAAGACATTGTATAATGATAAAACACATGTGCTTTACCAAACAAAAAGACTTGCGTTTATATCCTGGCTTTGATAAAATGTCAAAAATGATTCTGTGTAAATTAGCGAACCAATTTTTGGTCTTTACTTTTAGGAATACTACCTTATTAAATTGAAAGTTATAATAAATTGGCTCAAGTTATGATCTGAAATATTTAATTTTAATTTTTCTTATTTCTTGAATTCATGTTTCTCAGTGGTTTGAGAGTATTTACTTTTTGAAATGTTGTTATCTTAATCACCTTTATTAGTATGGCCATTTTAACAATACTATTTCTACCTATCCAAGAATGGGGGGTCTTTCCATCTTCTAAGCTCTTCTTCAATTTCTTTTTTTATTTTTCTATAGTTTTTAATGTAGATTTCCTTCACCTCATTTGTTAGATTGACTCCCAAACACTGGGGGTTATTTTTTTTTAGGCTACTGTGATTGGGGTACCTTTCCTAATTTCTTCTTCAACATATCCATCATTGGAATATACAAATTGATTTGTGGGTATTGATTTTGTATCCTGCTACTTTGCTGAATTCATTTATGAGTTTTAGAAGTTTTCTGGTGGAGTTTTTTTTTTTTTTTGGATCTTCTATAGGATCATGTCATTTGCAGAAATAATTTGAGCTCTTCTTTTCCTATTTGTATCCCTTTAATTTCCTTCTCTTGCCTAATTGCTCTGGCTATAGATTCAAGGACTATGTTGAATAGGAATAATAAAAGTGGGCTTTTGTGTCTGTTTCCTGCTTTTAGAGGGAATGTGCTCAGTTATTCTCAATTCAGAATGATGTTGGCTTTGCGTTTGTTGTGTATAGCATTTACAATGTTGAGGTTTGTTCCTTCTAACCCTAATTTTTCTAGTGTTTAAATACAAATGGATGTTGAATTTTGTCAAATGCTTTTTCTGCATCTATTGAAATAATCATGTGATTCTTGTCTATAAGTCTATTGATGTGATGAATTAAATTTATTGATTTGTTGATATATTGATATGTTGAACCAACCTTGCATCCCTGGGATGAAACCCACTTGACCACGATGTATTATCTTTTTAATGTTTTTGTATGTAATTTGCCAATATTTTATTGAGAATTTTTGCACCTATGTTCATCAGTGATATTGGTCTGAAGTATTCTTGACGTGTCTTTGGTTTTGATATCAAGGTGATACTAGCCTCATAGAATGAGTTTGGAAGGGTTCTCTCCTTTTTTATTTCATGGAATGATTTGAATAGAATTGATGTAAGTTCTTCTTTGAAAGTCTGGTATTACTTGGCTTAGAATCCATCTGGTCCTGGGCTTTTCTTTATTGGTAGCTTTTGATGATTTCCTCAATTTCATTTTCTGAAATTGATCTATTTAAATTGTTTATATCCTCCTGGTTCAATTTGGGTAGGTCATATGTTTCTAGGAATGTGTTGATGTCATCAAGATTTTCTAGTTTATTGGAGTATAATTTTCAAGTTTCTGGAAATTTCTTTATTTCAATAGTATCTGCATTGATATTTCCTTTTTCATCAGACATTCTAATAGCTTGAGTTTTCCCTCTTTCTTTCCATTAGCTTGGCTAAGGGTATTTCAAATCAATTTTGTTAATTTTCTCAAAACTATTTTTTCCATTGATTTTTTTAATTTTTAAAATTTTTATTTGTTCTTTTTAGTTATACATGAGAATAGAATATTTTTAATTATTTTTTTAATTTATGGGACAGTGGAATGCATTAAAATTCTTATAACACATATAGAGCACAATTTTTCATATCTCTGGTTGTATACAAATTATATTCACACCAATTCATGTCTTCATACATGTACTTTGAATAATGATGTCCATCACATTTCACCATCCTTGATAACCCCCTGACCTTTCCCTTTCCCTTCCACCCCTCTGCCCTGAGTTCATCTATTCCTCCCATGCTCCCCCTCCCTACCCCACTATGAGTCAGCCTCCTTATATCAGAAAAAACATTCAGCATTTGTTTTTTTGGGATTGGCTAACTTCACTTAACATTATCTTCTCTAACTCCATTCATTTACCTGCAAATGCCATGATTTTATTCTCTTTTATTGCTGAACAATATTCCATTGTGTATATTTGTCACATTTTTTATCCATTCACCTATTAAAGGGCATCTAGATTGGTTCCACAATTTAGCTATTGTGAATTGTGCTGCTATAAGCATTGATATGGCTGTGTCCCTGTAGTGTGCTGTTTTTAAGCCCTTTGGTTATAGACCAAGGAGTGGGATAGCTGGGTCAAATAGTAGTTCCATTTCAATTTTTCCAAGGAATCTCCATACTGCTTTCCATATTGGCTGCACCAATTTGCAGCCCCACCAGCAATGTGTGTGTGTGCCTTTCTCCCACATCCTCACCAACACTTATTGTTGTTTGTCTTCATAATAGCTGCCATTCTGACTGGAGTAAGATGAAATATTAAAGTAGTTTTGATTTGCATTTCTCTGGTTGCTAGTGATGATGAACATTTTTTCATATATTTGTTGAATGATTGTATATCATCTTCTGATGATATACAGGTCCTTGGCCCATTTATTGATTAGGGTTTTTTTTTTTTTTTTGGCGTGTGTGTGTGTGCTTAGCTTTTTGAGCTCAGTAGAATATTTGTAAAAAAAAAAAAACTTTTTAGTTGTAAATGTATCTTTTATTATTTATTTATTTATTGTAAATGTATCTTTTATTATTTATTTATTTATTTATATGTGGTGCTGAGGATTGAACCCACATATGCCAGGCAAGCACTCTAGCACTGCGCCACAACTCAGTGAATTTTGACATTTCATATATACATGGAGTATAACTTCCCATTTTTGTGGTTGTACATGATGAAGAGATCCTATGATCCTTTATTCACATTTGAACAATCGAAAGTTATATCCAATTTATTCTATTGTCTTTCCATCCCTACTCTCCTTTATTTGCCCTCCATTTGGCCCTATCCAATCCAGTGAACCTCCTCTTCTCCTCCCCTGCCTATTGTGAGTCAGCATCTGCATATCAGAGAGAACATTTGGCCTTTGTTTTGCAGGGGTTGGCTTATTTCATTTAGCATGATAGACTCCAGTTCCATTCATTTACTGGAAAATACCATAATTTTGTTCTTCTCTAAGACTGAGTAATATTCCATTGTGTATGTATATCACATTTTCCTTATCCATTTATCTATGAAGGGTACGTATGTTGGTTCCATAGCTTATCTATTATGAATTGAGCTGCTATAAATACTAAGGTGGCCATACTACTGTAGTTTGCTGATTTTAAGTCCTTTGGATATATGCCAAGGAGTGGGATAACTGGGTCAAATGGTGGTTTCATTACAAGTTTTTAATTTTTTAATCTCAGTTATATTGATTTTGTCTCTTATTTTAATTATCTTCTGTTTTCTAATGACTTTCATGTTGGTTTATTCTTTTTCTAGGGCTTTGAGATGTGATGTTAGATTATTCATTTGTTATCTTTCTATTCTTATAATGTAGGAGTTTAACACTATGAACTTTCCTCTTAGAACAGCTTTCATAGTGTCTTAGAGATTTTTATATGTTGTATTATTATTCTCATTTGCCTCTAAGTATTGTTTTATTTTACCTCTGATTTCTTCTGTTATCCTTTCATCATTCAAAAGTATATTATTTAGTCTACAGGTGTTAGAGTGGTTTCTATTCTTTAGCTTATCATTGATTTCTGATTTCATTCCATGATGATCTGATAGAATGAAAGTTATTATCTAATATCTCTATTTTGTTTATTTGCTAAGATTTGCTTTGTGGCCTAAAATATGTCTATTTTCAAAAATGTCCCATGTGCTACTGAGAAGAAAGTGTATTCAGGCATTTATGAATGAAATATTATATACATATATATAAATATATTATATATATGTTAAGTCTAATTTATTAATTGTATTTTTTTAGTTTTGTAGCATCTCTATTTAGTTTTTGTATGTATGACCTATTTAGCAATGTATCAGGCATGTTAAAGTCACCTAGAATTATTGTGTTGTGGCCTATTTTATTCTTAATATCGAGAAGGGTTTGTTTGATCCATGAAGACACTCCATTGTTTGGGGCATTAATATTTACAATCACTTTTCTTCAGCAGTATAAAATGACCTTTCTTGTCTCTTCTGATTAATTTTGGCTTGAAGTCTACGTTATCTGGTATGAGAATAGTAAGATGTTGTTTTTGAGAAAGATCCATGTAAATGGTATATTTATTTTTTCCCATTCTTGCACCTTCAGTCTGTGATCCAGCAAGAATTCTGAGAAGGAATCTACAAGGAATAGTCTAGGAATTCTGCTTGGAACCCTGAGGAAACCCTCATTAGCCAACTACCTAGCCCCAGGAGATCAGTCATCTAATTAAAGGACTTGCAAAATAAATCCTGACATAATAACATATCATTTCAGTGATTTCAAAGTAAATGGCATCCCTTGGACTTGTACAGTGCACAACCAGAACAATCATGTATTATCAATTGTTCCCTTCCCATCCATACCTCAGTTCAAACCACCAAATATATCTTTATTATATAACAGACAATATTACTTCAAGAAAAAAGTGATAATCTATTGAGACCTAAGCATCTTTAAATGTCTAAAAAAGGAGAGGGATCCTTAGAACAGAACTCTTTGATCTGCATTAAGCTAGCAGTGAAATGACTGCTATTGGAATTCCTGTTGTGATTTTCTCAGATCCCAGCCAATGCTGTCAGTCTTCAGGCCCTTAACTCCAGATTCTGACTGATTCCATGACTGTGAACTCAATTAAACTATTTTCTCACTTCATCAGTGACAAGATTTAGCATACTAGACCCTCTTCAAGAAAATAGAGATGTGAGCCTTAAAATTCCTAAAGAACTATTCTACTGTGGGCTTCATTAGGTCAGAAAGCCTCAGGGAAGAAGAAGACTACAATGAAGAAAATAGCACTAGAGACTGAGGTTGCTAGCAAGATGAAGAGGTTGACTCCTCCATCATCCAGCATCTTCTCAACAATTCAGTGGGTTTTGATTATGTAGAAGTGATCAACATAAGAGTTTTTCACCACTAGATAGTAAGCTGTATTCTGGGACTATTAACCTTATTCATCATTGTATCCTCAGGCTTCCAAACTCTAAAATATAAAGTGATAGAATTTTTGAAGTTGTTTAGCAGAGTAACAAGGTTACCACTCATGTGATTTTTTTCAATCACTCACCCTCCAACCCAAGACTCCAAATCCAGCTTCCTCTCTGTTGTCATTATGTAACTCAGAGACTTCTTTGTCCAAATGATACAGACTGTCCTCTTTAGCTTATATCAACTAATGTTTTTTCTCTTTGAAGGTTTTTTGAAAATGATAATGCTATTGATCAATTTCATTGACTTACGTGCACAGTACTTTATAATTTATTCTATGATTTAATTAACCATAGATTGAAAATGGGCAGTAATAGTTCATTTATGCAACAACGGAACTAAACCTCAGAGCAGTTACATAAATCAGCCAAGATTTAATAGGCAGAAAATATTAAGTCAGGGTTAGAACCAACTCTAGATGACCCTAGAATCTATGTCTTTTATCTTATTAAATATTGCCAGGCACTTGCCTTTGATAAAGGATGTAGAAGACTGGGAAGCTTTTCAACATGCAGGATGAAGTGGTAGATTGGGACTGATGGGCAAAAGAGTTGGAATGGTTGGCAGAGACACCCCTCATCAGGAAGTACTTTGTAATGACAACAAAAGTTAGGAATGCCTGAGATAAGCCCTGCACCATCAGTCCATTCTCACTTAGTCATTCTCACATATTTTTTTCTTTGATAATAGGACATGGCCACTATAGCAACTACTTACTTGCCTGAAGTGACGGAAAAAAAGATTTTCTTTCAAAAATGTTTCTATATGAATTCCTGATAATTGGGAAGGAAGTTCTGAATACAGGAGGCTAAAAACATGACAGCTACAAACATGTGTCAATGCCTTCTCTGAAAAAAAAAAGAATATTTTCTAATGCTTCTCAATTTTGCCACAAATTGATTGCATCAGAGTATTTCTAACTAAGTATTAAATTTTCTGTTCTGATGTTTTAATGATCTTTTTAAACATTCATAGGTCGATGTTGGAGTTACAGCACCAGTCCTCCCAGACAGAGATGAACCCGACCAACACCAGGCAGTTCACAAACTATGGAAAGAAAGCAGAACACATTCATTTCACCCTCAACTATGTACCTGGAAAAATACAAAATGAGTATGGGCCATCAAGTAGGAAATGTGGTTTAGACATCTCATTTTAAAAACATCTCTGTTCACAGTTTTAAGTGCATACACTTTTCAAAACATGCTGTACATGATAAATTTATACAATTTTTGTCACTTTAAAACAAAAATTATTTAAGCAAAAGAGCTGGCTTTTCTAGACTAAGTGCTAACCACAGAGATTTGAATATCTTCTTTAAAGTTCCCCTCCAAGAAGTCCCTGTCTTTTACTTTGTCTTTTCTCAGGATTCTATTCAGCACATGTCAGTTTGCACTTTTGTTGAATCTATTTAGTGTCCAGAGCTTCACTCTCTATCCTGTATGAAAACGTATTTCAAGATTCTAGATCAGGAAAATATCCATGAGAGCTTTTATCCAATGATTTACTGGTCCTTATTTCTAAGGCCCTTGCTCTCTCTATTCAAATATTCTAGTCACTCATATGCATTATCTTTTGGATATCATCATGAAGATGGGTAAACTGAGGGTAATACACCTACACACACACACACACACACACACACACACACACACACACACACCAGTTCTTCTTTGTCGATTCTGGCCCATGTCCTGTGCAGACGATGGAATTGGGATCCCTCTTTGGGGAGTGGGCTGGCTGCGGAATAAAAGCTAATAAAGAGAAAACAGAAAAAAAAAAAACAGTACTTGGGAAGTAATTTTGAAAAACAGGGGCAGGACAGCTCTTTGATCTTCGGGATTGAGCTTCCACTCTGGAAAGTGACCAATGGAGACTACACTTGCTTTATTTTATGGGGGGACATCAAAGGTTTCCCATAGAATGTTCTTTGCCAAATAAGGTAGGTGGTGGACTGTCCAGTTCCCAATAGGTTACACCCAACTCCAGAGCCACAAGAGTTGTCTCACTAGTAAAGCAAAGACAGAGATCCCATGTCTTGGGTGGTCTGATATGCATGGAAAAGCTGGGATAGTTCCCAAGGAAAAAACCTAAGTCTCCATGGCTCAATATTGAGTAAAGACCCCCTCAAGTAGCTCATGGTTGGCTTTCTCACAGTCTTATAGCACCCTTTAATACTAAAGACTGGCATGGGTATTTACCCAGCAAACTAAAATAATAATAATAATAATAATAATAGAATTATGCCCTCAACTATAAATCCATTCTTGCATCCTAAGGCTCCTATCGTACTCTGTTTTTCTCTAAGGCCCTCTATTTCCACGCTTTCTAACTGACAACTGCATCCCAAACAGCTTTCAGAAAGATCTCAAGTCTAAGGTGTTATGCCATATATTATTTTCAGATCAGAAATTGCAAAATTACAAATAATCTTTAAAAGAAAAGGAATAGAATTCTTCTATTCTACAGTCATTAGTATTTAAACAACATTTAAACAGCTAAAAAGTGAGGTATTAACTCTGAGCAATGACTTCTGGATGAATGACACTGTAATAATTGATAGCCCTGTGGGAAAGGGCACATTCTTCTCGTCATATGGGACACACTCCCAGTATTTCTCCATGGAATCCCAACAGAATACTAAGGGAAGTTTCCATACAGGACACTGTTTCAAAAAATGACCTACGTATTTCAAGAAGGGGATGAGTAAGCAATGGACTTGTAAAGATTTAAAAAATTTTGTCAGAAAATAAAAATAAATTATTTATGTCATACATGTGATTTTCAAATGTCTATGTTGCAATAATTATATCATATTCAAAATTATTTTTCATATGTGATCCTAAGAATTTTATGAGAGGAGAAAAAAAACAACTTAAGTGGGAGTAAGAAAAAAATAAAATAAAATGGTAAAATACAAGTTGCCCAAAGAGTTTTGAAGAGTAAATATGGAGAGAATCGTTTGAACTGGCACATACTTTGCTAAAATTTCCTTCCTAATTAACCCCAATTAGCACCATGAAATGTTACTCTTAAGCCAAAGAGTAAGACCTAAACATTGGCACTTTTCAAGGTATGCATTTCCAACCAGAAATTCACCAGGTGTATACACTATGCATCACATTAGTTGAGGTTATATAACTGAATTGCCTTAGTTCTCATTATGGGATATTATGAAATGCCTCAAAAATCTGTTTGAAATATTACTCAGCTTTAAAGAATAGTAAAATTATGGAATTTGCCAGTAAATAGTTGGAGTTGAAGAATATCATGCTAATCAAAATAAGCCAATTCCACAAAACCAAAGGCTGGAAAGTTTTCTCTAATATGTGAATGCTAATTCACAATAAGTTTGGGGCACTAGGGAAGAACAGCGTTACCTTAGATTAGGTAGAGGGAAGTGATGGGAGGGGAGGAGAGGCAATGTGGAGATAGGAAAGAGTAGAATGAAGCAGACATTATTACTGTATGTATATATGTGACTGCATGACCAATATGATTCTGCAACATGTACACTAAGAAAAAATGAGAAATTAAATCTCATCTATGTATGATATATCAAAGTACATAAATGCATACTGTCATGTATAACTAATTAAAACAAATAAAAAATTTAAATCACAATTTAGAAACACATACTATAAAAAAGAAACAAAAGTAGATTTAGATAGTGAAAAATACAATGTATTTTGGACATTTAGTTTTCATAAACAGAATGAAGTTGACATAGAAAAAGAATCAGTAAACTTGGAGAGTTAACAACAAACATTATTTACAGGAAGATTAGAGAGGAAAAAGAAAAAAAAATGTTTAAATAACTGACCAAAACCTCAAGGAACTGTGGGACAATATCAAAAGATCTAAGATTAGTGTATTTAACTCCAATTAAGTATAGAAGTTTAAATATGCATATTGTAATCCTCATAGTAACCACTAAAACAAAACAAAACAAAAAGATATAACCAAAAAGTCAATAGATAAAATAAAATAAAATGATTTTTAAAAAGTCAAATCATTCATTAGAAGGCAGAAAAGGGAGAAAGGAAACAAACCAACTAGGAAAAAAAGCATCAAAAAAATAGGTACTCTGAAATTCCGCCATATCAATAATTACATTAAGTGTTAATCAGGCAACATAAAATACTACCTGCAAGTCAAATCCAGCCTGCTACCTGTTATTATAAATAAAATTTTATTGGGACACACACACACAAAAGTCTGTTTGGTCTCTCTTACAAGAATTTTTTTTTTAATTGCAAAAGGAAAACATAGAAAATAGCTTCATAGCAGAAACATATCATATTGCCACTGAAACTATTAAGTGGGCATTTGGATTTACAGTCTTAAGGCCAAAGCAAACCCAGAAATACTGTGATAGTAACTTCGCAAGCAACAAATTCTTCTGTGCTTTCCAATCACAACTAATGCTAATTTGAACAAAGACAGAGTTTCACCAGCCCAGTGATTACCATCATCAAAAGAGTCTGGACAAGGAGGGTGAAGCATAAGCAGACAGATGGGATTAACCCATGCCCCTGGAAGGAAAAGGGTGAGAGGCAAGAGTAACTCCCAACAGCTAGAACAAAGACTGAGTCTTGAGAGCCAAAGCCAGTCAGAGCTGCTGCAAGAGAGAGGGCTCATGGCTGGGACATCAAATACAAGATCTTAATGGTAGGAAACAAGGAACTATGCCTGCCATCTCTGTCTCCCTTCTTTGTATGGGTTTGTGGTGCTTAAAAACCTATTTCCAGAGTCTGTATTGTTCTCTGACCTGAACCTTCCGGTAAGAGGTCATTGAGCAAGAAAATAAGCAATTACACACAACTGAATCATAACAGATTTCCATCAGTACCTTTCCCAATATAATTACTCTGTCATTTTATAATACTGTCTAAAACTAGAGTTGGCAAATTATTCCTAGTGCACCTCAATATCTTCTTTAGGTATAACAATAGTTCCAAACTATCCTTTGGTATTTTTTTCCCTTTCCACAAAACCATCTATACCACATTAACTTATCTCTCTTAATTTATTCCTTAGCATTTTACCAGATGAATATTTAGCTAATTGGGAAATAGCAAGTTTGAAATTCCTTTACCTCAGAAAGCGTTGTTGATTAACAATAGCTTAGAGCAGGCATTCTCAAACTTCAATGTTAAAGGAAATCATCAGGAGAGTTTGTTAAAACACAGAATGCTGAGGCCCTTCCCATGGTAGTCTGAGAGATTTACATGTATAAACATCTCCAGATTTATAGAGAAACCGGTATTACTGGTCCAAGGACCTTATTTTAATTCCTTTAGTTAAAATGTAAAGCCTCCTTGGAAATGTGTTTTGCAATTTCAAAGGTGACTCCAAAACTAGTGTTATCGAGAAGCTCTTTATAAACATAATCACTTCCTGATGATGGGTTTGAATGTGTAAGTTGGGGATGAACATGAAAGAGTTGAAGTACGGTTTTGTAGAATAAATAAAAGTTATTTGGAGTTCCAGGAATTTAGCAATCCAAGAAGAAAGAACAGAATAAAGGAAAGAGGATGATGGACACTAAGAAAAAAAGGGTCAACAAGCCATTTTTAATGGTGGGGTGTATCAAGAATGTAAAAATATGTGACTTCACATTGTTCCTTGTGTTGGTGTATTTGTGTTGGTTCCCTGTATTGCTTTAATCTGGCAAAAACAAAGCACAGCCATCTTCTTTCAGAGTCTAGAACTAATTTGGAAATAGACATAGGAGTCATGACCGAAATGTTAGTTGTATATATAGTGAAGTTCAACTAACAAGTGTGGTTTGATCTAAAGCCACAGTTGGGATATCTAATGCTTTTCCTCATGTCTGAAAATCAGACAGACCCTCCTTTTATTACCCTAAAGATATTGTCTGAAAGGCAGATGCTCATCTCACTAGGTACAAAGCGAATCACAGCTCACATTAATTAGAATCTGAGGGTAGGGAAAGAAAAACTGGTTTCCAGATCTGCCTTTTCTTCAAAAGGACAGTACCCTGACCATGTGTGCTCAGCCCAAGGAATCCAGAGCAGAATGCACACACTGAGGATGGGAAGATCAAAAAGAAAGAGGAAGAAACTAAACTTCCTAGATAAATTTCAACCCATTTATATCCCAGGTTCTGCGCTAATGGCAAGTAACTTATAATAACTGAAATCTAGTATCACCTTCAGAAAATGTATAAGGGTGAGCAACTAGGCTTTGCATAAAGAAACTCTTCCCATTTTTTCTTAGAAATATGATTCCTTTAGGAACAGAAATGAAATAATAGACCACATGCCTACATAAATAATAATATAAATATTCCTATCATAATGAAAGAAAATGGCTATTACTCTTCTAACATGTGACTGACCCATGATTTTAAAATCCTATGACAAAAGATCCTTCTATTATCATGGTAGTCAGTTCTGACTCTACTTGGAGAATTCAGTGTTGTTCATCTGAAGACCCAGAAAGCCTGGAATGGGATGGTAAAAAGAAAAAAGAAAAAAAGAAAATTAGCACTCCATTTTATGTACTTGGCATTTTCATTCTCCCTCTGAGTAATAAGTAAGGAACTTCTCTCATGATAAATTTAACATGGAAAAGTACAAATACATTTATTTTATGACTCTTGAAAAAAAAAGTTATTGAGTCAATAAAATGTCTGTTAGAGCTACAAAGGGAGTAGAAGAGAGAATTATTAACCCAGTAAAGATAAGTTCTCCTAAGATCTTAAATGTTAACCCAAAATGTCAATACTGTATGACAGAACCAAAATCAGTTTTCAATTCTTTATAAATTCACACACATTAATTGTACATATTAATGGGATTCACTGTGATATTTCCATATACACACAAAGATTACATTAATCATATGAAAACAACTATTAATTTAACTTTATATATTGATTTCCCTTTTGAGTTATGATCTGAAAACTAAGTCTAATATAATCATACTTGAAGTTGAAAAGATTATGCATAATAAAAGTTTAGGAATAGTGCATAGTAATTATATTTGAAAAAAATGAAACATTTACCAATTTTGCATTTTTGCACTTATAAACTTAAAGATACCATTAAAGGTGAAATAAAAATTTGTACAAATAAATCTGGAATTTGTGTATGATATTCCAGGACATAGGAAGGATTGTAGCAAAATAGTCTCAGCATTAAAAACACCAAATACCCCAATCTGGTGTAGAATTAGAGAGTAAATAAAAATTGAAATTCACCTTAAAAACTCTGTGGAAACAAATGTTAAGTATATAGGTTGAATAAAAGAGACTATTGACACTGCTATACTAAAACTTGTGGGATGTGGCCAAAATAGTAGTCAGTGTACTTGTTTTAACCTTATTTCTAAACAACAATAAAACAAAAATATATTAGCTAAGCAATTAACGTGGTAAAGCAGCTAGAAAATTGTATTAAAAACCAAAAAGTAACAAAAGAAATGACTAATAATAAAAGAAGAAATTAATGAAATGCAAGTGATATCAATAATAACTAAGAGCTACAAAAATTATCTTAAATGTATAATTTCTAGGACTAGTAAAGGCATGGGAAAAGTTTCCTTACATTTTATAATCCCCTGAACTGGAAACCTGAATGCAGAGAAATATTAATCAATAATGGAATTCTTCAATTATAGTTAAACTATATTGTAAAATTGTTTTCAACATTTAAGAAAATGGAGATGATTGTATTTGTACCATCATGGACTAAGTCATGCATACACATTGCCAACCTCAGGCACACTCCTGTACCCACTGTACAATTTCCCTATTATTATCTTTAAATCAATTCACTTTAAGAGAAAAAAACAAACTTGATGTCATTTTATCTGTGGAAACAAAAGTTTGATATGTTAGATACATTTTTTTTGTCATGCATGAAAATGAATCCCCAACAAATGACATTTTCAAAACTCTTCCTTGACCCAGTCACAGCAAGGAAACCCAGGCCTCTCCAATGTTGCAATAGAGCCTGTTTGCCTAAGATGGATCTGGATCAGACCCACTAAGCATAGTCCTTTCTCACATGTGAGGAGCTGGCCTCTGCCTGAATGCCTTTCTGAGGTCAGTCTGATGGAGACAGTGGGCTTGTAGCTGCACCAGCCACTCGGGAATATGTAAGAAGTGGACTAGTCATGGAAAGGGATGTCTCTGAGGGCACTGGAGCAGTTCCCCACTTCCCTCTCTACCAAGAGAGTAGAAACTCAGCCAGGGAGAAGGATGGAAAAATAAAGTCAAGAACATACATTTGTCTCCAATTCCAAGGTTCTCATCATATTGCAACCAAAGGAAAGTGACTGTTATGAACATTCACCAGGCTGCATATGCTCAGTGCCAATGTTTGGAGGGAGATTTTTCCCAACAGCTTTGGCAAAGAGGACATCTCTCCTTTTCAGCCTTATTACAAAGACCTTCCCACATTTATTGAGGGGGTAATAGCACCTCCTCAAATGAAGTAGATAATGTACCAAATATTGGAGAGGATCCAAGTCTCCCCAGTTGTCTCCAGTGTTCCAAAGACATTGAACAAACTTTTGTTTAGGCATTGTGATGTGTTGTTATTTATGGCTTAAGTGATAATCATTTACTATTTCAGTCAACACTGGTCAAAAAAATTTCCTAAGTACCAATTCCATAGGTTCAGAACATGCCTGGTTTGCTTGAAGCAAGTTAAAAGAGAGGTGGGGAGTAATAGGAAGGCAGCCTAGGGAGGAATCAGGGCAAGACTGCATAGAATGTAACTGTCAATACCTTTCTTCATCTACATCACAGTTTCCCTGGGGTTGTTACTGCAACAGGTCCATCCAGAATCTTCTACAACAGTAATTCTATGAGTATAGAATTATCCTGCAGAAATCCCAAGGGAATGGAAGGAGGGAAAGGGTACCACCTGAGAAGGCAAAGTCTAGACACACATGACAAAGCCTCTATCTTGGGAATGTGGCCAAGAATTCAACATTGCATCCTGTATCTGAACTATTAAGATAGTCTATTTTCAGTCCTTTCATGGGTTCTGTTATGTCCTGACTCATTCTACTTTAGGACAAGACTTCTAGATTTATCATAACTCCTAACCTGACCTCTTTGCTCCTTTTAAAAAAAAACTTACTGTAATATTTGCCTAATAAAACCACATTGCCTCTTTATAGAGTAATTAGATCCCTGGTGCCTGGCATAAGAATGCTGGGTTCAGATCCTGATTATGAAATTCACTGGCGGTGTGATCTTGGCAAGTTTTAAACTCTACATGCCTCAGATTATCCATACATAAGATACTATATGTATTTACATTTGAAAGATGCCATGAGGACTAAGGGAATGAATCTGTGCCTCAGTAACCAATGAATAAATGTTAACAATTAATATAATTTATCTGCCAATATAGTGACCAGCAAAGTACCAGGTGTTTCATTTAATTAATTTATTTTTTATTCTAATTTGTTATATATGACAGCAGAATTTTACCAGCACTATCTGTGGAAACACAAGTTTCATATTACACATATACAGCACAACTTTACATATCTCTGGTTGTACACAAAATAGAGTCACACCATTTGTATCTTCATACATGTACTTAGGGTAATGATGTCCATCTCCATGTTTCCTACCCCCATGCCCCCTCCCATCCCCTCCCACTCCTTTACCCTATCTAGAGTTCATCTAATCCTCCCATACTCCGCCTCCCAACCCCACTATGTATCAGCTTCCTTGTATCAGAGAAAACATTCAGCATTTGCTTTTTAGGGATTGGCTAAATTCACATAGCATTATATTCTCCAACTCTATCCATTTACCTGCAAATGCCATGACTTTATTATTTTTTAATGCTGCATAATATTCCATTGTGTAAATATACTACAGGTTTTTTTTATCCATTCATCTACTGAAGGGCATCTAGGTTGGTTCCACAGTTTAGCTATTGTGAACTGTGCTGCTATAAACACTGATGTGGCTGTGTCCCTGTAGTATGCTGTTTTTAAGTCCTTTGAGTATGACTGAGGAGTGAGATAGCTGAGTCAAATGGTTCCATTCCCAGTTTTCCAAGGATTCTCCATACTACTTTCCATATTGGCTGCAACAATGTGTGGTCCCACCAGCAATGTATGAGGGTGCCTTTTCCCCCACATCCTCAGCAATGATGTTCATCTTATTGTTGTTTGTATTCTTAATAGCTGCCATTCTGACTGGAGTGAGATGAAATCTTAGAGTAGTTTTGATTTCATTTCTCTAATTGCTAGAGATGTTGAAAATTTTTTCATATGTTTGTTGATTAATTGTATATCCTCTTCTGAGAAGTGTCTGTTCAGTTCCTTGGCCCAATTATTGATTGGTTTATTTGGTATTTTGGTGTTTAGCTTTTTGAGTTCTTTATATACCCTAGACATTAGTGCTATATCTGATGTGCAAGTGGTAAAAATTTGCTCCCAAGATGTAGGCTCTCTATTCACTTCACAGATTGTTTCTTTTGCTGAGAAGAAGCTTTTCAGCTTGAAACCATCCCATTTATTGATTCTTGATTTTAATTCTTGCACTATAGTATTCTTACTAAGGAAGTCTGGACCTAATCTAACATGATGGAGATTTGGTCCTAATTTTTCTTCTATTAGATGCAGGGTCTCTGGTTTAATTCCTAGGTCTTTGATTTATTTTGAGTTGAGTTTTGTGCATGATGTGTGATAGGGGTTTAATTTCATTTTGTTGCATATCGATTTCCAGTTTTCCCAGCACCATTTGTTTAAGAGGCTATCTATTCTCCAGTGTATGTTTTTGGCACCTTTCTCTAATATAAGATAACTTTAATTATGTGGGTTAGTCTCGGTGTCCTCTATTCTGTACTATTGTTCTACAAGTTTATTTTGGTGCCAATACCATGCTGTTTTTGTTAGTCTTGCTCTGTAGTATAGTTTAAGATCTGGTATAGTGATGACACCTGCTTCACTCTTCTTGCTAAGGATTGCTTTAGCTATTCTGGGTCTCTTATTTTTTCCAGATGAATTTCATAACTGCTTTTTCTATTTCTATGAGGAATGTCATTGGGATTTTGATTGAAATTACATTAAATCTGTATGGTGGTATTTTGGTAGTATGGTCATTTTGACAATATTAATTATGCATACTTAATTAATTTTGCTCAAGAACAAGGGAGATCCTCCATCTTCTAAGGTCTTCTTTAATTTCTTTCTTTAGTTTTCTGTAGTTTTCATTGCAGAAGTCTTTCACTTCATTTGTTAGGTTGATTCCCAAGTGTTGTTTTCTTTTCTTTTCTTTTTTTTTTTTTTGAGGATATTGTAAATGGGGTAGTTTTCCTTGTTTCCCTTTCTGAGGATTTGCCACTGATATACAGAAATGCCTTTGATTTATGGGTGCTGATTTTATATCCTGCTACTTTGCTGAATTCATTTACTAGTTCCTGAAGTTTTCTGGTGGAATTTTTTGGGACTTCTAGGTATAGAATCATATTATCAGCAAAGAGTGCTAATTTGAGTTCTTCTTTTCCTATCTGTTTTCCTTTAATTTCTTTCATCTGTCTAATTGCTCTGACTAGTGCCCCAACAACTGTTAAATAGAATTAGTGAAAGAGGGTATCCCTGTCTTGTTTCAGTTTTTAGAGGGAATGCTTTCAATTTTTCTCCATTAGAATGATGTTGGCCTGGGGCTTAGCATAGATGGCTTTTATGATGTTGAGATATGTTTATGTTATCCCTAGTTTTTCTAGCATTTTGAATATAAAGGGGTGCTGTATTTTGTCAAATGCTTTTTCTGCATCTATTGAGATGATCATATGATTCTTATCTTTGGTCTATTGATGTGATGATTTACACTTATTGATTTCTTTATGTTGAACTAACTTTGCATCCCTGGGATGAACCCCAGTTGATCGTGGTGCACAATCTTTTTGATATGTTTTTGTATTTGATTTGACAGAATTTTATTGAGAATTTTTGCATCTATGTTCATTAGAGATATTGGTCTGAAGTTCTTTTTTCTTTTTTTTAATGTGTCTTTGCCTGGTTTTGAAATAAGGGTGATATTGGCCTCATAGAATGAGTTTGGAAGTGCTCCCTTTTTTTCTATTTCACAAAAGAATTTGAAGAGTATAAGTATTAGTTCTTCTTTATAGGTCTTGTAGAACTCCATCTGGTCCTGGGCTTTTCTTGGTTGGTAGGCTTCTGATGGAATTTTCTACTTCATTGTTTGAAATTGATCTGTTTAAATTATGTATATCATCCTGATTCAATATAGGCAAATCATATGACTCTAGAAGTTTGTCGATACCTTTGATATTCTCTATTTTATTAGAGCACAAGTTTTCAAAATAATTTCTAATTATCTACTGTATTTCTGTAGTGTCTGTTGTGATATTTCCTTTTTCATCATGGATGTTGGTAATTTGAGGTTTATCTCTCCTTCTCTTTTCTAGCATGGCTAAGGGTTTGTCAATTTATTTTTTTCAAGGAACAATTTTTTGTTTTGTCATTTTTTTTCAATTGTTTCTTTTGTTTTAATTTCATTGATTTCACCTCTGATTTTAGTTATTTCCTGTCTTATACTAGTTTTGGTGTTGATTTGTTGTTCTTCTTTTTCTAGGGCTTTAAGATGTAATGTCAGATCATTTATTTGTTGAGTTTTTCTTTTTTTAAAGAATAAACTCCATGCAATGAACTTTCCTCTTAGTACTACCTTCATAGTGTCCCAGAGATTTCAATATGTTGTATCAGTGTTCTCATTCACTTCTAAATTTTTTTTTTAAATCTCCTCCTTGGTGTCTTCTGCAACCATTGTTCATTCAGTAGCATATTGTTTAGTCTCAGGTGTTGGAGTAATTTTTATTTTTTTATTTTATTATTGATTCCTAATTTCATTCCATTATGATCTGATAAAATGCAGAGTAGTATCTCTACTTTTCTATATTTGCTAAGAGTTGCTTTGTGGCATAACATATGGTCTGTTTTAGAGAAGGATCCATGTGCTGTTGAGAAGAAAGTGTATTCAGTTGTTGAAGGTCATCCTTCAACATATATTCTATATATGTCAGTTATGTCTAAGTTATTGATTGTATTGTTGAGTTCTATAGTTTCTTTTTAAAGATTTTGTTTGGAAGATCTATCCTGTGGTGAAAAAAGTGTGTTAAAGTCACCCAAAATTATTGTGTTGTTATCAATTTGACTCTTGAACTTGGGAAGAATTTGTTTGATGAACATAGATGCTCCATTGTTTGGGGCACATATATTTATAATTGTTAGTCTTGTTGATGTATGGTTTCCTTGAACAGTATGAAATGTCCTTCTTTATCCCTTTTGATTAACTTTAGCTTGAAGTCTACTCTATTTGATATGAGGATGGACACCTCTGCTTGCTTCCACAGTCCTTGTGAGTGGAATGATTTTTCCCAACCTTTCACTTTCAGTCTGGGTATATCATTTCCTATGAGATGAGTCTCCTGGAGACAGCATATTGTTGTTGTTTTTTTAAAAAAATTCAATCTGCTAGCCTATTCCTTTTGATTGGTGAGTTTAGGCCATTAATATTCAGGCTTATTACTGAGACATTACTTGTATTCCCAGTTATTTTTGTTTATTTTTGGTATTTAACTTGACTTGGTTTCTCCTTTGGTTAGTTTTTCCTTTAGTGTAATACTCCCCTGCACATTTTCATTGTTGTTTTCATTTCCTTTTCATAAAATATTTTGCCAAGGATGTTCTGTAGTGCAGGTTTTCTAGCTATAAATTCTTTTAACTTTTGTTTATCAGGGAAGGTTTTTATTTCATCATCAAATCTAAAGCTTAATTTTGCTGGATACAAGATTCTTGGTTGACATCCATTTTCTTTCAGAGCATGATCTATGTTGTTCCAGGATCTTCTAGATTTCAGGGTCTGGGTTGGAAAATCTATTTTTAGTGTTCCTAATTGGTTTCCCCCTATATGTAATATGATTCCTTTCTCTTGTGGCTTTTAAGATTCTGTCCTTATTCTGTATGTTAGGCATTTTCATTATAATGTGTCTTTGTGTGGATCTGTTGTGATTTTGTACATTGGGTGTCCTGTAAGTCTCTTGAATTTGGTTTCCCAATTCATTCCTTATGTTTGGAAAGTTTTCTGATATTATTTCATTGAATAGATTGTTCATTCCTTTGGTTGGAACTCTATGCCTTCCTCTATCCCAATAAGTCTTAAATTTCGTCTTTTATGCTATCCCATATTTTTTGAATATTCTGCTTATGGTTTCTTATCATTTTCACTGTGTGATCTACATTCTTTTCAAGGCTATATATTTTGCCTTCATTGTCTGAGGTCCTGTCTTCTAAGTGGTCTAATTTGTTGGTGATGTTTTCAATTAAGCTTTTAATTTGGTTTATAGTTTCTTTCATTTCTTTTTTTTTTTTTGTAAGTTCCATTTGATGCTTTTTTTTTTATTATTGGTCTTTCAAAATTTTACATAGTTCTTAATACATCATATTACACAGTTTGGTTCAAGTGGGTTATGAACTCCCAATTTTACCCAGTATACAGATTGCTGAATCACATCAGTTACCCTTCCATTGATTGACATATTGCCTATCTAGTGTCTGATGTATTCTGCTGTCTGTCCTATTTTCTATTATCCCCCCTCCCCTCCCCTCCCCTCCCCTTTTCTCTCTCTACCCCTTCTACTGTAAATCATTTCTTCCATTTGTATTATCTTGTCTTACCCCTCCTTTCCTCTTATATGTAATTTTGTATAACCCTGGGGATTGCCTTCCATTTCCATGCGATTCCCCTTCTCACTCCCTTTCCCTCCCACCTCTCATCCCTGTTTAATGTAAATCTTCTTCTCAAGCTCTTCATCCCTACCCTGTCCTTGTTGACTCCCCTTATATCAAAGGAGTCATTTGGTATTTGTTTTTTAAAGATTGACTAGCTTCACTTAGCATAATCTGCTCTAATGCCATCCATTTCCCTCCAAATTCTATGATTTTGTCATTTTTTAATGCAGAGTAATACTCCATAGTGTATAAATGCCACATTTTTTTTATCCATTCATCTATTGAAGGGCATCTAGGCTGATTCCACAGTCTTGCTATCGTGAATTGAGCTGCTATGAACATCGATGTAGCAGTGTCCCTGTAGCATGCTCTTATTAGGTCTTTAGGGAATAGACTGAGAAGGGGAATAGCTGGGTCAAATGGTGGTTCCATTCCCAGCTTTCCAAGAAATATCCATACTGCTTTCCAAATTGGCTGCACCAGTTTGCAGTCCCACCAGCAATGAACAAGAGTGCCCTTTTCCCGGCATCCTCTCCAGCACTTATTGTTGTTTGACTTCCTAATGGCTGCCAATCTTACTGGAGTGAGATGGTATCTTAGGGTAGTTTTGATTTGCATTTCTCTGACTGCTAGCGATGGTGAGCATTTTTTCATGTATTTATTGATTGATTGTATGTCCTCCTCTGAGAAGTGTCTGTTCAGGTCCTTGGCCCATTTATTGATTGGGTTATTTGTTATCTTATTGTCTAATTTTTTGAGTTCTTTGTATATTCTGGTTATTAGGGCTCTATCTGAAGTGTGTGGAGTAAAGATTTGTTCCCAGGATGAAGGCTCCCTGTTTATCTCTCTTATTGTATCTTTTGCTGAGAAAAAACTTTTTAGTTTGAGTAAGTCCCATTTGTTGATTCTAGTTGTTAACTCTTGCGCTATGGGTGTCCTATTGAGGAATTTGGAGCCCGATCCCACAGCATGTAGATCATAACCAACTTTTTCTTCTATCAGATACCGTGTCTCTGATTTAATATCAAGCTCCTTGATCCATTTTGAGTTAACTTTTGTGCATGGCGAGAGATAGGGATTCAGATTCATTTTGATGCAAATGGATTTCCAGTTTTCCCAGCACCATTTGTTGAAGATGCTATCCTTCCTCCATTGCATGCTTTTAGCCCCTTTATCAAATATAAGATAGTTGTAGTTTTGTGGATTGGTTACTGTGTCCTCTATTCTGTACCATTGGTCCACCCGCCTGTTTTGGTACCAGTACCATGCTGTTTTTGTTACTATTGCTCTGTAGTATAGTTTGAAGTCTGGTATCGCTATACCGCCTGATTCACACTTTCTGCTTAGCATAGTTTTTGCTATTCTGGGTCTTTTATTATTCCATATGAATTTCATGATTCTTTTATCAATTTCTACAAGATATGCTGTTGGGATTTTGATTGGCATTGCATTGAACTTATAGAGAACTTTTGGTAATATCGCCATTTTGATGATGTTAGTTCTGCCTATCCATGAGCAGGGTATATTTTTCCATCTTCTCAGGTCTTCTTCTATATCTTTCTTTAGGGTTCTGTAATTTTCATTGTATAAATCTTTCACCTCTTTTGTTAGGTTGATTCCCAAGTATTATATTTTTGGGGGGGATATTGTGAATGGAGTAGTTGTCCTCATTTCCTTTTCAGAGGATTTGTCGCTGATATACAGGAATGCCTTTGATTTATGCGTGTTGATCTTATATCCTGCCACTTTGCTGAATTCATTTATTAGCTCTAATAGCTTCTTTGTAGACCCTTTTGGGTCTGCTAGGTATAGAATCATATCATCTGCAAATAGTGATAATTTAAGTTCTTCTTTTCCTATTTTTATGCCTTTAATTTCTTTCGTTTGTCTAATTGCTCTGGCCAGTGTTTCGAGGACTATGTTGAACAGAAGTGGTGAGAGAGGGCATCCCTGTCTTGTACCAGATCTTAGAGGGAATGCCTTCAATTTTTCTCCATTTAGAATGATGCTGGCCTGTGGCTTATCATAGATTGCTTTTACAATGTTGAGGTATGATCCAGTTATCCCTAATTTTTCTAGAGTTTTGAACATAAAGGGATGCTGTACTTTGTCGAATGCTTTTTCTGCGTCAATCGAGATGATCATATGGTTCTTATTTTTAAGTCTATTGATGTGGTGAATAACATTTATTGATTTCCGTATATTGAACCAGCCTTGCATCCCAGGGATGAATCCTACTTGATCATGGTGTATAATTTTTTTGATATGTATTTGAATCCGATTCGCCAGAATTTTATTGAGGATTTTTGCATCAATGTTCATTAGAGATATTGGTCTGTAGTTTTCTTTCTTTGAAGTGTCTTTGTCTGGTTTCGGAATCAGGGTGATGTTGGCCTCGTAGAATGAATTTGGAAGTTCTCCCTCTTTTTCTATTTCCTGAAATAGCTTGAAAAGTATTGGTGTTAGTTCCTCTTTAAAGGTTTTGTAAAACTCTGCTGTATACCCATCCGGTCCTGGGCTTTTCTTAGTTGGTAATCTTTTGATGGTCTCTTCTATTTCCTCTATTGTTATTGGTCTGTTTAGATTGTCTATATCCTCCTGCCTCAATCTGGGCAGATTATATGACTTAAGAAAATTATCTATGCCTTCACTATCTTCTATTTTATTGGAGTATAATGATTCAAAATAATTTCTGATTATCTTCTGTATTTCTGAAGTGTCTGTTGTGATATTGCCTTTTTCATCCCATATGCTAGTAATTTTGGTTCTCTCTCTTCTTCTCTTCGTTAGCATGGCTAAGGGTCTGTCAATTTTATTTATTTTTTCAAAGAACCAACTTTTAGTTTTGTCAATTTTTTCAATTGTTTCTTTTGTTTCAATTTCATTAATTTCAGCTCTGATTTTAATTATTTCTTGCCTTCTACTTCTTTTGCTGTTGTTTTGCTCTTCTTTTTCTAGGATTTTGAGATGAAGTATGAGATCATTTATTTGTTGGTTTTTTCTTTTTTTGAGGAATGAACTCCAAGCAATGAATTTTCCTCTTAGAACTGCTTTCAATGTGTCCCATAGATTCCGATATGTTGTGTCTGTGTTTTCATTTAACTCTAGGAAGTTTTTAATTTCCTCCTTGATGTCTTCTAAAACCCATTGATCATTCAGCAACCTATTGTTCATTCTCCAAGTGATGCTTGATTTTTCCTTCCTTCCTTTATCATTGATTTTCAGTTTCATTCCATTGTGGTCAGATAAGATGCATGGTATTATCTCTACCCCTTTATATTGTCTAAGAGTTGCCCTGTGACATAATATATAGTCTATTTTTGAGAAGGTTCCATGAGCTGCTGAGAAAAAAGTGTAACTACTTGATGTTGGGTGGTATAGTCTATATATGTCAATTAGGTCTAGGTTGTTAATTGTGTTATTGAGTTCTATAGTTTCCTTATTTAACTTTTGTTTGGAAGATCTGTCCAGAGGTGAGAGAGGTGTGTTGAAGTCTCCCATGATTATTGTATGGTGGTCTATTAGACTCTTGAACTTGAGAAGAGTTTGCTTGATGAACAAAGCTGCACCATTATTTGGGGCATATATATTTATGATTGTTATGTCTTGTTGGTGTATGGTTCCCTTGAGCAGTATGAAGTGTCCTTCTTTATCCCTTTTGATTAACTTTGTCTTGAAATCTATTTTATTAGATATGAGTATGGCCACTCCTGCTTGTTTCCGCAGTCCATATGAGTGGTATGATTTTTCCCAACCTTTCACCTTCAGTCTATGAATATCTTTTCCTATCAGATGCGTCTCCTGTAGGCAGCATATTGTTGGGTCTTGTTTTGTGATCCATTCTACTAGCCTGTGTCTCTTGATTGGTGAATTTAAGCCATTAACATTTAGGGTAATTATTGAGATCTGGTTTGTTCTTCTAGCCATATTTGTTTATTGATGTTACTAAACCTGATTTATTATCCACTTTGACTACTTTCCCCCCTTTACTGTCCTACCTCCCATTGTTGGTTTTCAATGTTATTTTCCATTTCCTCTTCCTGTAATGTTTTGCCAAGGATTTTTTGAAGAGATGGTTTTCTAGCTGTGAATTCTTTTAACTTTTGTTTATCGTGGAAGGTTTTAATTTCATCTTCTATCCTGAAGCTTAATTTCGCCGGATACACGATTCTTGGTTGGAACCCATTTTCTTTCAGAGTTTGAAATATGTTATTCCAGGATCTTCCTGCTTTCAGAGTCTGTGTTGAGAGATCAGCTGTTATCCTGATTGGTTTACCCCTAAATGTAATCTGCTTTCTTTCTCTTGCAGCTTTTAAAATTCTCTCCTTATTCTGTATGTTGGACATCTTCATTATAATGTGTCTAGGTGTGGATCTCTTATGATTTTGCACATTTGGCGTCCTGTAGGCTTCTAGGATTTGGGATTCTGTCTCATTCTTCAAGTCTGGGAAGTTTTCTCATATTATTTCACTGAATAGACTGTTTATTCCTTTGGTATGGAGCTCTGTGCCTTCCTGTATCCCAATGACTCTTAAATTTGGCCTTTTGATATTGTCCCATAATTCTTGGATGTTCTGCTCATGGTTTCTTAGCAGTCTTGCTGAGCTGTCTATGTTCTTTTCCAGTTGAAATACTTTGTCTTCATTGTCTGATGTTCTCTCTTCTAAGTGATCTACTCTGCTGGTAGTATTCTCAACTGAGTTTTTAAGTTGGTTTACTGTTTCCTGCATTTCTAGGATTTCTATTTGTTTGTTTTTTATTACCTCTATCTCCCTGTGAAATTGATCTTTTACTTCCTGGATTTGTTTGTCGATGTGATCTTTCATTGTCTGATTTTGCTGTCTCATGTCTTCCTTGAGACTCCAGATCATCTGAAGCATATATATCCTCAACTCTTTATCTGACATTCCATCTGTTGCAGCTATTACCTCTTCTAAAGTTGAGTTGACCTGCATTGCTTGTGGTCCTTTCTTTCCTTGTCTTTTCATACTGCTTGCGTTTCTTTCTGCTTGGTGCAACTGTTGTGTTTTTGATTTTTACCCCCTATTTATTTATATTGCTCTTGTATAGTTGGGAAGTCTCCCTTGCAGGGCGGGTAGTGGCTCTGCTGCTCCTCTAATTAGGGTGATCTGTCTACCCCGCTAATCGGTCGCAGGTCTGCCCCCCCTGTGGGCACGGGTGGCGACTCTGCTCTGCCCCCACTTCAATTGTGGTGACGTAACTGCCACGCCCTGGGGTCGTTGGTCCTGGTCTGGATGTGGGTGGCAGTTCTGCTGGGTCCCCACTCCAATTGGTGTGACGTGTCTACCGTGCTGGCAGGCCTCTAGGACGGTAGGTCGCAGTTCTGCACAGCCCCCACTCCCAATGGGGGTACCTGACTACCTCTCCAATGGGTCGCTGAGCCCCCTCCGGACCCGGGCGGCGACCCTGCTCCACCCCCACTCCAACCAGTGTGACGCGACTGCCTCGGTGTTGCGTGTCCACCACGCTGGCAAGCTACCTGACCTGTCTTTCCAGTGGGCCGCAAGTCTGCCTGCCCTGCTTGCTCAGATGGCAGCTCTGCACAGCCCCTACTCCAAATGAGGTTGTGCCTCCCAGGGGAGCCCTGATGGCGGAGGCTGACTACCGGTTCAGGTGGGGCGGGCAAAACCCCTCGGGTGTCAGCTGCTTGCAAAAGTGGCCACTGGCCTCAGGACTCGACTTCTGCACCCTCCGTGGGGCCACCTGTGGAGCCAGGTAGCTGTGGTCGCGTGGTTAGGACCCGGGCAGGTGAAGTGGCTGCTCCCAGAGCGAGCTCTATGCCTCCCAGGGGAGCCCTGATGGCGGAGGCTGACTGCCGTTTCGGGCGGGGCGGGCCAAACCCCTCGGGTGTCAGCCGCTTGCAAAAGTGACCGCTGGCCTCAGGACTCGACTTCTGCACCCGCCGCTGGGCCACCTGTGGAGCCGGTTAACTGTGGCCGCGTGATTAGGAACCGGGCAGGTGAGGCTGCTGCTCCCAGAGCGAGCTCTAGGCCTCCCAGGGGAGCCCTGATGGCGGAGGCTGACTGCCGTTTCTGGCGGGGCGGGCCAAACTGCTCGGGTGTCAGCCGCTTGCAAAAGTGGCCGCTGGTTTCAGGACTCGACTTCTGCACCCGCCGCGGGGCCACCCATGGAGCCAGGTGGCTGTGGTCGCGTGGTTAGGGACCGGGCGTGTGAAGCTGCTGCTCCCAGAGCGAGCTCTATGCCTCCCAGGGGAGCCCTGATGGCGGAGGCTGACTGCCGTTTCTGGCGGGGCGGGCCAAACCCCTCGGGTGTCAGCCGCTTGCAAAAGTGACCGCTGGCCTCAGGACTCGACTTCTGCACCCGCCGCTGGGCCACCTGTGGAGCCGGTTAACTGTGGCCGCGTGATTAGGAACCGGGCAGGTGAGGCTGCTGCTCCCAGAGCGAGCTCTAGGCCTCCCTGGGTAGCCGCTTGCCGAGGGGCTGATGGCTAGGGGACTATACCTCTGTGCCCGAGAGGCTGTCCAAGATCCACTTCTCTGGGACAAACTGTCACTTCCAATAAACCTACCAGTTCACGGCTGCTCTCCTCTTAAGGGAATTATGCTAGAAGTTCCTCCATAGGTAGGCTGCATCTGTTCAGGTGGGTTTTTCTTATCCCATTAAAGTGGAGACGTTGGAATCGCTGCTTCCTCACCGGCCGCCATGTTGGATCCCCTATAGTTTCTTTCATTTCAATGATTTCTGTTAGATTTTCCTCTAGAACCTCTATCTCCCTAGTGAAGTAATCTTTGCTTTCTATATTTGCTTATGTAGCTCTTTGTCAAAATAATCTTTTGCTGCCTGTATTTGCTCTGTTTGTCATCCTTTAATTCATGGAACATTTTATTTATGTATATTCTGAAATCCTTCTCTGTAATTTCTTCTGTTGTGCTGGCAATTGATTCTAATTCTTGATTTGTTTGGGGCACTTTACTGTCTTTTCACGTTACTCATGTGTCTTTGCTTCCAGCAGTGTGGAATTGTGGAGTTATCATTTTTATCCTATAGGCTTATAGTGCCCCTTTAGGGTTACAATGCCTCTCCTTTGGGGGACAGGACAATGTTAACAGATCCCAATATAAACGAATATACAACCTAAAAACAAATAGTTGCTATTAAGACATTTACAGTTTGGTCACATGTGCAGAATTGGTAAATTTAATTATTATCTACAATATAATCAGTAGGCTTGTAAAAGGGTTTACAGTTTCTGACAGTGAACAAAGAACCAGGAGTTAGGTGTAGGATGATATGCTGAGGAGGAAGGAGGTGAGGGTATAAAGTTATTATATCTTAGGAAGTGCGAAAGAGAAATCTAAAGAAAAAAGTTAGTAGCAGGAGAATAGAGAGGAAGTAGTTTTGGTTAGACAAGTTAAGTGGGAAGACAGTAAAGTACATAAAACAAACACACACACACTCACACACACACACACACATATATATATATTGAAAATAATAAACTAGTAAAAATTGGAGGAAAAAAGAAAAAAACAGAATATACAACACAACTGTAATATACCGTTCAGAGGTCCCAGTCCTCAAAATTCTAATTCATGTGAAATACTTGATTTCACATATGTTGGGGATGTGAGGGAAGGAGAATAGACAGGGAGAAGAAAAAAAAATCTTGAAGGAAGAAACAAGAATTGTTTTGGTTGGAGATCAGTTTCTTTCCTGCTTCCCTTCTCATCCAATAGGTGGGGTAGTCTGTTGTTAGCTGGTATCTCCACCCTCGGGATGGTAAAGGTAACCAGGGTTGGAGGGTTGGTCCTGGGTGAAGGGCACCTGGAAATGGGTTGTGGCACCCACCAGTCCCCAAAGGGAGACTACACCTCAAGGATCTCTTTTTGGGCCTGCTCATATCATGTGAGAGCCTGTTTTTTTCTCCTTATCTCTCCTGAAGACCTCCTAGTTCCTGGTCTCTATGTTAGCATCTAAACTGTATCACACTCACCCTCTCCCTTACTACTTCCTAATAAGGACCCTTTCTCTCCAGGAGTCTTGTTTGTGGCACTTTGGGCGCACTGTGAACCTGCCACTACAAGTTATTTTGTGTTGGTTGTCACTGTGCTAGGACAGCAGCTGCTGGCGGGGGGGGGGGAGTTAGAAACTGGATATCTGGTCAACCAAGTTGGAGGTGGCTGCTTTCAGCAATGGTGTGTTAGGTCCAGTGGGGAGAGCCAGGCAATGGTGTTTGAGGATATGTTCAGAGACGAGCTCTGTGGCATGCAGTGTGTGGCTGTCGGCTGTCTTCAGAGCCTGTTTTAAAGTTCCCAGGTGCAGGTGTTGAACCACCATGCAAAGAAAAGACCACCGACTCCAAAACCAAATTAAAGCAAGCTTATATTATATACACCAAGAGAGCTGGCCAGCAGCTGCCTTACCTTGGAAAACAGGGCCAGAGAACAGCAGCTGGTCTCATAACAGGGAATTTTTTATAACACAAAAAGTTACAAAAAGGGAGGTGTCTTGGGAACTTACAGCTTGACAGGGTTCAGGCAAATGTAATACAAGGGCAGATAGTAGGTTTATGATCTACATTGTTTTAGTAGGTTTATGATCTACATTGTTTAACATCTTAAGGTAGGGAGCAAACTCAGATTCCAACATCAAAGTTAATGAGGAGCAGCTGGGATTTCAGGGAGGGTTGTTATCTGGTCAAGGAGAACCAGGCACAGGTAAGTTCAAAGCATGGGCAAGAATCCCTAGCAAGTTTTTAAAACATCAAATTATGGTCAGGCCAAAGATAAATCTTAATATTTTACAGTAAAACAGAAATAAACTTTTCATGACTTTGTGATGAGATGGCTTTCAATCTTCAAATGAAATTAGGGTGGGTTCACCACAGTCAGACTACTGCGTGTAGGGGACTATCTCTATTGCTGCAGAGTCCCAAGATGGAGGAGACCAGGGGAGCCCCACATTAGTAGACGGGGGTCCACACAGGAGTGGCCGCCAGAATTCCCGCATGTGGGTAGCTTCCAGGTGTCCTGCATGGGAGCAGCGTCAAGGATTTCTGTTCAGGTGAGTGGCCAAAAGTTCTGCATGGGTGGTGATGTCAATGGTCCCGATGTGGGCGAGTATTTGGGAGACCTATTCTGATGCTGAGGCCTGGAGCTGTGATTCCTGCGCAGGAGCAGGAATATCCCTCACAGAGAAGCAGTATTCTCACTACTTGAGTCCCAGGAAACAGAGGGAGACAGAATGATGTCTCCCTCTGGCCCACCATCTTGGATCTCCCCTAGGTGTTTTTGATATACTTGGATCAAAACAAATGATTTCCATTCTTTAATGGACAAGATTTTTTAATCACTTTATCAAATCTTTAATTTATAAAAGTCTTTAAGATATTTAATTTGGGTTTCAAATCTATTTTACCTAATTTGGGATTATTTACATCTAATGATCTAATATTCTCTTCCATTATTAACACCATTATTCCTAGATGATAAATAATTAAGATAATTCAGTTGCTCTATAGCACTGAAGAATAGCACTAGCATTTCAGTGTCTACTCATTTTATTATGAGTTTTTATGAATTTTCACATTCCACTCTACATAAAATATAGCCTATGTCTATATAGAAAATTAACCAAAATTAGGGATAAAAATGTCTCAAGTGGAAAATGTGTAGTGCACTTTATCCAAAGATATGATTTTTATTATGATTCTTGATCACCTTTACAGTAACATACAATAAAACTTTAATGTAAATTGAAGTCAAATATCTTCTCATGCATGTAATATTGACCTTTAAACAGTCAACATCTCATAATAAGCAAACACTGATAATTTTTAGAGGTATATATAGACAGACAGAGACAAAGTCAAAGAAGCCTTTTGAATAACCAGAAAGGAACAATGGGGTTATTCAGAGGTTTGGTCTCCTTCTTAGTTATATTCCTGATACAGAGGTCAAAAACTTCCCTTGTGAGGCTGAACGACAATGGATATGAAGGCCTTGTCATTGCTATAGATTCTGGTGTGCCAGAAGATGGAAAATTAATTGAAAAAATAAAGGTAAGATTGATGGAATTCCTTTTGCTTGCATCATGAAAAAGAAAAAAAATAATTATAGTGAAATAATTATTATGGAAACTCTGAAATCTCCAGAAAATTTTAAAGCAACATGGTGCAATGGGGACAATGTTGGAAAGGATAAAAAAAGATGGAGGTTCCAGATGGGATTCTCAACACAATATTTTAAATAAAGCCCAGGTCCCACCTGATCCTTAGTTTCCTCATTTGTAAATTAGTAGTTGGATTTATCTGCTCTTTAATAAGTATTTATTGAATGCTTATGTTATGCTAGAGGAAAGAGCAGTGAATGAAAGAAAAAAGTCTCTGGTCTCATGGAGAATGGAAGAGAGATCTGAATAATAAAAATGAGTAAATTAACAGACCAGATGTTAGCAGGTTGCTATGGAATACACTAAATCAAGAAAGGGGGTATAGAGTGTGGGTGGGGCTGCAATCAGGGGAAGATATTCTTTTATGTAGGATAGTCAGGGCAGACCTCACTGATAAAGTAACATCTCAGCAGAGTCCGATGCAAGAGCCCACTGACAACCTGTAGGTTGGGCACAGTGGTAGGTGACAGCATGCTTGCTGTGACAAAAGAAATGATGTGGATGAACAAGAGGAAGCCTGGGGCTAGCTGATGTTGGAGAGGAAGCAGGGCTCAGACCACTGGAAAGATGTGGCTTCTACTCTGAGATGAGAATCAATGGAAGGGTTTATGCAGAGGTGGTGTGCACTATCCTACATGTCCTAGGATCATTCTAACTGCAGTGTGGAGAAAATGGTGGAGGGTTTTCACTTGTCACTCTATCTGTACAAATGCTATTGCAGCTTTGAAGTTTAAGGTACTTACTAATTCGTTACATCTTTATGGCAACCATAAAGATAAGTGTGTAGCAATGGTCCATTAAAGAGGTGAGGAAACTGAACTTCAGAACACTATATAAATCAACCAAGAAAGTACTAACACCAGTACTGGGACCAAGAAGATTATTCCAAAGTCCATTAATGTGCATATTCATATTAATTGGTTCTTCTAAACACCAAACATAAGCAGTTACCTTTTAGGGTAAGAGAACAGAAGACTGAGAAGCCTTTCAATGTGCAGGACAAAGCAATAGTTTGAATCTAACAGGTTGCAGCAATGGTACAGGGGGTGGAGACAATGTTCATCAGGGAGGTGCTTTTGTGTTGACAGGTACAAAGGGGAGATGTCAGAGATAAGCTGTGCTCCGCCAGTTCATTCTCACTCAGCTACACTCACATGCATTTTTTTCATTTGATAACAGGACATGGTTACTACAGCATCTACATACCTATTTGAAGCCACAGAAAAAAGATTTTTTTTCAAAAATGTATCTATATTAATTCCTGAGAATTGGAAGGAAAATCCTCAGTATAGAAGGCCGAAACATGAGACCTACAAACACGTAATTGTCCAAAGTCTTCTCTTAAGTGCTTTCTGCTGCTTTCTAATTTTAACCTCAATTCACTGTTTCATGGTTTTTCAGATTTAATATTATAATTTCTATTTATGATGTTTTAATAAATTCTTAAACATTCTCAGGCCGATGTTAGAGTTGCAGCACCAGCCCTCCCAGGCAGAGATAAACCATACACCAGGCAATTCACAGAGTGTGGGGAAAAAGGAGAATACACGCATTTCACTCCCGACTTCATACTAGGAAGAGAACACAATGAGTATGGACCATCAGGTAGGAAATGTGGATGAAACATCTCATTTTAAACAAGCATCTCTGTTCCCAGATTTAGTGAACAGGGCTTGGAGAAGAAGTCTCAAGGTTCAAATCCTGACTCCTCTGTTTATTAGCTATGTGTAAACTTAAACAAATGACCTTTTTGTGCTTATTCATGGTAAAATGGTGAACAGTTGAGTTTCTGCCTTGTAGAAATTTTATTAACATTAAAATAGAGAATTCATGTAAATGTACATAATATAGTATCAATAATGTGTTCAAAAATTTGGACAGAGAGCATAATTAATAAATGTTTTCTTAAGGCATAATTTTTAGATTTCAATTTTCTAGTTATCCACATGTGGTTATTAACAATCATATGTAAGTTCCATGGAAAACAGAGGCAAAGTAAGCTGGAGAGAGTCATCATGCCACTTTTTGATCAAGAGAAAAATCCATAGGCTGTTAGTTGCTGAATTTATTATTTAAATTATTTGCTTGTATCAGATGAAATTGTCTATAGTTGATCATTTGGACCCATTGAAATGGAAATTTCACTAGTTCAATATAAATATTAAGATCATTGGTTCAGAGAAATGAAAGAAATTATTTTACAGATAAAAATGCAAATCACTGTTAAAGGAGAGTCCAGTTCACATGTCACTATTCAATGAAAACTTTCATGCAATCCCATGCCCCAGAATTGCCTCCCTCTCCTATTGCCAGTTCAGTGAACAATCATTAATCCCTCTTTCTACCAACATAGCCAGTTCTAGTCATCAATATCTGTATCAGTTCCCCCTCTCCAACCTTGAAAGCTCCATCATTCCCTCAATCCCAATCTTACCTCTCTCCCATGTGTTATCCTGACCAGAATTGCTTTCCTTGGTCCCTCTAATTCTTTGCATCTGTGTAGCTGTACTTTCTTTCCTGTCATGTATAGCAAACTCAGTCACTTCAACCATAAATACAAATAGTTTGATTCCCCCCCACTAACTCTTATCCTTAGCTTTGATTCAATTTATGAAGTCTCCTGTACTGAATGATCCAGTCTCTCTTTTGGCTTCTATGTTTCTCATGTTGTTCAAGAAAATTACAAAACCAATTGACATCATTACAAATACACATTTTCTAAACTCATTGATGCCCTCAAAGGTACTCAAAAAACTTTTACTTGACTTTTCTCAGCTCCCTTTCTCATTTCCCCTAGCAACTGTTTTAAAGCTTTTACCATTTTTCTCAAGATAACTAGCCACTCTTCTCACTCCCATAAATCAACAGATGTCTTTATAAAGCAAACTGAAGCCCCTACCTTTTCCTTTCTACATTATAAATCATGTCCCCTAGCACCTCTCTTCAACTCTGCCTTATCATAGAAGAGAATTTTCTCCAATTTTTCAATGCCTCTATGCCTTCTCAAGCTCTTGTTCTTTTCTCAACTCCCCCGCCATAGCTCTATCATATGATTGACATAAATTTCCCCTCTTCGTCTTAGAAACTTCTGCATATATACTATATATGTTTCTTTAAAAAATTCATATTCTTCAAAACTATGCCCTAAAAACAACATGATTTGTTTAAAAAAATAGACTTAGAAAATGATTCCTGATTCGAGAAACTTTTGGAACTTTGTAAAAATAACAATTAAAAAAACAATAATATGAAGTCAAACAACAACAAGTGCTGGCGAGGATGTGGGGAAAAGGGTACTCTTCTACACTGCTGGTGGGACTGCAAATTGGTGCGGCCAATTTGGAAAGCAGTATGGAGATTCCTGGGAAAGCTGGGAATGGAACCACCATTTGACCCAGCTATAGCCCTTCTCGGACTATTCCCTGAAGACCTTAAAAGAGCACACTACAGGGATACTGCCACATCGATGTTCATAGCAGCACAATTCACAATAGCTAGACTGTGGAACCAACCCAGATGCCCTTCAATAGATGAATGGATAAAAAAAAAATGTGGCATTAATACACAATGGAGTACTACGCAGAACTAAAAAATGACAAAATCGTGGAATTTGCAGGGAAATGGATGGCACTAGAGCAGATTATGCTAAGTGAAGCTAGCCAATCCCTAAAAAACAAATGCCAAATGTCTTCTTTGATATAATGAGAGCAACTAAGAACAGAGCAGGGAGGAAGAGCAGGAGGAAAAGATTAACATTAGACAGAGACAGGAGGTGGGAGGGAAAGGGAGAGAAAAGGGAAATTGCGTGGAAATGGAAGGAGACCCTCATTGTTATACAAAATTACATATAAGAGGTTGTGAGGGGAATGGGAAAAAAACAAGGAGAGAAATGAATTACAGTAGAGGGGGTAGAGAGAGAAGATGGGAGGGGAGGGGAGGGGGATAGTAGAGGATAGGAAAGGTAGCAGAATACAACAGTTACTAATATGGCAGTATGTAAAAATGTGGATGTGTAACTGATGTGATTCTGCAATCTTTGTAATGTTTTGAACAACCAATAAAAAAATAAATAAAAATAAAATAAATAAATTAAATTAAATTAAAAAAAAATAATAGGTACTTAGAGAGATGACTTTACCCACCTATGCAATGACTCAGTATCGTTGCCACAGTAGTTATTAAACAGACACACACACACACACACACACACACACACACACACACACACACACAAAAGCTATTTAAAGAATGAAAATGCCAGGAAGCTACCTCAGGAGGCTGAGGCAGGAGGATTTTTTCAGTCCAGGATCTCAACGCCAGCCTAAGCAACACAATGAAATCTGTTGATTTTTTTTTAGAAAAAAAAAAAAGAATCAGAGAAAGAGAAAGGGAGAAGGAAAATCTGTGACAAGGTAGAGGAATCTGCCCTCAGCTGAGAATGATGTAACCTAAGCTAAGAGTATTCCTTGGGTAAAAAGAGCCACTGGTACAGGCAATTTTAAATTTTCTTATAATTCCTATCATAGTGGTTTTTCCTCCATCCAGGGTTATAATTCTAGACCCAATAGTTTTTGTTCAAGAAAACTTTACCCAGTGTTACTAAATTTTAACCTGTAAGAATAATTTAAAGTATATAGATATTATGGTAACAAGCAGATTTCAACCAACTAGGTCAGAGGTGAGCCTGAGATTTACATTTTTAAAAATTTATATATGACAGCGGAAGGCATTACAATTTTTATTATACATATACAGCACAATGTTCATATCTCTGGTTGTATACAAACTATATTCACACCAATTAGTGTCTTCATACATGTACTTTGGATAATAATGATCATCACATTTCACCATTATTAATAATCCCATGACCCCTCCCTTCCCTTCCAAACCCTCTGTCCTATCTAGAGTTCGTCTATTCCTCCCATGCTCCCCCTCCCTATCCCACTATAAAACAGCCTCCTTATTTCAAAGAAAACATTCAGCATTTGTTTCTTGGGATTGGCTAACTTCACTTAGCATTATCTTCTCTAACTCCATCCATTTACCTGCAAATGCCATGATTTTATTCTCTTTTATTGATGAGTAATATTCCATTGTGTATATATGCCACATTTTTTTTTATCCATTCATCTACTGAAGGGCATCTAGGTTGGTTCCACAGTTTAGCTATTGTGAATTGTGCTGCTATAAACACTGATGTGGCTGTGTCCCTGTAGTATAATGTTTTTAAGTCCTTTGAGTATAGACTGAGATATCTGTGTCAAATGGTGGTTCCATTCCCAATTTTCCAAGAAGTCTCCATACAAGTCTCCATACTTCCAAGCTTTCCATATTGGCTGCACCAATTTGCAGTCCCACCAGCAGTGTATGAGTGTACTTTTTCCCCACATCCTCGTCAACACTTATTGTTGTTTGTCTTCATAATAGCTGCCATTCTGATTGGAGTGAGATGAAATCATAGAGTGTTTTTGATTTGCATTACTCTAATTGCTAGTGATGATGAATATTTTTTTCATATATTTGTTGATTGATTGTATATCATCTTCTGAGAAGTGTCGGTTCAGGTCCTTGGCCCATTTATTGACTGGGTTATTTGTTTTTTGGGTATTTAACTTTTTTAGTTCTTTATATACCCTAGAGTTTAGTGCTCTATCTGATGTGTAAGGAGTAAAGATTTGCTCCTAAGATGTAGGCTCTCTATTCACCTCACAGATTGTTTCTTTTGCTTAAAAGAAACTTTTTAGTTTGAGTCCATCCCATTTATTGATTCTTGATTTTAATTCTTGCACCACAGGAGTCTTATTAAGGAAGTTGGGGCCTAATCCCACATGATGAAGATTAAGGTCTACTTTTTCTTCTATTAGATGCAGGGTCTCTGGTTTAATTCCTAGGTCCTTGATCTACTTTGAGTTGAGTGTTGTGCATGGTGAATGATAGGGGTTTAATTTCATTTTGTTGCATATTGATTTCCAGTTTTCCCAGCACCATTTGTTGAAGATACTATCTTTTCTCCAATTCATGCTCTTGGCCCTTTGTCTAATATAATATAATTGTAACTTTGTGTTTTAGTCTCTGTCCTCTATTCTGTATCATTGTTCTACCAGTCTGTTTTGGTACCATTCTGTTTTTGTTACTATTGCTCTGTAGTGTGGTTTAAGGTCTGGTATAGTGATGCCATGCTTCACTCTTCCTGCTAAGGATTGCTTTAGCTATTCTGGGTCTCTTATTTTTCCAAATGAATTTCATTATTGCTTTTTCTATTTCTATGAGTAATGTCAATGGGATTTTGATCAGAATTGCATTAAATCTGTATAGTGCTTTTGGAAGTATGGTCATTTTGATAATATTAATTCTGCCCACCCAAGAGCAAGGTAGATCTTTCCATCTTCTAAGGTCTTCTTTGATTTCTTTCCTTAGGGTTCTGCAATCTTCATTATATACATCTTTCACCTCTTTCGTTAAGTTGATTCCCAAGTATTTTTTTTTTTGAAGCTACTGTAAATGGGAGAGTTTTCCTCATTTCCCTTTCTGAGGATTTGTCACTGATATACAGAAATGCCTTTGATTTATGGGTGTTGATTTTATATCCTGCTACTTTGATGAATTCATTTACTAGTTCCTGAAATTTTCTGTTGGAACTTTTAGGATCTTTTAGGTATAGAATCATATCATTGGCAAATAGTGCCAATTTGAGTTCTTCTTTTCCTATGTGTATCCCTTTAATTTCTTTCATCTGTCACATTGCTCTGGCCAGTGTTTCAAGAACTATGTTAAATAGAAGTAGTGAAAGAGGGCATCCCTGTCTTTTTCCAGTTTTTAGAAGGAATGCCTTCAATTTTTCTCCATTTAGAATGATGTTGGCCTGGGGCTTAGCAAAAATAGCCTATATGATGTTGAGATATGTTCCTGTTATCCCTAGTTTTCTAGTGTTTTGAACATGAATGAGTGTTATATTTTGTCAAATGCTTTTTCTGCATCTATTGAGATGATCATATGATTCTTATCTTTAAGTCTATAAATGTAATGAATTACATTTATTGATTTAGGTATGTTGCACCAACTTTTTTACATCCCTGGGATGAATCCCACTTGATCATGGTACACAAGCTTTTTGATGTGTTTTGTATTCAATTTGCCAGAATTTTATTGAGAATTTTGCATCTATGTTCATTAGAGATATTGGTCTCAAGTTTTCTTTTTTTGATTTGTCTTTACCTGGTTTAGGAATCAGAGTGATATTGGCATCATAGAATGAGTTTGGAAGTGCTGCCTCTCTTTCTATTTCCTGAAATAAATTGAAGAGTGTTGGTATTAGATCTTCTTTAAAGGTCTGGTAGAACTCAGCTACGTATCCGTTCGGTCCTGGGCTTTTCTTGGTTGTTAGACTTTTGATGATGTCCACTATTTCGTCACTTGAAATTGATCTGTTTAAATTGTGTATATCATCCTGATTCAATTTGGGCAAATTATATGACTCTAGAAATTTTTTGATGCCTTCAATATTTTCTATTTTATTGGAGTACAAGTTTTAAAAATAATTTCTAATTATCTTCTGTATTTCTGTAGTGTCTGTTGTGATATTTCCTTTTTCATCAGGTATGTTAGTGATTTGAGTTTTCTCTCTCCTTCTCTTTGATAGCATGGCTAAGGATCTGTCAATTTTATTTGTTTTTTCAAAGAACCAACTTTTTCTGTCAACATCTTCAATTGTTTCTTTTGTTTCAATTTCATTGATTTCAGCTCTGATTTTAATTATTTCCTATCTTCTACTGATTTTCGTGTTGATTTGTTCTTCTTTTTCTAGGGCTTTGAGCTATAATGTTAAGTCACTTATTTGTTAACTTTTCTTCTTTTTAACTTTTTCTCCATGCAATGAACTTTCCTCTTTGAACTGCTTTCATAGTGTCCCAGAGATTTTGATATGTTGTATCTGTGTTCTCATTCACCGATACAATTTTTTAATCTCCTCCTTGATGTCTTCTGTAACCCATTATTCATTCAGTAGCATATTATTTAGTCTCCAGGTGTTGTAGTGGATTTTCTTTCTTTTTTATATTTTATTTTTTAGTTATAGTTGGACACAATACCTTTATTTTGTTTATTTATTTTTATGTGGTGCTGAGGATCAGGATCGAACCCAGGGCCTTGCATGTGCTAGGTGAGCACTCTACCACTGAGCCACAAGCCCAGCCTTGGATTTTATTTCTTATTTTATCATTGATTTCTAATTTCATTCCTTTATGATCTGATAGAATTCAGGGTAGTATCTCTACTTTTTTTATATTTGCTAAGAGTTTCTTTGTGGCATAATATATGGTGTGTTTTAGAGAAGAATCCATGTGCTGCTAAGAAGAAAGTGTATTCAATTGTTGAAGGACAAAATATATATATATATATGTCAATTAAGTTTAAGTTATTGATTGTATTATTGAGTTTAGTGTTTCTTTGTTCAGCTTTTGTTTGGGAGATCTATCTAGTGATGAAAGAGGTGTGTTAAAGTAACCTAAATTATTGTGTTGTGGTCTATTTGACTCTTGAACATAGTAGATGCTCCATTGTTTGGAGCATATATATTTATAATTGCTATGTCTTATTGGTGTATGGTTCCCTTGCACAATATGAAGTGTTTTTCTTTATCCTTTTCCATTGACTTTAGTTTGAAGTTTATTTTATTTGATAAGAGGATAGAAACCCCTGCTTCCATAGTCTATGTCAGTCAATGTGAGTGGTATGATTTTTCCCAACCCTTGACTTTCTGCCTGTGGAAGTCTTTTTCTATGAGATGAGTCTCTTGAAGGCAGGATATTGTTGGGTCTTTTTTTTTTTTTTTGATCCAATCTGTTAGTCTATGTCTTTTGATTGGTGAGTTTAGGCCATTAACATTTGGGGTTATTATTGAGACATGATTTGTATCCCCAGTCATTTTTGTTTATTTTTGGTATTTAATGTGTCTTGGTTTCTTCTCTAATTAGATTTTCCTTTAATGTAATCCCTCCCTCTGCTGATTTTCATCACTGTTTTTCATTTCCTCTTCTTGGAATACTTTGCTGAGGATGTTCTGTAATGCAGGCTTTCTAGTTGTCAATTCTTTTAACTTTTGCTTATCATTGAAGGTTTTTATTTCATCATCAAATCTAAAACTTAGTTATAAGATTCTTGGTTGGCATCCATTTTCTTTCAGAGCTTGGTAAATGTTGTTTCACAATCTCCTGGCTTTGAAAGTCTGGGTTGAAAAATCTGCTGAGATATGAATTGGTGTCCCCCTATATGTGATTTGATTCCTCTCTCTTAAAAGATTCTATCTTTATTCTGTATGCTAGGCATTTTCATTATGATGTGCCTTGGTGTAGATCTGTTGTAATTTTGTACATTTGGTGTCCTGTAAGCCTCTTGTATTTGGCTTGCCAATTCGTTCATTCTTCATATTTGGGAAATTTTCTGGCATTATCTCATTGAAGAGATTGTGCATTCCTTTGGTTTGAAACTCTGTGTCTTCTTCTATACCAAATCTTAGATTTGCTCTTTTGTTGCTGTCCCATAATTCTTGGATGTTCTGTTCATGGTTTCTAATTATCTTCACTATGTGATCAACTTTATTTTCCAGATTGTATAAGTTATCTTTCTTCCAAGTGATCTAGTCTATGTTATGCTTTCTATTGAGTTTTTTTATTTGATTTATTGTATCCTTCATTTCAAAGATTCCTGACTGGTTGTTTTTCAGAGTCTCTACCTCTCTTTTGAAGTAATCTTTTGCTACCTGTATTTGCTCTCTTATCTCATTGTTGGAATGATCAATTTTTGCCTGTATTTGCTCATTTAGGTCATTCTTTAATTCACAGATCATTTTAATTATGAACCTTCTGTACTCCTTCTCTGACATTTCATCAACTTCACTGTCTGTGAGTTCTGTTATTATAGTGTGTCCTGGTTTGTTTGGGGCACTTTCCTCCCTTGTTTTTATATGTTGTCTATGTGTCTTCCTTTCTTGCAGTGTGGATCTAAGATAGTGCATTTTCTTTCCTATATTCCATGCAGATTGTCTGTACCTCACTTTGATGTTAGGCTTCCAGACTCTCCTGATGTCCCTCCATGAATGCTACTACATCCTGTATCTGGGTCCTGTGCAAGTTAGTGTGGGTGATCTAGGCTTCTGGGCTTGACCTCCCTCTATGGTCTGCTGGTCAGAAGGGGTGGTCCTTCACCAGAGGCTAGGCTCTGGTGGGTGTCTGCCCTGCCAGGGGAGGAATGGACAGGGCCTGCTGTGAGCCTGGGACCCATACAGGTTGGTATGGGTGGATCTGGGCCAGGGCTTGACCTCCTGAGGTGAGATTTTCATTTCTAATAAGCTCCCAGGAGATGTTCATCCTGATGATTCAAAATGATATTTTGAGTATCAAGGACAAAATGAAAAAACATGAACTCTGTATAATACTGATATTTTCACCTGTTTTCAGATCTCATGTGGTAAATTTACAATACAAAAGCATACTTCATAACAGAACAGACTATATTTCTGACCCCTCCTTTTTTTATCTCCATTTTCTCAGAAGTTTTGTTTTCTTTTGCTGTTGTGTTTTTTCCAGGGGTGGGGGGGCGAGGGGCTGGCTGGTTGGGTTTTTTTGTTGTTTTGGGATTTTTTTGTTGGATTTTTTTTTTTTTGGTACTAGGTATTTAACCCAGGGTTGCTTTGCCACTGAGCTACAACTCCAGTCCCTTTATATTTTTTTATTTTGAGACAAGGTCTAAGTTGCTAAGGGTCTTTCTAAGTTGCTGAGGCTGGGTTTGAACTTGTGATCCTCCTGCCTCAGCTTCACAAGACTTTAGGGTTATAGGCATGGGACACTGCACCCAGATCCTGAGAAGCTTTTTACTTATCATGGCTAATGCAAAATTCCCCTCACTTGTTTTCCTTCCTGCAACTTACACTGTTGATTTATTTATATCCTTCCATCCACTGAGTTCTTTAGGGAAAAAAAAGGTTTGAATTTTCTCATCTCTAAGCAGTTCCAAGCCAAGGACTGTGTCTTACTCATCTTCATATTTTCTGGTGTCTAGTGCCATGATGAATATAAAATTAATAATAATAGTAATTGTTATATAATGCAGGTTAATGATGTATTAAGCACTTTGAATGAATCATTTTATTTCCACATCACTGTAATTATATATAATCTATAGTAGAGTTTATCCATCTTTTTATCATCTTTTCTCATGTAATTGAATCTTCTTATGCAATTTTTCCTAATGTCCCTTATGACATTTTACTGTCCCAGAAACACTATATAACTATTTACACTGTTACCTTTGGACTTAGGATGCTGAGACTCACATCATTGTAATATCTGACTTTTTACCCCCAAGAACAAATTTTTGCCCCATTAAAAACATTACTATTCCCTTGAGAATGAATTTTAGCATAAGAAATTGTGGCATAGAAAAATAATTTGTTCAAGAACACAATTAAAAGTGGGCAACAAAATTTAGATAAATAAAATAATAAATGAATAATTAGGTGGATAGATATATAAAGATGAATAATGCAAAAAGAATGTTGCCTTTCCTGACCTGAACAAACTTACAAACTATGTTGTAAATGTTAGTCTCTCCTAATATATAGCTACAAATGCCTGAAGAACAATCTTTTGAGGTCCATGCAAATACTCAAAAAATGTTTTCTTTATCAAACTTGTGTAATTAAAAAACAGTGATATGCTGTATTTTGTAATAAACTGTAATGTCATATGATATACTATATAAAAACATTAAATGTTGACAGTTAAATATTTAACAGAAAAAATTGTCACCTGATATAACTGTATATTTGAAATGTTTTCCCACAGGTAAAGTGTTTGTCCATGAGTGGGCCCATCTCCGCTGGGGAGTGTTTGATGAGTACAATGAAGAGAAGCCTTACTACTTCTCCAAGTCAAAAAAATTGAAGCAACAAGGCATGGATACTCAAATTCTTTGATGACCTGAGGCTTTTAACTGGTCTTATTTTCCTTTCCCTGACTTTTTTCAAATGACATTCATGTTTGCCCCAATATGTAATAATTGATGTTTTTATTTCTTAAAATAACTTATATATAATGTAATTATATATATAAAACATATATATAATAATTGATGTTTTATTTCTTAAAATAACATATATAATGTTATTTTAAGAAATAAAAACATCAGTGTACTAATATATATATATATATATATATATATATATTTCTACAGAATCTACAAATCTCATATACATACATAAGTGTATGTATGTGTGTGTGTCTATGTATATATAGTTTAAAGCAGCTGATTGTCTAATTAAAGTTCACATAACTTCCAGAGCATTTATAGACAATTTGACATATTTTACACCTGTCTACCATAGCTGCCAGAACTCAGACTGAAGTTGTACACTAGATAGATAGACTTACCGTATGTTGGGAGATCAAAGTTATCCCTATTATATAAGAATAAATAAAAATAGTTAAGTACTGCTAAATGTGGACTGAGTTAGAAGCCAAACAGCTTTCAGGAGCCAAACAGGAACTTCTTAGGTATTTATAAAGGTCATTTTAGAACTTCAACCTAGCATCATAGGTAATAATAGACTATCCTCTTGATTTTTATATTGAAAGAGCAAAATGATTGAGGGAAATCCTCTTAAAATTGGGTGCCATCAACTTCATGAATGTCATATGTCTTCCTGGGGCTATGGATTTATCATAATGAACAAACTGAAAGATACAGGATTTCAACAAAGACCTTTCCTCTGCCCCATATCAATTTTCAGGGGAATATTTTTTAAAGTATTACATTGATTACATTTGTTTATGTCATATTCCTCCTAAATATCTAGTTCCTGCTGCAGAATATTCATCATGATTGTTCATACAGATCCACCAAGTTTTGGGCAATGGAAGCATACATATTTAAGATACTCACTAAATGACAATGAAATCCAGTTACCATTTTTGATTTGAACTGGAGCCTATGGAAAAAATGAGATACAGTTACATTCCAGTATATTTGCTATAATCACTGCCACTTGTGGCTGATTCCATGCAATGAAACATGTGTCTAAAATTCCTCCATAATTTTTTATTGTATCATCCTTCTTGACAGCACCTCACTGTCTGCTCACAATCACATTTCCCTTTGGATAAAAATTCTCCTTGAATAATCAAAGAATTTGGGCTATGTCATGACATATCCTTCTGTAGAAGTCTCCTTTTAAAAGAAATCTACAAAGAACTTAAAATTAAGGTGATATCCAGAGTGATTGGTTTTCTAATTCCCTCATCCAGGTGCCTGCACTTACCAATATAAGGCCAGCAGGAAGAGATCTGAGAGAGGGGATCTTCTAGCCATTAGTGCAAACAAGACAGCAGCAACTAATCCCACAAAGAACTCAGCCTTTTCATCTATCAGGAAGTCCTACCAAAAATTTCCCTCTGCAATATTTAGAAAATAGATAATTGCTTTGATAGGAACTTTTAATGCTTGATAGCAAAATAGGATGTATACAGTATAAAATAAGAAGAAAAACTGTGATCATCATAAATACAACCTCTAAAGACTTTTTTAAGCTAATGCCTAAATTGCCTCAAAGATTAATTGTCAAATATTCTCAGGTGTTCCACAGGTATCACCGGCAGAAATAGAGTTTATAGGTGTCAAGGAGACAATTGTTTAAATAGATCGTGTAGAATTAATTCTACAACAAAATTGTATGAAAAGAACTGTCAATTCTTACCTGATAAAATCCAAACAGAAAAGGCATCCATAATGTTTATGCAAAGTATTGATTCTGTAAGTATGCCAATGCTTAAAATATTATAAGAATTTATAATCAAAGAATATATATTGTAGAAACATCTCTACAGGTGTAATAAGGGATTAAATGTATTAGTATTAATAAAAAGTTCTTTTAACATTGATGGGCACATGATAAGCTCTTGATTTTAGTTATTATCATTATAATTATTGAAAATGTGCCTTATAATTTTGATTGAATGAGTCATATTTTATTCAAAAAACAAAATTGCCTAAGAGATTGATATTTGGGTGGTTTACAGATTTTCAAATGCATAAAATATTTTTTCATTATATTAACCTCCCAGGTTGTTGAATTCTGTAATGCAAAAAACCATAACCAAGAAGCTCCAAGCCTACACAATATAAAGTGCAATTTCAGAAGTACATGGGAAGTAATCAGCAATTCTGAGGATTTTAAAAACACCATGCCTATGGTGGCACTGCCCCCTCCACCTGCCTTCTCATTGCTGAGGATCAGTGAAAGAATTGTGTGTTTAGTTCTTGATAAGTCTGAAAACATGAAGGTAAGTTTCAAAAGATTGTATAGATAAGAACCCTCTGAGCTCTTCCTGTACCTGGGTTATTCTAAATTCACAATGACAGAAAGTGACACTACTTTCTGTAGTAAGGACCTCAAGAAGGACAGTGAAATATTTTATTGAAGGAAAGTTGCCAACAGAGTTAAACAGGCCAAACTGAAATATTCCTTTTGTTCTAGAAAAGGGTGAAGTCTTAGTATTAAGACTTTTAGGCCCTTAGTAATGTTTTAATTTAGAGACTCAGAATTATGGATTGAAATATGGAAATATTTTCTTTGCTTTTTTATCTACTGGAAATAATTGAAAGACATGAAAATAAAGTGGATTAGGGGCTGCCAAACTTTATAAATCAGATTAAGGACCAAGATCAATAAGAATTCTTAATGCAGCTTTATCTGATGTGTACCACCTATATAAATGATTTATATTCAGAGAACCAAGTAAAATTCATCACCATGAAAAATAAATGGCAATATCCAACCAGTAATTTCTACATTTAGTAAATAGTAGGTATTTGTGCTAGACTTTAAGAATAGAGATCCATGTACTTGAGGAGTGTCTAGTTGAATACATAACATTTTCTCACTCCTTCTTTTTTAGCAGGTTAACTCAGACTCATCCTTCAAAATTTGGTAAATATGTTCTCCAGGAGTAGATGGACTAAGGGTCCTTCTGATGGCCTCCATATATTATTTTGATATCAGACACAACACCTCTCCTAAGACTACATTTTAGGAGAACGTAGAACAATTATCTGAGGAAAGGTTTATCTGGGATTCATGGTACAGAAGTTTAGTCCATAGATAGCTGGTTCCATGACTGTGGGCCAGAGGTCAGGCAGAATACCATGACAGAAGGGCACAGTGGAGGAGAGCAGCTCATCACATGGCAACAGGGAGAGGGAGCTCTGCTCACTAGGGACAAAATATAAACCCAAAGTCACACCCCCAGTGACCTACCTCCTCTAGCCATATCTACCTGCCTACAGTTACTGCTCAATTAATCCATATCTGTGATTAATGCACTGATTAGGTTAAGGCTCTCAATAAACCAATCATTTCACCTCTGAAAATTGTTGCACTGTCTCATACATGAGCTTTGGGGGGATACTTCATATCTAAACCATAACAGACTGGGAACTTCTCTAGGACTTGGATTCATGTCTTATTTATCTTTTTATCCTCATTCCCCAGAATAGATTAAATGCCTTTCCCTAATACATTGGGAGCTTCATGTGATATCAAAACTTTTACTGAATCATCTTTGCATCCCTATTGCCTTAGAGCAGACTTTATCACATATGGATAATCAATAAATAATTGTTGAAATGAATGGATTACAAACAAACAGATGCAATATGATGAAGTACCCAGTAGGATGGCATATTTGAGGCAGAATAGAGAATGCTAAAGATCAAAAATACATTCTTCACCAAATAGGGAAGGTATGTTTGAAAGTCAAATATATATACATCCATATGTATATATACATATTTTTTTTTCCAGAGGCAAGAACTGAGTCTCTCAGGATTCATTTGAATCTCTGATAAGTTTTGCCTTTGGAGTCTAGTAATCTAGTGCCCAGCTGATTGAAAGACTCTAGTCTCTGACTGAGGTCCATCCACCACAGCATGAATTGATTCTGTGAGCTCTAGGGCAGTTTTTATCTTGAACCAGCAGGCACCAAGACTTTAAGGAGTAATAATAGAGTCTCTACAATATGCATTATCAGTCCCCAATTTCAATCCATTCCTCATCTCTCCCCATAACTAATTTGGTTGCTTAGTGACCAAGAATCATCTCTAGTTAAAGAGAGATGAGATCCTTGATAACTACACATGCTCTGTAATATATATAACACTATTTTTCTATTTTATCAATTGTAAAATATTATAATTGCTTCCTTTAATAAGACCAGTTACTATTATAGAAAAGTCTTATCAACATATTTTGTGTGATCTTTTATTATACTTTAGTCAAAACTATTTGGTTCTTTTTCCTGTGGTTTATTTTTTAGGATTTTAACCGGCTAAATCGAATGAATCAAGCAGCCAAATATTTCCTTCTTCAAACCATTGAAAATGGATCCTGGGTAGGAATAGTTGAGTATGATATCACTGCCCAAATCAAAAGTCAGCTAGTTCAAATAATAAGCAACAATGAAAGAGGAAAGCTCTTAGAGAGCTTACCTACAGAAGCTTCAGGAGGAATTTCCATCTGCTCTGGAATTGAAGCTGCATTTCAGGTGAAAATTCTCTCTCAAAAATAGTTAGACTTCTTTAATTTGTAAGGAAACTTCTGTTAATTGCTACTGCACATACTTTCTGTTGTTTTTAACATAATTAAAAGCACAGCACTAAGCCCATAGAAATAAACTCAAATAATTTTTAAATGAATCATTTACTCAATGAATAAATTGTTGGGTGAATAAATGGATAAAAATTCACTTTGTGGATTTTTTCTGTCTTGTTATCATGGAAAAATCAGTGCTAAATAAATGGTTGTTAAATTAATGTTCTAAGGCAGCAAAAGTCAACAATTTTTAGGGCAACAAACAAATTACCTTGTATAACAACACTTTGGGCCAAGAATGTCCACAATATAGGATTATTATGAAGGTTAAATGAAATGATACATTTACATATTTAGAACCATAATGCTATACTCTCAAGTAATATATGATGTTTAATAGTTGCTATTATGAATCTCACTTTTATCCAAATGGTCATCTTGCACTTATAATCAATATCAGTGTCATTTTCCTTCTTGGAAATCCTCTCTGTCCCCTCAGTCTATAAAATTAAATCTGAATTTGTCTGCCTGATGTTATTCGGAGCCTTCCAGCTTCTTTTACCTTCCCAGCCTTCTTCTCAGTTCTTCCCTTCTGCTCTATGCTCCAAAAATTTACTGCACGTATTGTGCTCCAAGCCCACCAAGTGCTAGCTGCCCCATACTTTCGCTCATGAAATTTCTCTACCAAAATGTTTTTTTCTTTCCTGTCTTTGCATGTTATAATTCTACCAGTTCTTCAAAATCTTCTCTCCTTCTTGTAGCTTTGTCCGCTACTCCTACCCCTACAGAATCTCATACCCTTTTCTGAATTGCATGGCATTCTAGTGTATGTTTCCAACATGAAATGCTAGGTTTAAATTCTAATTGAATTAAGTGCAATTCTTCACTTTCTGGTCCTCAAATGTCTCTTTTTTTTAAAATTTAATTTATTTTTTATTAAATTAATTATTTATTCTAATTTGTTATACATGATGGCAGAATGTAATTCATTTCATATTGCACATAAAGCACAATTTTTCAAGTCACTGATTGTACACAAAGTATTTTCACACCATTCATGCCTTCATACATGTACTTAGGGTAATGATGTCTAACTCATTCCACCATCATTCCTATCCCCTTTCTCCCTCCTTTCCCCTCTATCTCCTTTGCCCTAACTAAAGTTCCTCCATTCCTCCCATGCTCCCCAACCCCATGGCCATTATGAGTCAGCATCCTCATATCACAGAAAACATTCGGCCTTTGGGGTTTGGGGATTGGCTTATTTCACTTAGCATTATATTCTCAACTCCATCCATTTACCTGCAAATGCCATGATTTTATTCACTTTTAATGCTAAATAATGTTCCATTGTGTATAAAAATCTTTTTACAGTGTAATCAAGTCAAAGAAAGTAGAAACACAGTCAATGCCACTTACCTAATTATGGTTTTGGTGTCTGGTTGACCTGAATTTCACAGTCTGAGTCATCAGTATCATTTAACATAGGAAGATTTCCACAGGCCTGCTTCTTATAACTTTATTTAAGTAAATATTCCCTGCAGCAGGAAAACAAAAATAAAAGTTGTATTTAAATTTCCCCAAGGTTTATTGATTACAGATTCTATTATTTCAAAATAAAGTTTACCTCATCTATTCTACATAGTTTTACTTCCTCTAAATTATTTTTTCTAATTCCTCATCAGTTCATTTGAACTGGGCCAACTGATAATTAATGACCTGAATTATGTTTTTAGGTAATTAGAGGAAAATACCATCAATTAGATGGATCTGAAATAATACTGGTGACTGCTGGAGAGGACAAAAATGCAAGGAATTGCATAGACAAAGTGAAACAAAGTGGGGTCATCATTCATTCTATTGCATTAGGACCATCTGCTGACACAATATTAACGGAGATGAGCATAATAACAGGTAAAATATGACCTATATATTCTAGTCCTTTGATTAAAAGGCATAAATAGAACCTTACACCACAACAACTTCTCTTTAGCTTCTGCCCTACAGCTTCTTTCTGTTTTCATAGTGCTCAGAGTTCCATATAATAACAGAATTTTTAGTTTTTAATCACATAGATAACATAATGAGATCACTTTCTGTGGTTATTTGATGCATGTCAGCTAGCTAAACTTTCCAGATAAGTGAGGTACTAAGGCAGCTTAACTTAATGGTATTTCTGAAATAACACTGAGTTAATCTTTGCACGTATCTATTTCAGTCTATTTTAATAATATTTACAAAACTGTGATTTTGTTTATACTGTTACCTTATTTAGCACTAAAATGAGATAAATACTTATTTTTGAGACAGTTGACTTGGTTAATGCCTTTGCATTTTAGGAGGAATTCATTGTTTTGCCTCAGATGAAGCCCAGAGCAACAGTCTCATTGATTCTTTCAGGACCTCTGGATTAGGAAACACAGATATCTCCCAGCAGTCTCTTCAGGTCAGAGTTTCCACTCCTTGGGCTTTTATCCTTATGCTTAGACATAAACAAAAAAAATTGATAGTTATGTTTTGAGTTTTATATTTGTACCATAGTAAATTTTTACGTAAAATATAAAAACTTCAATATTAAAATTTTTAAAAAACACAACACTGTCCAATTGTGTGATAAAATGGGTTTATACATTTTAAAGACAATGGTAAATGCAATGAAAGAAAAAATCAAGTTACACAAGAAAAGCATGTCTGAAACTGGTTAAATGATAAGGATAGATATTATTTACCAGTTAATAAACAATTTCATAAAATTGTTTTACTATTTTTTTGTAAATGTTGTCTTTAATTTCCATTTTTCTGGAGAGGTAATTCAGGAATTATCTTCTATATTTCAGCATTCATGCAAACCCTAGAATTTCAGACAATCAAATTAATAGCACTAAGTTATAATATGAATTCAGAGACCACAAAATATCTCTTAAGCTCTCAGTGTCTCAGTTCCTCATTTGGAATGTAAAACCATATGATGTCTCTATGTAAAATTCCTGGGGATTCGTTATAAACTTTTAAACTTTCGGAACAATAAAAAGTGAGAAGATTGTGAATTTCTAGTCCATTTATTCTAATCAAGTAAGAATATATAAATTTAAAGAACATCTGTGAATAAACAGCACTGACAGATATATTGGGTTTCTTTCTCAGAATGTTTAGTTTAAGAAATAACATCAAAACCTAACGATGTCAAATTTTCATTCCTAAAGTTAAATTTTTTACAAAGATATAATATCCATTATTCTAAGAATTTGCTAGAAAATCTCCTACTTCCAAGTCTTCCACCTACCCCACCCCTTGCCAACTGTGAAATAGATTCAAAGTCATAAAACTGAACTCAACAATTTAGGTTGGAAATGGAGAGAATATCTCTTGAAAAATAAATTAAGCAGGAATGAGTCAATAGTCATTACTTATCTATGATCATAGTTCTTTCTTTTGACTCTTCATATATTTTTACAAGTGGATTTTTTTGTTGATTTTTATGCTTTTGTTAGTGCATTATAGTTATATCTAGTTGAGTTTATTTTGACATAATCATACATGTATGAAATTTAATTTGCTCCATTTCAGTCCCCAGACTTCCTCTTTCCCTCTCTTTCTTCCTACCCTTATTCCCCTTCCTCTACTCTTCTACTTGTCTTCCTTATGTTTATTAATCTATTTATTTTTAATTGGCGCTTTATAGATATACATAAAGGTAGAATTCACTGTAGTGTATTTATACATACACATAGCATAATTTCCTTCCCTCCCCCTTCTAGCCTCTTTCCACTCCACTGGTCTTCCCTCTATTCTTATGTCTTCTGATGATTTTTCCCTTACTTTGCTCTAGCTTCCACATTTGAGAGAAAACATTTGACTCTTGATTTTCTGAGTCTCAATAGTATTACTATTGTTACTTAGACTCAAAATCTGTGAGTAATCCTGACTCTTCTTTATTCGTGTACATGATGTGTACAAATGTCAACAAAGATTGTTTCCTTCAAAATGTTTTACAAAAATCAATTTATTGCCATATTTAGCACAATATTCTCCAGTTCCATATATTTACCAGAAAATATAATAATTTCATTCTTGTTTATGGCTGAGTAAAACTTCATTGTGTGTGTGTATGTGTGTGTGTATATATATATATATATATATATATATATATATATATAATATTTTAATCCATTCATCTATTGAAGAACCTGAGCTGGTTGCATAACTTTGCTATTATGTGGTGCACTACTATAAATCTTGATGTGACTGTATCACTATGCTATACTCTTTTAGTTCTTTTGGATAAATACCAAGGAATGGGTTAGCTGGATTATATGGTGGTGCCATTCCTAGTTTTTTAAGGAATCTCAATACTGCTTTCCAGAGAGGTACTAATTTGCAGTCCCACCAACAATATATCAATGTGTACTTTTCCCCAACATCCTTTTCATTACTTATAGTATTTGTATTCTTGATAATTATGATTTTGACTGGAATGAGATGAAATGTCAATGAAGTTTTGATTTGCATTTCCCTGATTGTTAGGGAAGTTGAACATGTTTACATATGTTTGTTGGTCATTTGTATTTCTTCTTTTGAGAAATACCTATTTAGTTCTTTTGCCCATTTATTGATTAGGTTATCTGGTTTCTTGGTATTAAGTTTTTTGAGTTCTTTAAGTATTCTGAATATTAATCCCCTGTCAAAGGAGTAGCTGTCAAAGATTTTGCTCACATTCTGTAGGCTTTCTCTTCATGCTTTTAATCATTCCCCTTGCTATATAGAGCTTTTAAATTTAATGTTTTATTTCTTGAGCTCCAGGAGTCTTATTTGGGAAGTAAGTACCTGCTCAATATGTTGGAGTATTAACCCTATATTTTCTTCTAGCAGTCCAACTGGCTTTTTATTTTATACCTTCTTCTGAATTCAATTCCTTTTCCCAACATCTGGATCTCAATAGTATTACTGTTGCTACTTAGACTCAAAATCTTTGAGTAGCCTTGACTCATGTACATGTATATGAGTTGTTCATGTACATGATGTGTACAAATGTCAACAAAGATTGTTTCCTTCAAAATGTTTTACAAAAATCAATTAATTTCTTGCCATATTTACTCTTACCAAGTCTATATCATATCACTTTATATCAAAACTAATGTATCCCATCTTTTAGTTCATCAAATTACAGCCTATATTGATAAACCTATTTTCTTCCTCTCAACAATGAAGAGCAGATATCCTAGGATGCAGACTTTGAATAGGCACAGATTGATTTGAAAATCTGTCTGTAAATTTAGCTGAAACCTGTTCTACAAATTGGTTTAGAGATGTACCTGGCTGTCAAGAGAGGTAAAACTGAAGGGAGAATACAGGTCATTCTGAGCTTTTCAACTGGTCTAACTAAAGAATGATGATAACATATAAGTTGGTGAGAACTTGTACTTGAATGATGGCAGGTGATATATGGAAGGAAAGCTGCACTCCACACTCCACTGGGTTATCTTCCCAGTGGAGTACTACTATAGTACTACTATAGAGCCAGAGCTCTTCCTTTATTAGTAATTTCTGATAAAAGCCTAAAAGGTATTCACATTCATATTTAACTTGATAATACTTTGTCCACTCAAGGACTTAATAGAAGACTGAGATTTTAATCAAATCATTGATGTTTGAATGGTAGAATTCTCTTACTTCCTTCAGAAATGGAGTCAAGGTGGGTTTAGGACTAAATTGGAATAGAAGTGGTACTTCCCACTGTTCCTGAAATGACACCATTATAGGAAACATCTTCTTGGTCATAAAGTTGAATTTTCTGACTAAGGATTATCTGCAAAGTTTCTAAAAACTTTTTCTTCAAAGCTCCTCTCAGAGAAATTCCATTTCATTTTCCTTCCTCTCAGGATTCCAACTTTCATAGACATCAGCTTGCCCTATTTGTTTGTTCTCTTCCTGGACATATTTTTTACTCAGGTACTACTCACTTATTTTCTGTGAAAAAAAAATTAAACTCTCACATGGAGAAAAAACCATGGTGAAATTGCCCCAGTTATATGCTAATATTCCTTTTTGTGTTGAGGTCCCCCTGACTATCTCTACTTAAATATTCTATCCAGCTGGGTGCAGTGGTGCACACCTATAATACCAGCAGCTCAGTATACTGAAGTAGGAAGATCTCAAGTTCAAAGTCATCCTCAGCAATTTAGCAAGGCCCTAACCTGTTAGCAAGACCCTGACTCAAAATAAACAATAACAAAGGGCTGGGGATGTGGATCAGTGGTTAAGTGCCCTGGGTCCAATCCCCAGTACCAAAAAAAATAAAATAATAATTACTCTATTCACCAATATGTATTTTATTTTTTAAATATCTTTATTTTATTTTTATGTGGTGCCAAGAATCGAACACATTGCCTCACACACGCTGGGCAAGTGCACTACCACTTGAGACACATCTCCAGCCCCTGTATTTTCTTTTAGGTCATGAAGATATACAAACAAGGGTTGGTGCAAACACACACAAGTACACCCCCTACAGTTAATTATGTTCTATTGTTACACCATCCTTAAATGCTAAAGCCTTGGGTGGGCATTTGCCATGACAACTATGAAATAATAATAGGGCTATACTTCCAACTGCATAACCCAGTCTCTGCTCTAAGACTTTCAATGCACTCTATTCTTTACTCAGACCCCATATTTCTGTGCTTTCTGACAATTCTCACATCCCAATCAGCTTTAGAAAGATCATGAATCTATGGTTGTATGTAATATGTAAGTTTGCTCTCAGGCCAAAAAGTAAGAATCATCTTAAAAAGAATATAATATTCTCTTCTGCAATCATTAATTTTTTTAAATATATTTAAACAGCTTGAAAGTAAGGGATTAGCACTGAACAACAATCCCTGGATGAATGGCTCTCTAGTAATTGATAGCACAGTGGGAAAAGACTCATTCTTTTTCATCACATGGGATAATCAGCCTCCTACTATTTCTCTCTGGGATCCTAATGGAACACTGATGAGAAGTTTCATAGTGGACAGTCATTCCAAAATGGCCTATCTCAGTATTCCAGGAAATGCACGGGTAAGCAATCAGCTTCTATATTTCTTTCAAAAAAATTTCAGAACATAAAAACAAATTCTTTAATGCTATAAATGTAATTTTTAAATGTCTGTGTGCCAATAATGATATCATGTTCAAAATTATGGTAAAACAGAATGTTATTTCCATCTATGTGTGATCCTAAGAATTTTATGTAAGGAGAAAAAAAAAAGAACATAAGTAGGAGTAAGAAGAAAAAAGCGGCGGGGTGTGGGGCATAAAATATAAGTTACCTTAAAAAGGTTTTGAAGAGTAAATGTAAGAGATCTTTTGAACATGGCATACACATTGCTAAAATTTCCTTCCTAATTAACTCCAATTAAAATGCAATGTATAAGGCTGGGGTTGTGGCTCAGCGGTAGAGCGCTTGCCTAACACGTGGGAGGCACTGGGTTCGTTCCTCAGCACCACATAAAAAATAAATAAATAAAGATATTGTGTCCATATACAACTAAAAAATTTTTTAAAAAAGAATGCAATGTATAGGTTCAAGCCAAAGAATAAAGACCTAAATATAGACCACCTTTCAAACTATGTATTTCCAACCAGAAATTTCACCAGGTGTAGACACTATTCATGACATTAATCAAGATTCTATAAATGAATTGCCTTAGTTCTTATCATGGGATATCATGTAATCCCTCAAAAGTCTGTTTGGTTTCTCTTACAAGATTTTTTTTTTCAAATTGCATAATGGAAACACAGAAAATGGCTTGCCAACAGAAACTTATTATATTTCCATGAAAATTTTAGGTGGGCATTTGGACTTACAGTCTTCAGGCCAAAGCAAACCCAGAAACACTAACAATGACAGTAACCTCTCGGGCAGCAAATTCTTCTGTGCCTCCAATCACAGTGAATGCTAAAATGAACAAAGAAACAAACAGTTTCCCCAGCCCGATGATCATTTATGCACAAGTTCTACAAGGATATGTCCCCATTATTGGAGCCAGTGTGACTGCTTTTATTGAATCAAACAGTGGAAAATCACAAGTTTTGGAACTTTTGGACAATGGTGCAGGTGATTCACAGACTTTTATGAATAAGCTTATATTGTTATAACCCAGGATATAGTAAGGGGCTCTGTGGTAGCCTGGGGCAGAAAGACAGGTACCCAAAGAATGGAGGAATAGCAGAACCAGCAGGAAATTCTATAAGGTAAAACCTACAAAGTGCAAGTGTCTTGCGAATGCTAACCATTCAATAAATGTTATTTATTGTCATCTTTATTGTTTGTCACTAGAGAGCCAATTGTCTATCACCAGTTAAGAAGGTCTCTTTCAGGAGAGCAAGGATAGAATCAATATAGACATTTGCTTTGTAGGGGGAGCATCATCAAAAGAGTCTGGCCAAGGAGGATGAAGCCAAGCAGTCAGATGGGATTAACCAGGCCCTTGGGAGGAAAAGGGAAAGAAGAGTAATTCCCATAGCTGGAACAAAGCATGCATTTCTGAAAACAATCCAGAGAAAAGCAGATAATCCTGGACTAAGGATATCACTTCAGGATCTCTGAGTTAGAGTATAAAACCCCCTGGAAAATGAATTGGGAATTTAATGAGGAACTCCAATGCTGGTAATAATCTAGAAGTATACTTATAACACAGTATTCTTGAGTCCCCTAGATATTCATTCTAAAAGTAAATGGGATTTTTCCACTGAAAAACCAGAGAGCTAATGAATCAAGAAAGCAAGAACTATGGATTAAAAAATAAATAAAGTGGAGGCTAAGTCTAAATAGATACTTGGTAGTTGATGAGGATAAGAATTCAATACTAAGCAAAGATACATCTTTAGTAAGGCCTTTTGAATTGAACAGAGATGGCATAATTAATGTTTATATAAAGCTAAAATTAGGCCATTTAGCTGGGAAAACAATAAGAAGGATAATAGGATAATCTCAATACAATATGTTAAGGGCCAGAGGTATTTATCATACATACATGCACACATGTATGAGGAAATTCTACATCATCTTCACTCATCATATACATGTGAGGTATTTATTGTATATATATTAAATAACATGAATTTATAATGCCATAAGTAATATGAAATATATCCACAAATCTATATATTTCATAATTATTCAAAACTATCAACACAAGATATTATGCTCTACCAAAGCATAATGGAAATATTCTCTATTTTGGAGATGGTAGCCCTATATGCTTGGCTTAGAAAATAATAAATTTCTCTTTTTTTCAATAATAACTTCTTCCTTCTTTCTATAATAAGGTGCTGATTCTTACAAGGATGATGGGGTATACTCCAGGTACTTCACAGCTTATGAAGAAAATGGAATATATAGCTTAAAAGTACAGGCATATGGAGGAACAAATACTGCCATGAGAAGCTTAAAACACCCACTGAATACTGCTGCACGTCTCTCAGGCTGGGTAGTCAATGGTGAGTAATTCATTACCTCAGAAATCCAGTGCTGGTTTGAATAATATTTATGGGGTGATATGATTAAAGCTTTAAAGATTTTATAACTCAAAGTATAGTTATTTCTAAGTATATGGAGGATTTGTTCTATGACCCATCATGGATACCAAACTTCATGGATGTTTAAGTCTCTTATTTCAATATTATAGTATTTGCGTAACACATACACATATTCCTGCACACTTTAAATTATTTCTAGATTACTTATAATACTTAATTCCATTTAAATGCCATGTAAATAATTGATATACTATGTTACTTAGGGATAATGATAAGAAAAAGTCTGTAAATATTCAGTACAAGGGTCAAACATAAATATTTTAAAAACATAATTTTGATCCATCATTTGTTAAATCTTCCAACATGGAACCTGCAAAAACAAAGGGCCAACTATATAACTTCTCATATTTCTGTACTGATGATCTCAGTCATATTGAGATTTGCCTCCAAATTAATCTAAGACATAGCATAGTATCTGGTGTCTAGTAAGCATTCAGTAAATGTCAGATGTTATTATATTAATTTGGAGCACCTTACAAAGATCAACAATAATAAATCAAATTTTCAGCTCGGGCAAAGGAAACAAGCCTATATGTCATGAAGTTAAATACAAGCCAGTAGCAAAATTTATCCCTCAGATTACATATGCTATAAAAGAAATGTTAATAAGAAAACAATTTATTAAATTAAAAAGAAAAAAATGTCTGGTTTCACTTAGTGATAAGGATTAAGAATACATTCTTAGTCGCCCACAGTAGCACACACCTGTGAATTACAGGTGGCACAGGAGGCTGAGGCAGGAGGATTGCAAGTTCAAAGCCAGTCTCAGTAAAAGTGAGGCACTAAGCAACTCAGTAAGACCCTGTCTCTAAATAAAATACAAAATAGAACTGGAGATGTGGCTTAGTGGTTGAGTGCCCCAGAGTTCAAACCCCAGTATCAAAAAAAGAATGTATTCTTAAATCAAAGGGAGATCAGTAGAGTAGAGTAAAAGGATGAAGGGAGGAAAAAGGGAAACACTAGGGAATGATATCAGCCAAATTATATTGTTATACTAAGTGCATGTATGAATACGTAACACAAATCCAGCCTACCATTATGTGTAACTATAATGCACACAGTGAAAAAAGAAAAAATTGAAAAAAGTATACATTCTTGATGAATTGCTATCAGGGAAGACAGCAGAGTAGGCAGTGCCAGGAATCCATATCTCTACCCAGAGAATACTTGTACTGGCATAATTTGTCTAATATAATGAGTATGGAACTCTAGAATTTATTTGAATGCTTTCAGCTTCCAGGGGAAGATTTCAATTATACTTTGCAGGAAACTGAGGTTAATTTCATCTCTTATTCTCATAGCAATTACTCTTTCCTTCTAGTTCCATGGCATATGGCCCATACTCTGGGGGTGGTTGAATGAGTCAGGGTGGGCAATAAAACCTTACCCTCACTACTAGCTAAATGTTCTTTCCAATTATGGAGAATAGAAACAGAAGCAGCCCCTCCAGTTGAATAGTTTTCAAGGGACTTAAAGACACAGATTATTTTTTTCTCTGTCATTTTTCCCTATTACCACATTTGTGATCCCAACACTTAAAGATTATGACATTCAAATGCAACCACATATGTAGGTAATTTAGAAAGTCACTATGCATGTCTAAGGAAAAACATAGGCTCACAAAAGAACAGAGAATCCTTAAGTTTACACCTCAGGCTCATTTATGTCATAGAGGAACTCTATGATTATTTCTTTAAAACAGAAAACTCTGGAAAAGGGTGAACTGATTTCCAGGATTATCACATATAATATTCAAATGTCTAGTTTCCAACAACAACAAAAATCACAATGTATATAATGAAACAGGAAAGTATGGCCCATCCAAAAAAAATAAATTGATAAGGAATGTCCCTGAGGAAGACCAGGTGTAGATTGATTAGACAAAGACTTTGAAACAACCTTTTAAAAAGATGCTCAAAGAACTAAAGGAAGATGTGCACAGTCAAGGAAAAAAACATGTGAACACAATGGCAATATCAATAGTTAAAAAATATAAATAGGACCCAAAAATAGATTCTAGAGCTGACAATTATAACTGAAATTAAAAATTTATTACACAGATTCTAAAGACTTAAGTGGGAAGAATGAAAAAACAGAGAACTTGAAGTTAATAAAATTAAAACTATTTTATCTGAGGAACAGAAAGAAAAAGCTGCAGAAAAGTGAAAAGGGCTGAAAGGATCTGTGGAAGAACTCATGTGGATCAATATGTACAAAAGTTAAGGTAGTTAATTATCACTAGATCTGCCCTGCAAAAAAATATTAAACAGAATCTCTCAGTTCAAAATGAAAAAATCAGGAAATATTCTCAAGCCAAATTAAGAAATAAAAATCTCTGAAAAAGGAAAATACATGAGAAATTATCAAAGCTACTTTTGTTGTATTTTTGGTTTCTACAACATTTTTTATTTTCAACATGATTTAAGAAACTAATGAGTAAAAACAATTATTTGTCCATGTTTTTGGACACACAAGGCGATACAATTTATAACACCAGTACTTGAGAGGTGATGTGTACAGAACCGTATAAGAGCAGGGGTTTTATATCCCTTTGCAGTTAAGCTGGTATGATTTCAAATTAGAATGTTATTAATTTAGATTTTAAATATAGTCTATGTTACAACAAAAAGGCTGTAATATAAACATAAAAGAAAATAAGAAAGAAATAAAATGTTTACTACAAAAAAATCAACTAAACACAAAAAGAAGACAGTAATACAGGAAATTAGAGACCAAAAAAGCTATAAGGCATATAGAACACAAATACAAATATAGCAAAAGTAAGGCCCTACTTATTAGTAATTACCTTAAATACAAATAGACTAAATTCTGTCATCAAAAAACAAAGACAAGAATTGTTATGTAGCTTAGTTATAGAGTGCTTGCCTAGCATATACAAGATCTGGGTTTTGATCCTTAGCAACAGCCCCCACACACACACACACACAGACACACAGACACACACACACAAGACAGATTATAGCAGAATAGATTGTTTTAAATCCAACTATATAAAGGCTATAAGAGATTTACTTTTGATCCAAGGACAAAAATAGCTTGAAAGTGAAAAAGTATAAAAAGATATCCCAGGGCTGGGGTTTTGGCTCAGTGGTAGAGTGCTCTCGCCTAGCATGCATGAGGCACTGGGTTCGATCCTCAGTACCACATAAAAATAAAATAAAGATACTGTGTCCACCTAAAGCTAAAAAATACATATTAAAAAAGAGATACTCCATGAAACTAATAATCAGAAGAACTGGAATGCTATATTAATATCAGACAAAATAGATTTTTACATTTAAAAAGTTTATAAGAGATAAAGAAAGGCATTATATATTAATAAAAGATTCATTTAACACAGCAAATGATATAGCCATTATAAACATATATCCACCTAGTAAAATACCCTCAACCTATAATACAAACTTGAAAGAATTTAATACTAAAACAGAAGGTTCATCAATGATAATTTGAGACTTCAATTATTGAGACTTCAATAATGAGAGAACACACAGAGAAAATATAAATAATGAAAAATAGGAATTTAACAACACAATAAATCAACAAAATCTGATAGATCTATATAGAACAATCTACTGAACAAGAAAAAAAACAATTCTTAAGTGCACATACATTCAGAACTAAGAGGGAAACTTACAACTCTAAATACTTACATTAAAAAAGAATAAATATCTCAAGTCAACAGCCTAACATTTCTACTTCATGAATTAGGAAAAAGACAAACAAACAATTCAAATTTGGCAGAGATATAAAATAATACAGATCAGAATAGACAAAAATAAAATAGAAAAATGGAGAAAATCGATAAAATCAGAGTTCTTTGAAAAGGTTAACAAATATGATGAAATTTTATCTTGATAAACTAAAAAAAAGATAAATCACTAAAACCAAATATTAGAAATGAAAGTGAGAACATTATTACCAATTCTACAGGAACACAAAGAACTAGAAGAAAGTATTTTAAAAATGTAAATAATCACATTAAATGACTTAGATAAAATGAGAAATTCCTAGATACACAAACTCTACCAAGACTATAATGAAAAGAAATACAAAATCAGAATAGACCTCTAACTAGTAAGAAGAATGAATCCCAACAAAGAAAAGCCCTGAACCTGATAGCTTCACAGGTGAATTCCACAAAACATTTAAAGAACTAACAACAATCCTCAACTTTTCCCCCCCAAAATTGAAAAGGAGCAATTACTTCCAAATTCATCCTATAAAGCCAGCACTGATATCAATGCCAAAAATATTACAAGAAAAAACACTGCATACTGTATCCCTATCTTAATCCATTTGAGCTACTATCATAAAAATAATCTAAACTGGGTAGTTTATATACAACAGAATTTTTTTTCTCATAGTTCCAGAGTCTTGGAAGTCCAAGATTAAGGCACCAGTAATTTAATGTCTGGTGAAAGCCCACTTCGTGGTTTATATCTGTATTCTAGCTGTAACCCCACAAAACAGAAAGAGTAAGGACTCTCTCAACCTCCTTTATAAGGACACAAATTCCATTTATGAGGACTCTACCCTCATTACTTAATCACCTCCCAAAGGCTCCACCACCTAATATTACCACCAAAAGGGCTAGGATTGCAGAATATGAATTCTGGAGACAAACATTCAGACATTGCAACTCCTTATGAATACTGAAACAAAAGTCCCCAACAAAATATCAGAAAACAAAATTTAGTAGTATATTTTAAAGATTATATGCCATGACCTTGTGGGATTTATTTTTTGAGGGCAAGTATAGTCCAATAAAAATCAATTAGTATAGTATACCACATTATCAGAATCAAACAATGATTATTTCAATTGATGCAGAAAAAGAATTTGACAAAACTTAAGTCTTTCATGATAAAAATTCAACAAACTAGAAAAAAAGTAGCTCAACATAAAAAGCCCACATATGAAAAAACCTAAAATTAACATTATACTCAGTGTTGAAAATCTAAAAGTTTATCCTATAAGATCAGAAAATATTACAGGAATGCTACTCTTACCAGTTCTATTTGACAGTACCAATAGTCCTAGCCAAAGCAACTAGGCAAGAAAAAGAAATTAATAGTGCTAAATGTTCTCACAATTACAAAAAAAATGATAAAAGGTGATGGATATATAATTACCCTGACTTGACAATTACACAATGTATACATGTGTTAAAACATTATATTATACTCAATAAATATGTACAATTATTATGTGACTGTAAAAGGGAAGTTATTGAATTATGTAGCATTATTTCCATTCTAAGTACCCTTAATTACAAAACAATTCATTATTTGATTGTATCCTTCAATATCCTGGTCAAGATGCTAAAGATAGAATTCCCTTACCAAAGATTTTTGAATGCACAAAAACAAAGTCAATGAATCTCATAACTTTTGAAGAACAGTATCACCTATGCATAGGCAGTGTTTGAATTACCAAGTTAGCTATATAATTTGTGTGACATAGGATAGTAAAGGGGTAATCTGTAGTAGTCAAGAGAAGAATATCTGATCAATTAGATGTTACATATTTAAAAACATCAGGTGTAGGAATATTCTAGAAATCATTAAAAACAATACTGAGCAAATGATTTTTATAACTTTTATATAATACTTCTGGGTTACAGTTTCACAACACTTTTTTCTTTCTTGACCTTTGACTTTGTCACCAAACTTAGTAAAATGTGACATGTATATGAAGAAAAAGTAAAAGACCAGTGGAGAATTTCATTTGTTGAGTTTTAAAAGTACTAGTACTGTTCTGTTCCTTAAAAACCAGGAATTTTTTAACACAGGTAAAATTGAAGAGAATCTACCAAGTCCTGAAAATGATGAGGATACTCAAACATTTTTGGAGAGTTTCAGCAGAACAGCATCTGGAGGTGCATTTGTGGTATCCCAAGTTCCACAGCTTCCTTTGCCTGACCAGTACCCACCAAGTCAAATCACAGACCTTGATGCCACAGCTGAGGGGAATCAGATCAATCTAACATGGACAGCACCAGGAGATAATTTTGATGTTGGAAAAGGTAAGGATGAATGTTTTATGGTTATAAATGAAAGGTACTCGTTGCAAAATTGAAGGTATAAAGGTGGAGGAGTGGGGAAGTTTTTAATTGATGACTTAACAAAGAATTAGTTTTATAATCTGATTCTTTGACTTAATCAAATGACACATGTTAACCTGGTCCAAACTTTTCTCACCAAAAAAAAAGTTAGCATTTGGCAAAGTTGTAAAAGTCAGAATTTAACAGCTATCAAAAGGTAAATAATGATGTAAATATAAGCATCTCTTTGCATGATTAGTCATTTTTAAAAGAATAAATAAAAAGGAATTTAAAATGGTATACTCTAGATCCTACAACATGCATAACTTTTTTTCTTAGTTCAACGGTATATCATAAGAATAAGTAGAAGTATTATGGATCTAAGAGACAATTTTGATGATGCGCTTCAAGTTAATACTACCAACCTGTTACCAAAAGAGGCCAACTCCAAGGAAACCTTTGCATTTAAACCAGGAAACATCTCAGAAGAAAATGCAACTCACATATTCATTGCCATTCAAAGTGTAGATAAAAGCAATTTGATATCAAAAGTATCCAACATTGTACGTGTAGCTTTGTTTATCCCCCAAGCAGATCCTGGTCCTGATGAAAGCCAACCAAACCCCGGAGTTAACATTTCTACCTTGATGTTGTCAGTGGTTGGATCTGTGGTAGTTGTTAGTATTATTTTAAGTACCACCATTTATATTTTAAAGAAGAAAAAAAATGCAAGTAGACCAAGGACTTGGTTTTAATATGATCAACAAAATTGAGGGATACCTGTGAATTTTTAAATTCTTCTTTGGATAATTAACTCATAAAAATAATTTAAGAGGTCTAGAAAGAATAATTAAATATAAACATCCAAAGATATTCAAAATACAGACTAAATCAACTTTAATAATTGTATTTACTCATTTTATCATATATAGCGATGAATAAAAGAGCTTTTATATTATTGTTGTCTGTTATTTTATACAAAAGTTTTTTGGAATTTATTTCAAACTTCATTGAAGTTAAAATTATATATTCATATAGTTGAAACAAATAAAAAAAGAACAATATATTTGGAAAAAACAGATTTGGTCTCAGTTTATTGAGAATTATCAACATTATCACATCTAATATTATGCTATAATAACCAAGGTTATGTTTACTTTGGTTTACAGAAATTGAGAGTAAAAACATTGAAATCACTCACCATCTGTGATGTCATGTTTTCCTTATTTCATCTCAATATAAACATATAATCTGTGCCTGTGTCCTTAAGAAGTCACACATCCCTAGATACTTTTTCTTTCATAGTGGGAAAGAATTAATGAAGCTACTTTATATTGCTCTTGTTTTCAGGTCAAAAAAAATTAAAAATACTTTTAATACACACTATATCTTTTATCCTTTGAGTCACAGACTAAAGGAAAGAAACAGAATTCAAAACATCATCTTCTTAATTTCAAAAGAAAGTGTTCAAGTTACAGTTATCTACCACATCCTGACAAGCCCAAAAATTATGAAAATGAGTCCAAGTTCCTTTCATTCTAAGTATAGAGAAAGTTATTGACAAACTATTAAAAACAATGATTGTGTTTGCTGTGTAGCAAAGGGAATCTGAAGACACATGAAGGGAAATACTATCTGTGATAAGTCTACAGAAAGAAATGAGTTTAGCTTAGAGGAGAATGGTGAGTAAAAGTGGGTACATTAAAAATAAATTAAGGGGAGCAGAGAAGATATGGTCATGTATGGAGAAAAAAGGAAAGCCGGTCAATGATGAATTTCAAGTTTCAAACTGAAAATACAGAAAAATGGAAGTGCCATTTACTGAGAAGTGGAAAGACTCAGGGAGAAGAAATATCTATAAAGGTAACGGATAGCTGACCTTGGTGATAAGACATTTGAGGAACATGTGAATAAATATTAATCAGTATTGTTACACTGACAATTGGATCCCAAGGCCTAGTGCTCAACATCAGTTACTAATTGAAGATGTACATTTCACTGCTGTTAGTATGTAGATGGCATTAAAAACAGTAATGAATGAGATCGATAACAACAGCATGGAAATTAAGAAGAGCAGAGTTCAATGGCAAGATATGGCCATGCATGCTGAGGCCCTAATGATGTAAACAAACTGGAACACAGATCATATAACTATGGCCCATCTGGGTGCTGAAAGAATTTCCCTTAAGTAGGTAGACTTTTAAGTCTAAGTTTACAAATATATGGTTTCTTTGTTCGTTCAACTGGCAGTTTTCCCACTTTATATTGGAAACTTTACCACCAAAATTCAGCTCCCTGATTACCTGAAGAACAGTATCCTCTCATTTGCATCCTTATCTCAGGTACACTTGGCAGGAGTTATTTGCTGGTTTGGAAGTAAACCAAAATGTAAACTATGTCAGTTGAGTCTAGTATCACCCCTAACAATTTTCAATCACACTTATTAGCCTGGCATAATTAATTTATTATGAATTAATTTGCTTCCTTCTCTACTTCCCATTTAAATTGCAGATGTGGCAAGATGAGCCCTACCATTTAAATGGGAATGGAAAAAGAGCATGAGAAAATGAAAGTGGGAAACCTTTGATTACAGGGATGCTCTAATTTACTCTCATGATTCAGTGGAACATGAGGTCTGTATTTAGACATTTGGGGACTGGGCTGTTCAGACAAGGTCTATTGGCAATCATAGTTCCCCTAGTGGTCTAGTGCAGGATAAGTCAGTGATGATGCCTAGGGCTATAGAAGTGAACATGAAGAAAATCTGGAAAAGAAATAAGTATAAGACAACTGGCCTTATGCCAAGAAGAGAATGAAGACCCAAAATTCTGTGTTGCCAATAGAAATATTATATAGCAGTCATATATTCCCTGTGTCCTTCCCACCTATCTACCCTATATCTCTGGAAGCAAAGCCTGCCAACCTGATTATTTCCCTCCCAAATACTCCAGTACAATAAGTAGGCTCCACTAGATCCCAGTAGTTTGCTATCCCTTTCTAAGACACACCCTGAGTTAGCAAACCCTATCTCCCATGAAACTCACCAAGCCCATAGCAAAAATCCTGGCATTTTCACAACATGACCTTCTCTTCATTTTCAGATTGTCCAGGAGTCCACAGAGTTCCTCTCAACATAAAACCTTTGCTATTTAAATTGAATAGAATTTAATAGTTATATGAATTTCATTTTGCCAAAATCAATTATGATGGACCAAATCTGAAAACAAAGAGTATTATGTATCCCAGCTTTCAAGCTTAGAAATTTTCCAGCTGCAACTTCTTACATTAAGTAAGAAATGCTGGGTCAGCCGAAATTGTAGTCCTATCCACCATTTCCACTGTTCTAAGAAACTCTCAATATAAAAGAAAACCAGAAGAGAGCAATTAGTTGGCATTAAAGGAAAGTGAGATGTTCTGAAAGTTCACTGCCAAGTACAGTGTGATTCTTAGGAGACCATGAAAGTCAAGAGATGGTAAACCTCTCAGCATGACTGGACCACTAGATGAACAGCATTTTTATACTGCTGAAATTAAAGAGATGGGTTTTCATGTATGTTTGGTACACCAAGGAGTGGAGAGTTTCTTATTTACAAAGTGGACACTGTGGAAGGTGGCTGGGCTTAATCCATTTGGGATAAGATGGGGAATTCAACAGAACATACACAATTATAGCTACCAGGAAATATTGAGGTTTTTCATGCTTATATTGTAGTGAGTTGAGATTGCTCAAGTAAACGTGTTTCATAGCAATCATATTCAACAATATCACTGCTTAAGTTTATGGTGACAAATCTACTGACATACAGACCTACTCTCTGGACACCAAACTCCTACTTGTCTTTCTACTTCCTTCCATTCTACAGAGAACTCTTTTGTTTTTACTTTCATCATCCATTCTCCCTCTTTCAAGGATCCTTCATTCTTCCTTTTTCCAATCTTTTTACATAATGACTTCTTGGCAAGTACTTGTCTTCATCTCACACCCTATGCTCCTTAACATCTACTGTATGCTTCTGCTTCCCAGCAATACTTTTGCTCTGGTGCTTTGTATCAGCCTGATTTCCCTATGTTTCTGTATTTTCCTCTCATATGACCCTCACTCTTATCTAGGGCTACCATATCACAGAACTCTAAAGGGATCTGTTCAAATCATACTCTTCATGAATAACCACTGGAGTTTTACAACACAATGTCTGCATCCTCCTGTGGCAGTCCTACTCTAACATAAGAGAAAATAAGTGTTCTTTGTGGATGATTTTATATTGTTCCTTGTGATAGGAAGTTGTTTTAAAGCCTTAGACCTGACAGCATAGTTTAATAAATAATGCCTCTTTATATGATAATAGTTGAAAATTAATTATATGATTTATGGTCCCAGTGCCCTATTTTCTTTGATAATCTATGTGATAATCAGCACATTAGGTCTTGGTACATTTAACCGCATTAGGATCATGAGCAAAGTCCTACAGGCTGTGTGTCCTGCTATCTGTTGTCACCTGATCTTCAGGAAATAAGGGAGTGCCTTTTACAAGTTGTTTTAGACCTAAGAGAAATGAACAGTAAGAGTCTGGTAGCATAAAATCAGAGCCATCATTTATTCCACAATTTGAAGTTGTAACTGGACTTGTAATTATCATCTATCAAAATGCTGTGGTTTTCTCCAAACCTGCATTACAGTTTTTCAAATGTGTTTGCAGTCTCAATCAGGCCTTCTTTATAGTGCAAATCAGAACTCTCCAAATTCCAAAGAGTCTAGTGTCAGATAATGCTATCTGAAGAAAATAGGAAAGTCCACTATGGTCTTCCTGTTGCACCTCTAATCCTCACTTCATCCTCAGGAATATTACCTAATGCAATCTAAGCCAACATGTGCTTTCAAGACATATTTAGATCTAGGTTTGTGAGTTTGGGTCAATAAATAGTATAATTCTTATGAAACTAAGTTCGTTCTCTTCAACTTTATCTGCTGAATTTCTATTTTGGTGAAAGAAAAGTATCTCACCACCTAGTCATTTACACCTAACAAAAGGAAGGCCATCTCTTCAGCCTCCAATTTTATTACCCCTTAGATCAAATATGTGAACAAGCTGTCTGTGACATCCCCTTCACCCTGACCTCTCTCCGCACCTACTCCTGCCACTTCAGTAATACTACCTTAGTTCAGCCTTCCTTATCTTCTGGAAAAGACTCTCTGTATGATCAGTCTTTCCCCAAACCACATTCACCCCAAATTAATCTGATAAAAACCTAAATAGCCCCCACACTGCTTTCAAGACAAAGTCCTACTTCTCTAAGGGCTTTGCAACTCTGGGCCACATAATATCCCAAACACAGGGATCAATGGGACCCTAGAGAACAGGACACCAACCAATGAACATTCTGCAAAAAGGAGAGTTATTAGAGAAGAAAATGTCCCTGATGCTTCCAACAAAAGCCATGCATGGTTAGCAAGACCCTGATCTATCCTAGCAGATTCCTCTAGAGAAACTAAGAGGCTTCTCACAAATTCCCAAGAGTGACACCCTGAGGAAACTCAGCTGACTCTTAACAATATATAGGAAAAAGGTCAATTGACCAGCTTGGTCTTAAACACCTGGCAAGAGAGTTACAGCCAAAGGACAGCCATACATGGGCATTCAAAAGGGAAAACAATAGTTTTTTTACTATAAGATTTATACTTCTGTCAGTCCCACCAAAAATAAGTAAAGCCGGAAGCTATAAAGGAAAGTTTCTTAGACAGGAGTGCTTGATAACTATCAAAAGAGACTATCAGGCTAGATGTGGTGACACACACTTGTAATCCAAGTGGCTTGGGAGGCTGGGACAGGAGGATCCTAAGTTCAAAGCCAGCCTCAGCAACAGCACTAAGGCACTAAAGCACTAAGCAACTCAGTGATACCCTGTCTCTAAATAAAACACACAGGAGGCTGGGGATGTAGTTCAGTGTTGAATTCCCCCTGAGCTCAATCCCTAGTACCAAAAAGAGAGAGAGAGAGAGAGAGAGAGAGACACTATCAGACTGCCATGCCACCCAACACTGACACCCAACCCAATGCCTCCATCCCGTCTCGGAATGCAGCCACCTCTGTCTTGGGACACCACCACCATTGCCACCATTGCCATCTAGAGAGGTGGCAGCCTCCATCTGGGGCACTAGCCAGGACCTGAAAGTCCAATATCAAGGTGCCTGCAGGTTTGCCGCCACCACCACCATCACCACATGCCCAATTCCATCTTGGGACATGAGCAAGGGCCTGGAACTCCATTATCAAGGTGCATGCAGGTTTGTTTACACGTGAGGTCTTCCTGCTAGGTGTGCTAATAGCTACCATCTTGCTGTTTCTTCACATGGTCTAATATGTGCTAATAGCTACCATCTTGCTGTATCTTCCTTTATGTGAGCACATTCCTGGTAGTGTGTCTAATTGTAAATTAAAATAACATTGAGATCTTAGGCCGGAAGCATGGCAGAGCCTATAGAAACTGAAACCCAGATCCATGAGTTCATAGCTAGGTCTATGTGAGCCTGTCCAAGCCTGCAATCCTATGGAAAGCTGGGCTCTCCCCAGTTCTGTGAGTCCTGAAGCAGAAAGGGCTGGCAACAATGGGTTAGAAGGTTAGAAGTGGGTGTGAGAGCATCTTGCTTTCGGCTCACCCAGCCAGCTGGTCCAGCATCCACCAGGTTCCCAGAGCGTACTTGGGCCAGCACTTGTGAGGCCCTGTCACCAGCCTAGTCCCTGACCTCCTCCCCAGTCTGAAATCCAATGATCCCCTGGTCCCACAAGATCCAACACCCAATAGGGGCACTCAAGCTCCCTAATTCCAAGTCTCCAAACCCTCCCTAGCCACCAACCAGGCCCAGAACTCACAGCTATGTGGTCAGCCCACAGCTCTCAGCATCTGGTCTTGATACAGAATAGCTTTCCGTGACAGGTGCACAGGTCCCCAGCACTCAGCCCTCAGGACCGCTTGGGATAGAAGTGCCTGACAGGGAATTCAAAATGGCAGGAGTAGAAGAGATTAAGTTTGGAGTCTAAGTCAGAAACCAGGAATTCTGGGGTCTGCAGGCAAGGTAAAGGGCTAAGATCAGGCTCCTACATCACACAAGTGGAACCCAGAGGAGATTCCAGGGGTATAGTCTATCAATGTGGACTGGCAATTGCTATACCCCACCTCCAGAAGTTCTACCTCCAGGACTAGCCCTTCCACCCTAGCAACCCTCACCATCCTGAGGGTGGAGCTATCCTCAAACTCCAAACAACACCACCTATTGGCTGAGAAGGGAAGCTGAGAAACTCTTGAACTCCAACAGAAACAATTGTTCAACTTTCTATGGAGATGTTTTTCTTTTTTTTTTCTCTCTCTCTCACATTTCTACCATTTTTAAAATCAAATATTTTCATGCATCAGTTTATTGAGGACTGGGACGTCTGAATAGTATATTACAGTTTTGTTGTGTATTTTCTTATTTTTACTTCTCTCTCTCTCTCTCTCTCTCTATATATATATATATATATATATGTGTGTGTGTGTGTGTGTGTGTGTGTGTGTGTATACATACACATATATATCCTCTCACTTACTTGTTCCCCTGGATTCTCTTTCTCTCTTTTCTCCTGCTAACAGCCAACCTCTATTGATTCCTCTTTCACTCTTCTTATAATCCTTTACTTCTATCTTATCTTCTCCTTCCTTATAAACATCACATCCAACACCACTTCTGTTCTCTCTTTGTCCATGATTAGAATTATACCATTTTACAAACTTACTATTGATATTATAGATAATAATCGAAAATATCATTTGTGTTTATCATGTGACAAAACCGTAGATGTCTTAATAGGAAATATTTGGTTTAAGACTGTATATTATTTGCATTGGGCACTGTTAATATTGGTCTCCCTCTTAAAGGCAAGGTACTGAAAACCTTCAGGACCACTAAATCTATAGGGTAGAAACTATACTTCCTCAGATCCACACTGCTAGATGGGGAGACACACAAATAACATGAAAAAAAAAGGAAACAAAACACCCCAAACAAACCAAGATGCTCCAATTATAGAATCCACTGGCAACAAGGTAAAAGAAAGTTCAGGGGAGTTTAGAACTTACATTGTTAAACTGACCTACAATGTAAAGAATAATGTAAGGACTGAAATCAGACATAAATTTTAGGAGTTAAAGGATCACTTCAATAAAGCTATAGAGATTCTTAAAAGAAAGCAAACAGAAATCCACAAAATGAAGGAATCAATAAACCAAATAAAAAATTTAATAAAAAGTGTCACTAACAGGCTAGAACACTTGGAAGACAGAACCTCAGGTAATAAAGACAAAATATAGAATCTTGAAAATAAAATTGACCACACAGAGAAGATGGTAAGAAACTATGAACAGAACTTCCAAGAATTATGGGGTAAATTTAAAGGTCATCTTTAAGATTTATTGGGATAGATGAAGGTGTGGAGCTACAAACCAAAGGAATGCACAATCTTTTTGAGGAAATAATATCAGAAATTTTCCCAAACCTAAATAATGAAATGGAAAATCAAATATAAGAGCTTATAGGGCCTCTAATGTACAAAATTACAATAGACCCACACCAAGGCACATCATAATGAGAATGATTAACATGCAAAATAAGAATAGAATTTTTTAATTTTTTCAACAGAAATGAAGCACATCTTTTCATTTCTCTGATTATACATGATGTAGAGTCACACCATTCATGCAACCATACCCATACATAGGGGTAATAATGTCCTTCCCATTCTACCATCTTCCCCCCATACACACCCTCTTCTTTCCCTCCCTTCCATACTCTCTCTCCCTTCTTCTCAATCCAAAATTTCCCCATTCTTCCCTTGCCCTGTGCCCATTATGGACCAGCATCCACTTATCAGAGAAAATATTTGGCCTTTGGTTTGAGGGGATTGGCTTACATCACTTAGCATGATATTCTCCAATTCCATCCATTTACCTGTAAATGCCATGATTTCATTCTTCTTTGAGGCTGAGTAGTATTCCATTGTGTATATATACCAAGTTTCTTTATCCATTCATCTATTGAAAGGCATCTAGGCTGTTTCCACAAGTTAGCTATTATGAACTGAGCTGCTATAAACATTGAGGTAGCTGCACTGTTGTAGCATGCTGCTCTTAAGTATTTCGGGTATAGACCTAGGAGTGGGATAGCTGAGTCAAATTGTGGTTCCATTCCAAGTTTCCTAAGATATCTCCCTACTGCTTTCCAAAGTGGTTGTACCATTTTGCAATCCACCAGCAAAGAATCAATATACCTTTTTCCCTACACTCCCACCAGCACTCATTGTTGCTTGATTTTGTGATATTTGCCATTCTGACTGGAGTGGGATAAATCAAAATGCATTTTGCTGTCATATATACCTAACTAAAATAAATCAATCAATAAAAAAATGTAAATAAAAATAATAACCTAGAATGTTAATGGCTTAAACTAATCAATCTAATTAATCAAAAGACATAGACTGGGAGATCAGATTAAAAACAAGACCCAAAAATATGCTGCCTCCAAGAGACTCATCTCATAGGCAAAGACATCCTCTGACTGAGGGTGAAAGGATGGGGAAAAAAACATATCATTCATCTGGATCACATAAACAAGTAGGGGTTTTCATCCTCATATCAGAGAAAGTGGACTTCAAGCCAAAGCTAACCAGAAGGGACAAAAAGGGACATTTCATACTGCTTAAGGGAATGATACATCAGCAAGACATAAGAATTGCAAATATTTATGCCCCAAACAATGGAGCATCTATGTGCATCAAACAAACCCTCCTTGATTTCAAGAATCAAATAAACCACAACACAATAACACCGGGTGACTTTAACACACCTCACTCACTACTGGATAGATCTTCCAGACAAAAACTAAACAAAGAAACTATAGAACTAATCAACACAATAATTTAAAATTAATGAACATAGATAGGATATTTCATCCATCAATGAACTGAAAATGCTTTCTTCTCAGCAGCACATGGATCCTCCTCTAAAATATACCATATCTTAGGCCACAAAGTAATTCTAAGCAAATACAAAGTGTGGTGTGTGTGTGTGTGTGTGTGTGTGTGTGTGTGTATATATATATATATATATATAGAGAGAGAGAGAGAGAGAGAGAAATAGAGAGAGAGAGAAATACCTTGTATTATACCAGCTAATAATGGAGTAAAATTATGAATCAATGGTAAAATTAAAAATAGAAGCTACTATAATACCTGCAGACTAAATAATATGTTATTAAATAATAAATGAATAGAGGAAATCAGGGATGAAATTACAATTACTTAGATAAAAATGAGAACAATGATACAACATATCAAGACCTCTGAGACACTATAAAGGCAGTGCTAAGAGGAAAATTCATTGCATTGAGCTCATTCATTAAAAGAATAGAAAGCCAATTAATAAATGATCTAACATTACATCTCAAAGCCCTAGAAAAATATGAACAAAGCAAACCCCAAAGCAGTAGGAGACAGAAAATAATTAAAATCATCTGAAATCAATAAAATTGAAACAATTGAAAAAACTAATGAAACAAAAATTTGACCCTTGAAAAAACATTTAAAAAATTGGTAAACTCTTAGCCATGCTAACAAAGAGAGAGAGAACACTTAAATTACTAAAATTGGGATAAATCCAATTTGATCACAGCACATAGTTTTTATATTTAATAAAATAGTTAATATTTTGTTTTGCTAGTATTTTCTTGAGGATTTTCGCACCTACAGTCCCTGGGGTTTTCTTTCTTTTTTGATATTGTCTTTGTCTGATTTCAGTATCAGGATAATCATACCTTCATAAAGTATATTATTTCTGGGGATGGAGGGGGAGAGACTATCAGAGTCACAACCTTTTTTTTAAGTCCATTTGAGACTTACAAATCTTCCTAACCTCTTACAGTGATGAACTTGATCTGTTTTTCATTGATATGAGATACTGTCTTCATGGTTTTCAGAGACTGGCAGAAATACTAATTGCTTTTGTTTTTGTGCTAATTGTTTACAAAAAATAATGTTGTGCTGTCTTGGTTTATTGTTGTCTTAGCATGATCCCTGCCCTATATATGCCTGTCCAGTCACCTGCTATTAGCCACTGTGGACCTCTGAATTGCTCTAATACGGAATATCCTCAAGGAATCTGGGTTAATTCCCCCAACTTTATGCTCTTTCAATAAGAAGCAGCTTGGAGATGTTGTCACCCATTTTTACATAGAAATGGAATGTAGAAATTGACAGTGGGGAAATGTAACAATGGTCCACTTTATGCTTTGAATATAGCTCTTCTCTGCCACTTCAACTTAGTATTTAAATGGGCATGTTTCTCTTCCTCTCTGGTCCTCCACTAATCTATTCCCATCCCTAATCTCAGGAGAAATAAAATTACCTTTCATTCCCATTTAGGCAGATTTATTTGTCCTTGGGTACACACCCACCATAGAAATAAAGTAATCCAGACTTTGGGGATGGTACTAGAGGATCTCAGAAATGACTATCTCCCAAATTAACAAGTGAATTACAACTCCAGACAGAGAACAGGTGAATTAACTCTTTAAAAGTCCCTTGTTTCCTTTTCCGCCCTCTCCCCCCCCCCCCCCCCCCCAGCACCGCTCCCGCTGCACCGCGCTCGCTCTGAGCCGGGCTCCTGCTAAGCTAGCGCTGCCCGCGGTCTCCCTCCAGTCGCCATCATGATTATCTACCGGGACCTCATCAGCCATGATGAGATGTTCTTCGACATTTACAAGATCCGGGAGATCGCGGATGGGCTCTGCCTGGAGGTGGAGGGCAAGATGGTCAGTAGGACCGAGGGTAACATTGATGACTCGCTCATTGGTGGAAATGCCTCCGCTGAAGGACCCGAGGGCGAAGGTACCTAAAGCACAGTAATCACTGGTGTTGATATTGTCATGAACCATCACTTGCAGGAAACCAGCTTCACAAAAGAAGCATACAAGAAGTACATCAAAGATTACATGAAATCAATCAAAGGCAAACTTGAAGAACAGAGACCAGAGAGAGTAAAACCTTTTATGACAGGGGCTGCAGAACAAATCAAGCACATCCTTGCTAATTTTAAAAATTACCAGTTCTTTATTGGTGAAAACATGAATCCAGATGGCATGGTCACTCTCCTGGACTACCGTGAGGATGGTGTGACCCCATATATGATTTTCTTTAAGGATGGTTTAGAAATGGAGAAATGTTAACAAATTTGGCGGTTACTTTGGACCTATCATCTGTCATCATAACTGGCTGCTGCTTGTCATCCACACAGCACCAGGACTTAAGACAAATGGAACTGATGTCATCTTGAGCACATTTATTTTGACTGTGATTTATTTGGAGTGGAGGCATTGTTTTTTAAGAAAACATGTCATGTAGGTTGTCTAAAAATAAAGTGCATTTAAACTCAAAAAAAAAAAAAAGTCCCTTGTTCCTGCTGATGGGCAGAATCACAGTCTCTAGGATAGGAGTCCCCTGTGTTTCTCCTTTGTTAGCAAAGCAATAAAACTTTTTCTGTTCTCTCAAAAAAAAAAAATACATGCATACATACATACATACATACATAAATGAAGTCCTAATGCTGAAAAGGCAGAGACTTTGCCTATTTTATTCACCAATTTTTGCAAGGCATCTACATATTTGTCAAAAGAATGAATGCTAACCAACACTTGGCCCTTGCCTCTGCTTCCTCTTCTCTAATTGAACCATATCCTCTTGTTCTATAGCTTTAATTAGTGGGCTTTCAGTTTTGTCAAAGACAAAACTTTGTCAGAAAACCATCTCCCTTATTCCTTCTCCACTTTTAACCCCACCCACTCCAGCCTCCTTCCTCTACTTTCTGACAACAAGCCCCTCTTTTAAAATGCCACATCTACTGCCCTTCTTGTTTCCCTCTCCCCACATTCAAACAAAGTGAACCCCTTTTGTTCATATACTTGCCCTCCCCAGCAATCCTCAACTATTCAGTGATTTCTTTGGGCTGGGGAGGACTACATCCTGAGGAGAGTAAAAGAGAGAAAGGAAAGGACAGAGTATTAAACATTCTAACATACTCATAAATACACAGATATACTCCTCTCTCTTTTTTTCCCCTCTACACCCAGTCAGTCACCAATCCTATCATTGCCAATTCTTAATATCTTAAAGAGCCTCTGCTTATCTCTTCTTGCCTTCTGCATTTCTTACCAGGATTCCTCACAAAACTCTTTTACAAATAGAGCCAGTTCTTACACCTGTTGAAGGCACCTAGGTTCAAGGAGTGGGACCTGAAGTACCATCCAACTCCACTCTCAGGATCAGGGTTGAAGGGCACTATTAGAGAGCCTGTGTACCGGACGGGACACAGTGTTCTAATTTACGAGTGTTTTTCTAATTCACACAAGACTTCAGTGCTAGCAACCCAGGCCTATTCCAACCACTATCACCTTGTATCCAGTCTTTCTAAAATGAAAAATCTGATCCTGTCACTCTTTAAAACCTTCTAATGACTCTCCTTTGCACTCAGAACAGTCTCATCCCCACAGTATAATTGATAATGAGTGCCCTAAGTCCTTCTCCCGTCTCCCCTCTCCAGTCTCACATCTCCTCACATCACACACAGGGATCCATCCCTATGACCTGGAAGGCATCTAGTTCTCTGAATACCTTCCAGGAGCTCTCTCTCCAAGACTGGTAGGTGCTTATCATTCTCTATCAATGCCCCCTCTCCAATATTTGTCCACATCCACAACAACACTCACCTGGGTAAGTCCTGCTCAATCTTAGGTCCTGGGAAGCATTCCCTAACTCCTCCATCTCCTGCCCCCACTGGCTTAAATTCCTCTAACCACACCTTATTCTCATCCCTGGAGTTTACTTTAACTGTTTGTATCATAATCACCATTTATTTGTCTTTATTCCCTTCAGGAAATAAGAATCTTAAGGGCAGGAGACAATCCTTTATTCATCGTGATGCCTCAAAAACATCACTATGCTTTTAAGTAAATATTTGTTAAATTATAGCATGAAGTCCATCTTCTTCTAAGTATCAATTTTAATGAATCAGTCACAGGACTGACAAAAGGATCACAAATAGAAGCCAATAACAACCTGAAAATCATGGCATAAGCTACAGGAAGGAAATACGATATCTTTAGACATAAATGCTGAGTCATCCCATCTAAATTAAGGAAAACGTACCTTGAACTATAGCCTCATTGTTACTACAATAACAAACTTTGATTTAATGTTTCCTCTTAAGTAATCTCCCAACTAGCCTTCAGCCTGCATTTAGGTTGATTCAGACCTTAACATGAATTTTCTTTCATTTAATATGTTCCTTCAATTCCCACTTCCCCCGTGACCCTTTCCACATCTGCCCCTGACTTTGGTCTTTCAAATCAGCTTCAAAGATATAAAGGCCAGACTCATCCAAAAGCAGCCAAAAAACTTATTTCACTCTTGAGAAATTCAACCCCTCCAAACATTTCTACATCCTATATAAACAATAGCACTGATCCACCCAGCATTCAAACCCTTTTCTTTTGAAATTGCTGTTCCATCTACTTGATTTTTAATTACTAAATCTTTTTCTTCAGATCTCTTTTCATCTCTTCAGAGAGGCCTACCTGACAACCCAGTCACTATCATTTTTTTTTCCTTTGTACATTTCTCAGTGGTGACTTCTTTTTCTTTTTTTTTTTTTTTTTTGGTTCTTTTCAGTTATAAATAACAGTAGAATCCATTTTGATATAACTATACAAGCATGGAATATATCTTATTCTAATTAGAACCCCTGTCTTGTGGGTGTACATGATGGTGAAATTCACTGTGGTGTATCCGTATATGTGCACAGAAAATTTATGTCAGATTCATTCCACAGTCTTTCTTTTTACTATCCACAGCACCCCTTCCTTTCATTTCCTTTTGTCTAATCCAATGAATTTCTACTCTTCTCCTCCCACCTCCCTTACTCTGGGTTAATTTCCATATATCAGAGAAAACATTTGACCTTTGGTTTTTTGGGATTGCCTTATTGCACTTAGCATGATATTCTCCAGATCTATCCATTTACTGGCAAATGTTGTAAAGTCATTCTTCTTTGTGGCTGAGTAATACTCCATTGTGTATATATACAATATTTTCTTTATTCATTCTCTGTTGAAGGGCACCTAGGTTGGTTCCATAGTTTAGCTATTGGGAGTTATGCTGCTATAAATATTGATGTGGCTGTGTCACTATAGTATGCTAATTTTAAATACTTTGAATATATATACCCAGGAGTGGTATAACCAGGTCAAATGATGGTTCCATTTCTAGTTTTCTGAGGAATCTCTATAAAGCTTTCCAGAGTGTTTGCACCAATTTGCATTCCCACCAGCAATGTATGAGTGTATACCCTTTTCCCCACACCCTCACCAACATTTATTGTTACTTGTGTTCTTAATAATTGCCATTCTGACTGAAATGAGATGAAATCTCAGTGTAGTTTTAATTTGCATTTCTCTAAAATTGCTGGAGATCTTGAACATTTTTTCATATATTTGTTGACCATTCATATTTCTTCTTTTGAACAGTTTCTGTTTGGTTCCTTTGCCCATTTATTGATTAGGTTATCAGTTTTTCTACTCTTTTTTCTAGAGCTTAGTATATACAAGGTTTGGTTATTTACTAGATGAATTTTCACAAGCCAAATACATCCATATAATTAAGACCAATATTAAGAAAAGAACATTACCAGCATCCCAGATGCCCCCTTTCTGCTCTCTTCCAGTCATCATCTCCCACAAAGATACCTATTATCTTGACTTCTAACAGCATAGACTGTTTCTGCCAGTTTGTGGGCTTTATCTAAGTGGAATCATCTAGAGTACATACTCTTGTCGATGACTGCTTTCACTCAAATATATATGTGAGAGTCACCTATATCACTGTGTAGTGTTACATTTTGTTCATTCTCATTGAAGTACATTACAAACTTATTAAATTCAATGCTATACACTAACATTGAAATACAAACTCATGTTTAATATTCTTATGTGCATGTAACAAAAATTTTTCAAGGAAATTTAGATCCATTCTAATTTTTCACTCTTTTAAAATGACATTCTCTATAAATCAATATTCTTATAGCAAAATCTTAGTTCATATCTTTTACTAGTTTTTTTAGGAAGAATTTCTAGAAGTGAATTTTCAGAGACAAGAACCTTTTTTTACTTTTTTAAAATTCACATTGGCAGTTTACTCTAAAGAAAGTGTTAGCAACTCATTTTACTATTAACTGTATATAATAGTATTTTCCTCTTTAAATTCTCACCAAGTTGGATATTACTGTCCTTTTAACATTTTTGTCACTTAATATTTAAAATATTTCATTGTGGTTTTTATTTTAAATTCTTTACTCACTAATGAATTTATAGTCTTCCATGTGTTTATTGTCTGTTTTATTTATGAATGGTATTTATGTCTGATTCATCTTTTAGGTAGAATATTCATCTTTTCCTTATGGATTCATTAGGCAGAATTTGATTCTTTATCTAATCAGGTTTTCTTTGACTGGTTCTACTTTGATGATTTGTATTTGCAATATGAAATTTGCCTATTTTATTATGATATTTAAATGAATGCATACTTTGGAGGTTTTAATTTGTGTTTTTCTAATGACTGATTCATTTAGATTTTAAACTGGATTAGCAACATTTTAAAATTCTGTTCTGAATCTGACAGTTCGTAAGATTGAATTATATCTTTTTAAAAAATTTTTTTAGTTGTTGATGGACATTTATTTATTTATTTATTTATTTATGGTGTTGAGAATTGAACCCAGTGCCTCACATATGCTAGGCAGGTGCTCTACCACTGAGTTACAGCCCCAGCCCCAGATTGAATTATATCTTGCATATATAATTAGAAAGGTTTCAACTGTTTATATACACACAGAACACATTCATAATCAAATTTTATCTTTCATTTTATTTAATTTGGAACATTCAATATGGATTAGAGAGGAATAGGCCTGTAAAACATATCACTTTGATTACCCTCTTTGATTCAGCTAATCTGAAGGACCATAAACTATTTTTGTGCCCAGAACTTCCAACACTGTCACTTTATTGACAGGAAGACCTTCTAACAAAGTTCTGTGAAAAGGAAGACCTTCAACAAAGGTTTTTTTTTTTTTTTCTTAAGAAAACTTTTTTTTCTTTAAATGTAAAAAAGGAATACAAATCAGTAAATATCAGAAAAGGAGACTTACTACTGGCATAAATTAAAAATGGAGAAAACTTTACAACCCAAGGCCAGGAAATGGAAGGATGTGGAATTTCAAAGATTCAAATTATTAGAATATCATTCTAAGGCCATGAAATTAAAGGGCTGCAAATGATATACTTATTATTAAAGCTAGTCTTTTAAAGTTCCAGTTGTATTTAAAGAATCACATTGTATGCACAGGTGAGACTCCATAAAGACTAATACTTGCAAAATATATTACCATTGAATTTTTCCCCCACTAAGAAAAGAGGAGAAAATTAGTTTCAACGTATGTTATGAAGAAATTTCTTAATTAAAAACAGATATTATGAATAAATTTCTTAGATTTTTATTGAAAATGAGATTATTTAAATGTGATAAGTAGAAGCTGAACTAAATTTTAGAGGAGATTTTCTTTTTTTAATTTTTTATTTGTTCTTTTTACCTATATATGACAGTAGAGTGTACTTTGACATACATACATGGAGTATAACTTCCCATTCTTGTGGTTGTACATGATGTGGAGTTTACTGGTCTTGTATTCATATATGAACATAGGAAACATATAACAAAGTTATATCTGATTCATTCTACTGTCTTTCCTATTCCTATCTCTCTCCCTTCTTTTCATTCCCCTTTGTATAATCCAATGAATTTCTATTCTTCCCACCACCACCCCCTTAAAATTTTGTGTTAGCCTCCACATATCAGAGAGAACATTCAGCCTCTGATTTTTTGGGATTGGCTTATTTCACTTAGCATGATAGTCTCCAGTTCCATCCATTTACCAGCAAATGCCATGAATTCATTCTTCTTTATGGCGGAATAATACTCTATTATTTATATATATACAACATTTTCTTTATCCATTCATCTGTTGAAGGGCACCTAAATTGATTTCATAGCTTATCTATTGTAAATTGAGCTGCTATGAAAGTTGATATGGCTGCAACAGTATAGTATGCTGATTTTAAGTCCTTTGGGTATATTCTGAGGAGTGAGATAACTGCATAAAATGGTGGTTTCTGAGGAATCTCCATATTGCTTTTTAGAGTGGTTGCACCAATTTACAGTTCCACCAGAAATGTATGAGTGTTCCTGTTTCCTCACGTCCTCACCAACATTTATTGTTAGTTATATAGAAAACATTTTCAAAGTACAAGTTTTTATTTTTTAGGTGGAAGCCTGACATTTACTTTTGCTTAAAGTAAGTGTTACTGGTAAAGTTACTTTTTATAAGAGTTTTATGAACAAATAAGTCTATGAATCAATAAATAAACTAATAAGAACCAAAGATCCATGAATTTATTCATCAAACATTATTTGTATCCAATTTGTAATGAGCTGTAGCAACATTCTTTAAATTTAAAACACCTATTCTGTGGTATTTTAAGGATCTACATGTAGAAAATATATATAAATTTCCTAGCATAAAATCTAGCAAATAGTAAATATTCAACAATGTAAGTTTTCCTTCCCAGTTTTCTTAAGCATAAAATTGCAATAATAAATCTCCTCAAGAATAGTCATAAGCACTAGTATGGCAATATGTAAAACAGTAGATGTGTAACCGTGGTGATTCTGCAATCTGTATAAGGGGTAAAAATGGGAGTTCATAACCCACTTGAATCAAATGTATGAAATATGATATGTCAAGAACTATGTAATGTTTTGAACAACCAATAATAAAAATTAAAATATAAAAAAAATGGCATTTAGGTCACATCATGAATTTAAATAAATAAATAAAATGAATAGTCATGGGAAATAAAAATGACGTAGCTACTGTAATTTATAAGCACCTGTCAAAATGATCACACCTAGTATGTGCTCAATCATTTTTTCCTGTCTTCATATCATTTCCTTTCTAATGTTTGCTGAGTATCTACTATGGTCCTGAGCTATCAGGATAAATGTGACAAATGTAATCCCCACTCTCTTAGAATTAATCTCAGACTGAAAAGAAGTGAAATTAATCAATTACAATTACAACTGAATTCTAAGAAGAGGAAGAGAAGGAGCCTTTGTTATCAATTGGCTTTTAACTCTGTTAATGCAGTGCCAGGCACTAAAAATACAAAAGTTCTCCATAGTTGTTTTAATTTGCTTTGGGAAATTAATAAGCCCATTTTCAGCATGTTTATAGATACCTCAATAAGGCCCTGATCACCCCTCAGTCTTTTCATTTGTGTAGTTTTTATGTTTCTTGGCTTTCAGAAAGAGGTAAATGTCTATTAATGACTATTTTGCTGTAGCAACATTCAAACTTCCTAAATCAGAATAATAAATGGTTCTTTACTTTAGTTCAAATATATAATAACATTAGCCATCTTGGTATATAGAACATGACCCTGTGAAGGAGAAATATTAACAAAAATGTCATCTGATTATTGTCATAGAAAAATACCTCACAGAATTATACAGGTGTAAAGCAGTTGTTTACTTGCAGTTATTTTTGTATAAAGTTCCCTATCTTTATCACATCTCCTTCACCCCTTCTTCGCCTCCTGACTTTTCACCTCTGATTAATAAAGTCACTTCTTCAGGTTCAAGTGAACTAACAAATATTTTTTGAGTGCCTATTAGTTGCACAAAAATTTTATGTTTCAAATGCTCATTGCATGGGAGCAAAGTTCTTAGCCCTCTCACATTAGTCCATGAGAACAGACTTAATATAATTTATCATGCATGAGTAGTATCTGTTTGGCAAGCTTTAATGACTGAGAAAGGAGAATGATCACTTCATTTTGTATAAGGGGTGTGGTGGGAAGGGAAGGCAGGTGAATAGAGGGAGAGGTTCCCCCTGAAGAAGAAACTATAAAGGATTCTGAAAGAGGGAGTCTCAGCAGAGGCCTGGCAGGGTCAGTGCACTAGGCCAAGGAAGGCCAGTTAAGCAGATGAGAAAGGCCCAAGCAGTGGTGGATATGGCTAAGCCCCAAGGAATATAGCAGTGACTAGCAGAATAGTGCTTCTTTTGATCATTACTCCACATTATATCTTTGAAATGAGAAGTGATAAAATATAATAAAAGAGCCTCTGTATAAGAGAAGGTCATCAATCCTTAGGCTAGATGAGGAACTTACAACTTTTCACAGGAAACAAGGGTAATACTTGAGCTGCCAGTGATTTACCCCTTAACCATGTTGATCCTACCCAGTTTCCTTATGAATTACCACTTCTTCACTTACCTGTTTGCTTGTATATTTGTTTTTCCCAGGCACCTTGTACTTGTTGCTTTTCTGCTTGGAATATTGTTTCTCTAGATATTCAAACTGCTAAGTTTCCTCATTATTTAAGCCTCAACTCAAATGTCATCTCTTGATAAGACCCTCATATTTATTATCCTCTTTAGAAAATAAGAACCTTGAAGATAGGGACTCCATCCAGCTTGCAATTTAGTGCATTTACAAAGCCTAGAATGATTCATACAGGCACTGGATAAATACTTGTTCATGAATTTCAAAAGTTTTTTTAATGTTTAGATCAGTCATTCAATTATTTATAATTATAAAGTCTACAACACATGTCTTTTAAATGTGTACCTACCAAATTTTGTGCTTTGTCCTCAGGGTATAAAGGTAAAAAGATTCTAACTAGACAGTAATATAACATAACAGGAATAGGAGAGTTCAACTCTCAAACCCCCATAGAAACACCAATTATAACAAACACCCATGGATAAGAATAAGAATGCCTTTATGAGGGCTTAAGGGTCCAACTGAAAGGTTTGAAGACCTCAGTGGAGAAAAAAAAATCCAGGAATAGATGCATTAAAGTGTAAACCAGTATTACTTTACACATGTCACCCTTTTCCAAAGCAGCAGAGCTTAGTGCCAATAACATCTCTTTGCTGATGGGTTTTTTTCCCACAGGGGAAGAAAGTAAAGATGAAATAAGCACCCAACTCCCCCCATTGTGGGACAATGCCCAAAAGACCTACTTTTCCAAAGCAGCAGAGCTTAGTGCCAATAACATCTCTTTGCTGATGGGTTTTTTTCCCACAGGGGAAGAAAGTAAAGATGAAATAAGCACCCAACTCCCCCCATTGTGGGACAATGCCCAAAAGACCTACTTCTATCTCACTCTACCCAGAAGACTGAAGCGATCAGCACAGCTGAATCATTTGAGGAAAACTAGGAATGGGAAAATGGGGTAGTAACTCACAGAATTCCAAATTCAGAACAGCCCACAGACCCTATAGGCCACTTGCAGACTCTATCAGGAGTCTAACCCACAGACTACCCACACAAATAGCTGAAACACATCCTAGTATGCCACATACACCCTCACCATCATAAGCATCCCCACAATCTTTCCCAGATGGCATCCCAAACTCTATCCTGTAGACAGTGCACATGTTCCCCTATAGATGACAGAAATTAGCCTCCACAAACAGCACATATATATCAGTAGATGGCTCAACTTTTCCGAATTGGAAGAAGATACACAATCTTGATCATTCAGGGTACTATATTAGAAGAAATAAATTAGAGGCTCTAAGAAACTGGCTTATTTTTGTGGGATCAAGAAAAGGCTCACAAGGGCTGGGGTTGTGACTCAGTGGTACAGCACTAACCTGGCATGTGTGAAGCACTGGGTTCGATTATCAGAACCACATATAAATAAATAAATTAAATAAAGGTTCATCAACAACTAAAAAAAATTTACAAAAAAAAGAAAAGGCTCACAATCCTAATCTTTACCCACCTAAGAAGGAACAAGAGTAGTAGATTGGATATAGCAGTAGAAAAGTTCTAAAAGATCTCCAGATCTTTAGTCAATCTGAGTAGTGAAGGTATTTCTTCTCCAAAGCTACTCAGCAAAGAATGGCGCATGTGACTGCTTTTTCAGATGAGAAGAACACAGTGTAAGTATTCAAGGAACATGAAAAAAAAAAAAATATGACACCACCAAAGGAACAAAATAAAGCTCCACTGACTGACCATAAAGAAATGGAGGTATATAAATTGCCTAACAAAGAATCCAAAACAATAGTGTTAAAACTCAGAATATTAAAATAGAATACAAATATATAAATTATTGGTATCAGGGAAACCATGCATGAAAAAAATGAGACATTCAAAACAGAAACCATAAAAACAATCAAACAGAAATTTTGAAGCTGAAAAATACAATGACTTAAGTGAAAATTCCATAGAAAGCTCCCACACCAAAGTTAATCAAGTAACATAAAGATTCAGTAAACTCAAAGATAGAACATTTGAAAATTTCCACTCAATCAGAAAAAAAAGAATTAAGAAAAACTACAAGATTTATAGGATATCACCAAGTAAACCAGTAAATGTATTATAAGAGTACCAAAAGAAGCAGTTGAGAAAGGTCAGAGGGAGAAAGGGCAGGAAGTTTTTTAAAGAAATGATGACAGATGAATTTCATGACTACTTTTCCTATTTCTATGAGGAATGCCATTGGAATTTTGATTGGAATTGCATTACATCTGTATAGTGCTTTTGGAAGTATGGTCATTTTGACAATATTAATTCTGCCTATCCAAGAACAAGGGAGATCTTTCCATCTTCTAACATCTTCTTTAATTTCTTTCCTTAGCATTCTGTAGTTTTCATTGTAGAGGTCTTTCACCTCTTTTGTTGATTCCCAAGTATTTTTTTTGAAGCTATTGTAAATGGGGTAGTTTTTCTTGTTTCCCTTTCAGAGGATTTGTCACTGATATACAGAAATTCTTTGGGTTTCAAATGGGTGTTGATTTCGTATCCTGCTACTTTGCTAAATTCATTTACTAGTTCTAAAAGTTTTCTGGTGGAATTTTTGGGTCTTCTAGGTATAGAATCATATCATCAGCAAATAGTGCTAATTTGAGTTCTTCTTTACCTATCCGTATTCCTTTAATTTCTTTCATCTAAATGCTCTAGCCAGTGTTTCAAGAACTCTGTTAAATAGAAGCAGTGAAAGAGGGCATCCCTGTCTTGTTCCAGTTTTTAGAGGGAATGCTTTCAATTTTTCTCCATTTAGAATGATGTTGGCCTGGGGCTTAGCATAGATAGCTTTTACAATGTTGAAATATGTGTGCTGTTATCCCTAGTTTTTCTAGTGTTTTGAACATGAAGGGGTGCTGTATTTTGTCAATGCTTTTTCTGCATCTATTGAGATGATCATATGATATGATTCTTATCTTTAAGACTATTGATGTGATGAATTACATTGATTGATTTCCGTATGTTGAACCACCCTTGCATCCCCGAGATGAACCCCACTTGATCATGGTATACTATCATTTTGGTATGTTTTTGTGTTAAATTGGCCAGAATTTTATTGAGAATGTTTGCATCTATGTTCATTAGAGATATTGGTCTGAAGTTTTCTTTGATGTGTCTTTGCCTGGTTTTGGAATCAGGGTGATATTGGCCTCATAAAATGAGTTTGGAAGTACTCCCTCTTTTTCTATTTCCTCAGATAAATTGGAGAGTATTGGTATTAGTTCTTCTTTAAAGGTCTTGTCAAACTTGGCTATATATCCATCTGGTCCTGGGCTTTTCTTGGTTAGTAGGCTTCTGATGGTATTTTCTATTTCGTCACTTGAAATTGATCTGTTTAAATTGTATATATCATCCTGATTCAATTTGGGCAAATCATATGACTGTAGAAATTTGTTGATGCCAAGAGACACTGCATCTATTAGAAGAAAAAGTAGGCCCAAATCTCCATCATATCAGATTAGGCCCCATATTCCTTAATAAGACTGCTATAGTGCAAGAATTAATATTAAAAATCAATAAATGGGATAGATTCAAACTAAAAGCTTCTTCTCAGCAAAAGAAACAATATGTGAGGTGAATGGAGAGTCTATAGTATGGAAGCAAATTTTTACCACATGCATTTTGGATAGAGCACTAATCTTTAGGATATATCAAAAACTCAAAAATCTTCACACACACACACAAAAAAAATAACCCAATCAATAAATGGGCCAAGGAAATGAACAGACAATTCTCAGAAGAAGATATACAATCAATCAACAAATATATGAAAAAAATGTTCAACATCTCTAGGAATTAGAGAAATGCAAATCAAAACTACTCTAATATTTCATCTTACTCCAGTCAGAATGGCAGCTATTAAGAATACAAACAATAATAAGTGTTGGCGAGGATGTGGGGGGAAAGGCACAACATTGCTGGTGGAACTGCAAACTGGCGCAGCCAATATGGAAAGCAGTATGGAGAATCCTTGGAAAACTGGGAATGGAACCACCATTTGACCCAGCTATCCCCACTTCTTGGTCTATACCCAAAGGACTTAAAAACAGCATACTATAGGGACACAGCCACATCAATGTTTATAGCAGCACAATTCACAATAGCTAAACTGTGGAACCAACCTAGATGCCCTTCAGTAGATGAATGGATAATAAAAATGTGGTATATGTATATAATGGAATATTATTCAGCATTAAAAGATAATAAAATCATGGCATTTGCAGGTAAATAAATGGAATTGGAGAATATAATACTAAGTGAAGTCAGCCAATCTCAAAAAACCAAATGCTGAATGATTTCTTTGATTCAAGGCTGATGATTCATAATGTGGTAGTGGGGGGACATGGGAAGATTAGATTAACTCTAGATAGGGCAAAGGGGAAAAGGGGAGGGAGGGGTAAGGAGTTGACAGGGGGTAGGAAAGACAGTGGAATAAAATGGACATCATTACATGTATGAAAACATGAATGGTGTGACTCTACTTTGTGTATAACTAGAGATATGAAAAATTGTGCTCTATATGTATAATATGAATTGTAATGCATTCTGCTGTCATATATAACAAATTAAAATTAAAAATGAAAAAAAAGAAATAATGACAGAAAACTCCTCTAATCTGGGGGATGAAATGAATATCCAGATCAATTAATCTCAAAGAACTCCTAATATATTGAGTGTAAAGAAGTTCTTACCAAGTTACATTATAATCAAGTTTTCAAAAATCAATGATAGAGATATATCACCATTCAGAAAACTCATAAAACTATCAGTGGTTTCTCATCAGAAATCTCACAAATCAGGAAAGTAGGATGATGTAGCACTGAAATAAAAAGCTGTCAACCAAGAATACTTTACCTGATGAAACTGTCCTTCAGGAATGAAGTAGAGATAAAGATGTTCACAAATAATCAAAAGCTAAGGCAATTCATTGCCATTAGATTTGCCTTTACAAAAAAAAATGTGTTAATGGGAGTTCTTCAAGTTGAAATGAAAGAATTAGCAACAGAAAAACATATAAGATACAAGATTCACTAGTAAAGGTAAATATACTATCAAATTCAGAAAACTATTATGATAATAATGGTACATAAGTCACTTCTAACTCCGGCATAAGGGTTTTTTTAAGTATTAAAATATAGTTACAATCATTTCTTAGTAGATACACAATATTAAAAGGTTTAAGTTGTGATATCAATAAATAAAATGTGTGGAAGATGAAAGTAAAAGTGTTAGTTTTTTTTTTCTTTTAAATGTGGCTGAAGTTGTTTAACCCTTAAAATAGACTTTTATAACACAGTTTTTAATGTAAGCAATCTCATGGTATTCACAAAAAAAACTGTAGTAGGCACACAAAAGAGAAAAAGAAAACTTTAAAGATATCACTATAAAAATATCATCAAATCACAAAAGAATATAGCAAGAGTGGAAAAAAGAAACAGAGGAACTGTAAAACAGAAAATAATTAACAAAATGATAATATTTAAGTCCTTATCTATCAATAATTATTTTAAAGTAAGTACATTAAATTACCTAGTCAGAAGATGTAGATCAGCTGAATGTATAAAAAAACAGGATCCAATTATATACAAGGTAAAATAAGAGACTCCTTTTAATGTTAAGGAAATATATAAGTTGAACATTAAGGAATTAAATAAGATATTCCACGCAAATGATAACTCTAGTAAGAGAGCAGGATTGGCTATACTTTCATCAGACAAATAAATTTGAAGTAAAAAACTGTGAAAAGAGACAAAAATGTTACATAATAAAAAGGATTCCATTCATCAAAAATATATAACAACTATAAATATGTATTTGCATTCAACATCAGCAAACCTAAATATGCATAACAAATATTAGCAAACTGAAGGGAGAAATGAATAGCAATATAACAATAATAGGGGTCTTTAATCCCACATTCAACAATGGATAGACCATCCAGGCAGAAAAATAATAAAAGAAAAATTGGATTTGAACACTTTAAGTCTAATAGACATAACAGACCTACACAGAACATTCCATCCAAGAGTAATCATTATATTATTTTTTTTTAGAATTTCCAGTTTGATAACTGCTCTTTACCCATGTGGAAGGGAATAAACTTTTTTATTTTAGGAGATTGTGGAACTGCCATCCAGTATGTACTTTAGCCATGCCCATTTATCTTTGTATTCAAGAAGATTCTATACCCCTGGAGCACTACATCCTCTTATGAAAGTTCAGTTATTATGTAAATAACTATGAGGATTTAAATTTTACTGTGTTTCCTTTTTGGGACTTAGCATTTTTTAAATGCTAAAGCTAGGCACACATAAATGTCTTCTAAACAAAATTGTCTCGCAAGATTTTTCCTTCTTTGAGAATTCCTGTCAATTAATTTCATTCTTGCTGCTCACAACTCCAACCTTAGAAATTAATTGAAAAACTAGATACTCTAGTAAAAAAGCCTTCACAATGAATCTTAAAAAAAAAAAACAGTTCAATTATTGGGAAGGAGTAACCCCTCTGCCACCTAGATTGTCTAATTTTTCTGTCTTAGTAGCTGGATATGAAATATTGTTCAACTGTGTAAATAACCACAGAGGAGAGATTAAGGATTTGTAATTAAATAGTATTTAGAATTCCTTTATGGTAAAAATAGGAGTCAAATGATCCAAAAGTCATATATGTAAAATTAGAAATATGCACTTTTCTTCAAAGAGTATTTTTGGCTTTAATTCTCAAAAGGATTCTGTAACCCCAAAAGATTAAAAACCACGGAAATAATTTCTTCCTGTGCTACTTGGTCACCATCAATTGTTTGTTATAAAACTGGAAGGATTACACACATATGAGTTACTTATTTGTTCCTCTAAAACTTTAGTAAGTGATTTGTCCAAATAAGCAATTCCATAAAACAGTATCAAAATTTCAGCCTAAAATTCAGGGTAAAGAGTCAACATGATGAGGAAGGCCTATGTCACATTCAAACTTTAGTCTTTGAAAGAGTAGAAGAGCCTAGGTTAACAAAAAAATTTAAACAAATCTATATCAATAGTCATAAAATGTGGCAATTTCACCTCCAATAAGAATAAAATGTTTACAATCAGGTGAAATATTTATAAAGGTAGCTTGTGTTCAAGAACATAATGCTTTGGGTGATTACAAAAGTTTCTCATCTTTGGGTGAAACTTGCATAAGCCTTTAGAGATGACACAATTACTCCGCAGGTATTTGTTCTGAACAACTACTGCTGGCTTTTCATGATCTTGAGCCCCAAGTCAATTCCACTGTGTCTAAGGGTAGACAGTTTATTCAAGCTTAACCCTTACTGTTTTAGTTTGGATTACTGTAAACACATCTAGGGATCAGAGTGAATGCCTGGCAAGGTGTAACTGCAGAGATAAAAAATGTCAATAATTCTGTGGCATGTTTCTTCAAGGTCCCTGAAAGTTCATGTGCAGAAGGTCTGGCAGTGTCTTTTATAGGCTTTAGTGTTGCTGCATTTCTGAAGGAGCTCTTGGGCCTGTTGCAGCATTTCTTGGATCACACAGCAGGACACTGGGACTTGATATGACGCAGGATAAGGCAGTACTCCTGCACATTTGGCAAGGGCCAGATCTTAAATACTCTCAGGAAATTTAGCCATTCTTTCATTTGTCTCTGTAAGACTTTTGGTTCATTCAGGCAAAGAGACTCTCTCATTTTTTTTTTTTTTATTCTTTACATGGGCTCTGAGGACTAGCAAGGTCCTCTTCTTTCTGTTCAGGTTAATTCTTATCAGGACCATTGGATGTGCATTTACAGAGCTGACTCTTCTGGTATTGATGGGTCATTTCAGCCAAAGTCTCTTGGACTTCAGCAATAGTTTTTCATGAGTTCTGGAAACTGGCAAGCTTTTCTGAAAAGAGCTCCTTACAAGCTCTCAGCATTTGCTTACTTTCTTCTGAGTCTCAATTGTAGTCCTGCAGGTCTGCTTGGGCTTTGGGTGAAAAGCAGCTTCAGGGTCAGTCTTTTCAGCCCTGGAACTTTCCACCTGCTCAATAGAGAGTATCCTCCTATGACCGGCCCTTACCCAGTCACTGGACTCAGGGCAAGGCCTGGAGAGAGAGAACACCGGATTTCATACTGACACTCATAAATACAAAAGGTCTCCAAACTTTTGAAAGCTGATATGGCTGGGGATTTATGGCCACCCAGTTTGTCTCTTAGGTAGTCACAGCCATCAGGGAGAAAGGCCGAGTAGATGTCTTGCATGATGGTGAACTTCCCAGAGTCGTAGCTCTGAATCACAAGCTAAAGCAATGCTTGTCTGCCTGTGGCCCAAAAGTGGTAAAATGAGGAGCTTCTGCCTTCTAGAAACTGCTTTTCATCCAGATGCCTTCATAGTAGCTCAAGCAGACAACACCAGTCTCTGATTCTGTAGGCTTTCAGGCAGCTGCAAGTCTTCCTGGGTTCCCACCCAATTCCTGGCTAGAAGCAGCTCTTGAGTATATCTGAAAGCCAGAGAAGCAGACAACCCATTTCTCCTACAATTGCAGACAGCTCTGCAGCCATCCTAAGTGATGCTGCATCTCCCTTTTTGGCCAAACTTTGGTGGCATCATAAGGGGGAGTAGCTCCTAAATAGCATTTTGCTGCTATGGCATAATGGCCATCTCTTTCTAGATGGATCTCCAGGTGAGACACTGGTCCTTCAGAATCAGATCCTCAGGGTGTAACCAGGCATTGGCAACTGCAATAGCTTCCCTGTAAAAATGTTTTGACCTGAGTAGCTCCACAGCTTCATACACTTTGTGAATAGAAAGTAGATGAGAGGCAGCCTTGATACTGATCCTGAAAACACAACTGTTTGGCAAAGGCTTCTACAGCCCATAGCATACATGGTAGAGAGCTGCTGGTGCCATAGCCACAGATTGTTTTTCAGCTCCCCTCTTTCTGATACTGTTTGGAAAATACCCTTTAGATCTCCTTTCCAAAACATGAACTGGTGAAATAACTCTGCGTGGCCAATTTTCAAGTGACATTTTCCTTCAGTTTCAATCATTCTGTACAAGGCAGCCCTGCCTGTGGAAAGCCCCAGGTGAAATCTTTCCTCAAGATCTGCAGACACATCCTCATTTAGCTCTTTGCAGTGCTTTGCAGTTGCTAATACCAAATAGTCCTGATAAATCTCCTCTTTAGACCTGTAGCCTAGGCTTGAGCTCAGAGGAAGCATGGAACAAGCTTTTCTCTTTTTGATTAAGGCTTCTGGCTTCTTTTAGGTGGCTCCTTTCTCAGGAAAGAGATTTTTGTCATTAACCGTGACTTTTGACTTTTCAAAGCATGAGGAAACTGGAGTACTAATAACTGGTTCTTTAGAAACCATTGAAGCAAGGCCACAAGGTGACTCTGGCTCCTGTGCTTCCTTCTCCCCTTCTTGGTCTGACAGGCCATTCTAACAGGTCCTGAGTTCTCCTTTGTGCTCCTTTCTTAGCTCCTGTCAAGTGACTCTTGCTTTACAGGCACTCACAAGGTGGGCTTTTTCTTCTTTTTGGACTTTGGCTTCAGTTGAGAGAGCCATTTTTTCTCTAATTCAATACTTTTTTGGTCATGAAGAGGCCAAGAATGAGCTTGCATGGAAGTCAGCCATTTGTACACACAGAAGTCACCTCCCCCTGAGTAGATGCAATCTGGAACCAATAAGGACTATGCCACACAAAGAGGCTTTTACTGGAGAATATCCCATACCTGTTGTGATATCCCATACCATCACAGAAAGCAGACAGTAGCCTTCCATCATGATGTAGGCTCCATGCCAGACTAGTTATCTTAGCTGTATGTCCTGAGAGGGCCTAGTAGGCTCTATAATGGTCACTAGAGACTCAAGATTGCTCTCTAGGACAGTTTTCAGATTGTTCACATAAAATGACCACATTGTTGGAGACAGAAACTATCAGAGAGCTTGGCTACACCTGGCTGCCATGATCATGATGCCAGGAAATGGTATTCACAAGCTTGTGACTATGTTGGATGGTCCAGATCAGCCTCAGGTTGGGAACCTGAAATATTTCTATTAATCCATCTTCACTGTCAAGGGCTAGGGATATAGTTCAGTTGCTAGAGTACTTGCCTTGCATGCACAAGGCCCTGGGTTCAATCCCCAGCACCACACACACAAAAAAAGCAGTCTTCCATCTTCATTGCCAAGAGCCATGATTTTGCCATCTGCTTTCCAGCTGATTTATGTGTATACAGCAATCTGTATTTTGATAAAATTGATTCCCTGATGGGTTTATTGATGTCAAAGGCTCCTCCACTCAGCTTTCAGGGCTTATGCTATAGGACAATCCCTTCCCCTCCATAGGTGTATAAATTGAGGGAGGGTCTGTCCCCTTCTCCTCTGAGTAACATTGGGGGTGCTTGTTGTCCCCAAGCTAATGTGTATACAGTCTTTTTATGATATGTGCTATAAAGTTGTGGATGTTTGTTAGAGTAAATGTCACTTTTCTGTCATCAGTTCCAAAAGCTAAGTAACTTTCCTTGTTTGAGTGCCAGCACAGCACTGTAACGTTGGACTTGACCCTGCCAAAAGTTTTTCACATCACAGTTATTCTTTATGGAGAGTGTATTCCATACATGGATCATGCCATGCCCAATGCCTATGGCCAAACAGCCCACATCCAAAAGAGAGAAAGCCAGGCTGTAGGCAAAACCACCAAGGGAAGGCAGGGTCCAGCATCACTCCAGGGTGGCCAGGTCCTGACATTTTACATTTGTATCCATTGATGTGGAAAGAAGCAGCTGTTTGTCATCCTCAGTTTGCAAGGGACATAAATTAAATGAAATTCTAGAATGAGCCTGTCCTTCTGATGAAGTGAGAAAGAGGATATATTTCTGTCTCCAAGACTAAGTGAGATCCCACAGCAGCAGTTCACCTCAAAACCAACTTGTCACCAGGTGCATTGGCTGATCCCTAGGCCAGCAGAGTGTCAACCACAGGCATTCTTTGACAGTTGGATCTGTACCCTGTCCTCTTCTCTTCAGAAAGGGAAGTTTCAAAATCATCACTCCTCTGTCTTGAGAGCAGTTGCAGAATGTGGCCTTGAGGTAGACTCCAAACCTGTGAATAACTTCTCCTTTCTTATGAATGTAAATTATAACCACTATGCCATCCTTGTAGCAGATAGCAATTAAAGCTTCATGATGACATGAACAAGTATGACAGAAAATTGCCCTTGGTTCTACAAAGAGGTGCTAGCTGTCATTTCTGTTAAACCAATAACAGAAAACTACTCTTTTTTCATCCCGGGATACTATTAAATCCTTTACTCAAGGAGACCAATGCAATGTTAATTTGGTATACTGATGTAGTGCATGAAAATCCAAGATTTTCATGGTCCCATCATTGGAGCTGGTGGCACAGAGGTTGTATTGACCAGGATGATGAGAAAATGTGAAGCCAGAGACTCTTTCAGTGTGTCCCACCAACTCTCCTATGATTCTAAACATGGGAGTCCCCAGGGGTTGTGCCTGCTCCTGAGCCCATGTGCCCAAGGAAGATGGAGGTCCAGGCCATGAAACCAAAGAGGCCCCCAGCAATGCATCGCTGCAGTGGGTGCCTAGTTAAGGGAGGGAGGCAGTGTCGACAGTTTCTGCCCCAGAATCAACGGCAGCAAGGCTGAAGGAAGCAGCCACAAGGATGGATCATTGGGAGCTCCCGAATACATTATTTTCAAATATACCCGGCGTATTCCCCAAGATAGAACATATGTAGACTACAATGCCAGTTTTAACACATTTAAGAGGACTGAAATTATATCAAATACCTTTTCTGACCACAACAGTATGAAACTGGAAATCAATAACTGGAGAAAAACTGGAAAATTCAAAAATATATGGAATTTCAATACTACAATGCTAAACAACCAATGGTTGAAAAAAATCAAAAGGTGTTTTAATTAGCTTTTGCA